>NC_061514.1:211074312-211234205 GCF_022539505.1 Lolium rigidum
ACATCGCCCCGTGTCAATGCGAGGCATGAACCCACTATCGAGCATAAGTACTCCCTCTTGGAGTTAAAAGTAAAACTTGGCCGTGCATCTACTAATAACGGAGAGCATGCAAGATCATAAACAACACATAAGCATAACTTTGATAATCAACATAACAAGTATTCTCTATTCATCGCATCCCAACAAACGCAACATATAGAATTACATATAGATGATCTTGATCATGATAGGCAGCCTCACAAGATCCGACAATGATAGCACAATGGGGAGAAGACAACCATCTAGCTACCGCTATGGACCCATAGTCCAGGGGTAGACTACTCACTCATCACTCCGGAGGCGACCATGGCGGTGTAGAGTCCTCCCGGGAGATGAATCCCCTCTCCGACAGGCGCCGGAGGCGATCTCCGTGATCCCCCGAGATGGGATCGGCGGCGACGGCGTCTCGCAATGTTTTCCGTATCGTGGCTCTCGCACCGGGGGTTTCGTCACGGAGGCTATTTGTAGGCGGAAGGGCAAGTCAAGAGGCGGCACGGGGGCCCACACCACGGGCCGCGCGCCAGGGGGGGCCGCGCCGCCCTAGGGTTTGGCCCTCCCGTGGCCCCTCTTCGTCTCTCCTTCGGACTTCCGGAAGCTTCGTGAGAAAATAGGCCTCTCGGGCTTTTATTTCGTCCAATTCCGAGAATATTTCTTTACTAGGATTTCGAAACCAAAAACAAGCGTAGAACAAAGAATCGGCACTTCGGCATCTTGTTAATAGGTTAGTTCCGTAAAATGCACGAATATGACATAAAGTGTGCATAAAACATGTAGATAACATCAATAATGTGGCATGGAACACAAGAAATTATCGATACGTTGGAGACGTATCAAGGAGGCGAAGAAGAAAGCAAAGGCGTGAGGTCGCGACCTTACAAAGGTCCCGGAGGACAAGAGTAAGGAACTGGAGGACGTCATCGCCGAGTACAAGGGCAAGCTTGAGGCCGCGGCGGAGGACGGGGACGCTGCCCGGTGCTGCGCGCGGCGCATGGGAAGAGCTTGCGTCCCTGAAGTTGCAACATGCTAAGGAACTTGCCACGGAGAAGGCGACGTCGGAGGGTGTTGTCTTGGCGGTGCAAGCCAAAAAGACCAGCTTCGAGGCCTTCATCCGCGAGATGTCGCGGCAGCTTCTCGGTATATTTTTCTTCTCTTTTTCTTTTTTGGTGGAAACTATGGCGCTGTCCGTGGACGGGCCGGTCGCTGAACACGGCGAGTCCGCTGCGGGGGCAATCCCCGAGTGTGGGTAGTCCGTTTGGGGACCAGTCCCCGAGCGTGGCGAGTCCGTCTCGGGGGCCGTCCCCGAGCGTGGCGAGTCCGTTTCGGGGGCCAGTCCCCGAGCGTGGCGAGTCCGTTTCGGGGCCAGTCCCCGAGCGTGGCGAGTCCGTTTCGGGGGGCCAGTCCCCGAGCGTGGCGAGTCCGTTTCGGGGGCCAGTCCCCGAGCGTGGCGAGTCCGTTTCGGGGGCCAATCCCCGAGCGTGGCGAGTCTTTTTTTATGAAGCTAGTGTTGACATTTACCTTTTTTTTCAGGCCAGTGTGAGTTCGTGGAGTCGGCGACCCCGCGGGAGTGCCTGGAGGCTGCGACCACGCGCATCATCGCCTGTGCCGGCGACATTCTGGCGGCGCTCCAGTATCTTAGTCCGCGGGAGGTGATTCCTCGCGACGCGCTGTCGGTCTTCAAGGCCGTCTCCGACATCCCGGCTGGTGGTCGATCGGCTCCGCCGATCTTCTTGCCAGGTGGGTGTTACCACAGCGTTGAGCATGGTGCTTGCCCACTACTCGGAGGGCTTCGACGTGGAAGAAGTGACGGCTGGCTTCCCATCAGAGACCGGCGAGTTCGATGTCGTCGAGGTGCTGCGGCTGATGGAGGCGGTACGCCCTTATGCTGACCGAGTGCTGGTGACTGCGGACTTGGAGACGCACATCGTCAGCCAGTCGGCTCCTGAGGATGCGGTGAAGGAGGCGGGCCCGGTGGACTTCCCCGCCGAGCGCCTCGTTCCACGCTGCGGCCACCAATGCCTTGTCTACCTATCCGGTCGTCCCGGCACACCCCTAAGTTCCTCCATGGGGAGGATGGAGCCGAGCCGGTGATAGAGGAGAATCCAGTGTCCTCCAAGTAGTCGCTTTTTTGTACGGGGACGCCTCTTTCGACCTGTATGAATAAAACTATTGTCCCCGGGAGCATGTGACTCGTGGGTGTTAGTTGTACATAAGTTAATTGCTTTTGGCGAACCGTTGTTTGTTGGCCTCTATTTGTGTTGTGATTGTGTGTTGCGAGCCGACCTTCCATGACCGTAGGGCCCGGCCGGCCGTGCGACCCCGATGAAGGCTATCGACTTGACTGTTTTCCTTGTCGAGCTGGGCGTCCCCAGTCGCAGTACGTAGTCATTTTTAGTGCGAATAGCAGCCTCATGGGTGGAGGATTGGGTCATTTTAGTTTTTGCGCTGTTTTTTTTAGTAGCGCGCCTCTCGTCGTGGCTCGGGGAGCCAGTCGCTTGGCGACTCCAAAGGGGTTCTTGGTGTGGCGTTGTTCCTTGGCGAGCCGCGGGTCCGTTTTGCGGAGTCCCTGGTCGAAGTACTTAGCCTTTCAAGTCACCTGCATAAGGTAGAGGAGGGCATTTGGCGTGCTGTATAGCGTAGCACTGTACGATTGCCGGGGCCTGAGGGCTGGTCGGGCGGGCGACCTCGCTGGAGGATCCAGGCCGCCGTCGCTTGTCGGCGTAAGGGACATGGGGTTAGCCGGACCTGGTGTTGCGACCGGTTTTGCCTGTCGTTCCCTTGTTAGCCGAGCTACTTGGCTGATCTTGGATTTTCTCTGCCAGCAGCAACAATCGAAGGTCTCCCAGTCTCGAGTCGCGCGTTTAGCGACTGAGCTCATGTTTATGAGATGGGAGATAAGGTCGAGTGGCGAGTGATGGCGAAACGGTCGGCGAATGCGGTTCTTAACGCGACAGGTGATTTTATTGATATTCAGGAGTTGCTTTACATGCCTTTTCTAGGTGTAGAACCGACGGAGGAGGTTGATGTTCCAGGGGCGCTCGACTTCCCTGGTGAGTGGCTCGCCTTTGTCGTCTTTGCGTACGTCGGTGAGGTAGTAGGAGTCGTTGCCGAGCGCGCGACTGACGGCGAACGACCCTTCCCATGGGGGGGAAAGCTTGTGCATGCCTTTCTTGTTCTTTATTAGCCGCGGGACTAGGTCGCCTTCCTGGAAGGAGCGACCGCGGACGCGGCGACTTTGATAGCGGCGGAGACCTTGCTGGTAGATGGCCGTCCTGGCGAGTGCGAGGTCACATGCCTCATCGAGGAGATCGACGTCATCTTGCCGAGCACGCTCGTTTTCCTCTTCGACGTAGTTGGCAACCCGTGGCGAATCGTAGGCGATGTCTGTGGGCATGATAGCTTCGTCAATAAATTGGGTTTTACTTCCCGCGAAGACTGTTGCGATCCCCTATACTTGTGGGTCATCAGCGCCGTACACGAGGAAGAAGGGCGTGAAGCCAGTCGACCTGTTGGGTGTTGTGCGAATGCCCCAAAGGACGGAGGGGAGTTCTACTAACCGTGGTTTGATTCCATGGAGGATACTCTGGTTCGCTCGTTCTGCTTGCCCATTCGACTCAGGGTGTGCGACTGACGCGAGGTCGAGTCAGATGCCCTTTTCTTCGCAGAAGTCGGCCATTTCTCGCTTGGCGAAGTTGGTGCCGTTGTCCATGATGATGCTGTGGGGGTAGCCGTAGCGGTAGATCAGTTCGCGCAGGAATTTGGTGGTTGTTTTACCATCGCACTTCTTGATGGGTTTTGCCTCCACCCACTTGGTGAACTTGTCCACGGCGACCAGGAGATGGGTGTACCCACCGGGGGCTGTCTTGAATTTGCCCACCATGTCCATGCCCCAAACGGCGAACGGCCAGGTGAGGGGTATGGTCTTCAGCGCCGAGCCCGGCATGTGCGATTGACTTGCGTACCTCTGGCATCCAGCGCATGCGCGGACGAGGTCGACTGCGTCTTCGAGGGTTGTTGGCTAGTTGAAGCCGTGCCGAAAGGCTTTGGCGACGATCGTGCGCGCTCCTGCGTGGTGGCCGCAGTCGCCTGCGTGGATATCGCGCAGGATGTTGCGTCCTTCATCGGCGGTGACGCACCGCTGGAACACTCCAGAAACGCTGCGTTTGTAGAGTTCGTTGTTGATGATGGTGAAGGACTTGCAACGGCGTACAAGTGCGCGTGCTTCCGTTTCATCCATTGGCAGTGCTTGGCGCTGGAGGTATCCTAGGTACGGTGTTGTCCAGTCGTCGGTGTCGGAGGCGAGTGCGACTAGAGCGGAGTCGGGTGCGGGTGGTTCGGCGATGTCGATCTCCCGTGGCGCGCGCACCGACGGGTGGCTGAGGATGTCGAGGAAGACGCCGGGCGGTGGTGGGAGTCGCTTGGAGCCAAGCCTCGCCAGCGCGTCCGCTTCTTCGTTCTTGCGTCGGTCGACCCACTCGACGACGTGACTGGCGAAGCTGGCGCCAGCCTGGTCGACCGCTCGCTTGTATGCGATCATGTTGGCGTCGGTGGCTTCGCAGGTGCCGGATGTCTGGTTGGCGACGAGGTCGGAGTCGCCGAGACAACGTAGCCATGTTGCGCCCATCTCCTTTGCGACGCGCATGCCGTGGAGTAGCGCCTCGTACTCGGCCATGTTGTTGGTGCAGGGCTCGAATCGGAGCTGCAGGAAGTATCTCACGGTGTCGCCTTTGGGCGAAGTGAGGACGACCCCTGCTCCTGCTCCTTCGAGGTTTTTGGAGCCGTCGAAGTGCAATGTCCAGTGCTTGAAGTCTGCGGGAGAGTTCGGCTGCTGGGCCTCCTCCCAGTCGCTAAGGAAGTCGGCGAGCGCTTGGGATTTGATGGAATGGCGCGACTCGTACGTGATATTGTGGACGCCGAGTTCGACTGCCCATGTGGCGATCCGACCAGTTGCGTCGCGGTTGCGGATGATATCGGCGAGCGGCGTCGAGGCGACCACCTTGATGGGATGCTCGTGGAAGTAAGGGGCTAGCCGCCGTTGGGCCCTGAGCACTGCATATACCAGTTTTTGGTAATGCGGGTACCGATGCTTTGACTCGATTAAGGCCTCGCTGATGTAGTAGACCGGGCACTGTGTTAGCTGGTCTTTCCCCTCCTCCTGGCGCTCGACAACCATTACCGCACTGATCGCGCGATTGGACGCGGCGACATACAGTAGCATGGTTTCGTTTGGGAGCGGGGCCGCAAGGACAGGAGCGTTCCGCAGGGCGTGCTGGAGTTCTTCCAGGGCTTTCTGTGCTTCGTCCGTCCATTCGAACGACTCTGATTTCTTCAGGAGGCGATAGAGTGGCGTGGCCTTGTCGCCGAGTCGGGGTATGAAGCGACTGAGGGCCGCGACTCGCCCGGCGAGTTTCTGCGCATCGACCAGGCAGGTTGGTTGCTTGGTTCGCATGACTGCCGAAGTTTTTTCCGGGTTGGGCTCGATGCCGCGCTTGGACTCAACATAACCGAGGAGTTGTCCGGATGGAACCCCGAAGGTGCACTTCAGGGGGTTGAGCTTTATCTGGTAGCGCCGCAGATTGGCGAATGTCTCGGCGAGGTCGGCGACTAGATCATCCTGTCGAGTCGACTTGACTACCACATCGTCTATGTAGACGTGTACGTTGCGACCGATTTGGCTCTCGAGGCAGTTGTTCATGCACCGCTGGTAAGTCGCTCCAGCGTTTCTGAGGCCGAAGGTCATGGACGTGTAACAGTAGGCGCCGAGTGGCGTGATGAACGCCGTCTTCTCCTGGTCTTCTTTGGCCATCTTTATTTGATTGTACCCGGAGTAGGCATCGACGAAGCATATCGACTCCGACCCCGCGACCGCGTCGATGATCTGATCGATTCGCGGTAGGACGAATGGATCCTTGGGGTAGGCGCGGTTAAGACTAGTGTAATCGATACACATGCGCCAAGTCTTGTTCTTCTTCAGCACTAGAACTGGGTTTGCCAGCCATTTCGGGTGCTTGATCTCTATGATGAAACCGGCGGCGAGAACCCGGTTCACTTCTTCGGCGATTGCACGCCGACGCTCTTCGCCCACGGGTCGCATCGCCTATCTAACGGGGCGCGCGGTGGGATCAACATGTAATTTGTGCTCAGCAAGTTCTCTCGGGACACCTGGCATATCAGATGGTTTCCATGCAAAGATATCTCGATTCTCACGGAGGAACTTGATGAGCGCGCTTTCCTATTGGGCGGACAGGCCCGTCCCAATGGTAACTTGCCTACTCGAATCGTTCTCTACAAGATCTACTTGGCGAGTGTCGATTGTAGGCTTGAAGGTTGCAGCGGGCGAGTCGAGCTCAGTCGGCTTCTCAAGGATGGCGGGGTCGTTGCGGTCGACTGGGTACTTGGCGAGCTCGGCGTTGTGGTCGTGTTCCTCGGCGATGACGGCGTCGGCGAGCTTGGCGCCGTTGTCTTCGCACTCTAGTGCCCTCTCTGGGTCGCCGTGGACGGTGATGACGCCGCGGGGCCCGGGCATCTTCATCATGTTGTAAGCGTAATGGGGCGCCGCCATGAACCTGGCGAACGCTTGGCGACCGAGGACGCAGTGGTATGGGCTTCGGAAGTTGACCACTTCAAACGTTATTCGCTCGGTCCGGTAGTTCACCGGTGTGCCAATGGTTACCGGCAGCGTGATCTTGCCGATCGGGAAGGCCTTCCGCCCCGGGACGATGTCGTGGAACGTGACTTTTGTGTTCTCGAGGCGAGAGTCCGGCAGGCCGAGCCGCTGGAAGGTCTCGTAGTACAGGATGTTAATGGAACTCCCTCCGTCCATCAATGTCTTTGGCAGCCAGTAGTCGGCCACCTTGGGCCGGACGACTAGCGCCACTCGACCGGGGTACTCGATGCGTGGGGCGTGATCTTCGCGGCTCCACGTGATGCTCTGCTCGGACCAGTTGAGCCAGCAGGGGATGTCGTCGAGAATGACTGCGTGGACGGCCACCGCCCTTGTGACGACCTTCCTGTCCCGGCGGTCGCCGACCCCGGTGAAGGTATGGAGCGAGCCGGCGCTGCGGCCGAAACCGTCTTCCTTATGCTGGTCTTGGTCCTTGGAGCAGTCCTTGTGCTGATTACTGCCGTCGGCTTCCTTGGCGCGGCGAGCTTTCTCTATCTGCTTCAGGGAGTAGCAGTTCCCCGTCGTGTGTGTCGAGGGCTTGCCCTCCTTGCTGTGGTAGATGCATGGGGCGTCCAGCAGGCTGCGCGCGTCAAACCGTTTGGGTTGAGGTCGATCCTCCCGTGGCGCGCGGTTGTCGCGACGGAAGGACAACAGGTCCCGCTGCTCGTAATCGGCGTTGGCGACGAGTTCGGTGTGTCCGCCATCTGCGCGGAGCTTGCCGTTGCTTGACCGGCCGCCGAACCGGTAGTCACCGCGGCGATTGTCGGGCTGAGCGGGGCGGCGATTGCGCCGTTGCCCATACTCATCGTCCGAATCGACTGCAGGATCCTCGTCGGCGTAGCGCAGGGCGATGTCGAAGAGCTCGGCGATGGAGATGTTGTCTCTGCTGACGCGGCGAAGCTTGGCGCTGAGTGGCTCGTACCAGCAGCACCGACGGAAGCAGTAGATCGCCGTGTCCGTGCTGATGCCGCTGGAGGTTGTCCACATGTCTTGCCACCATTGCACCCATCGGCGAGTCGACTCGCGTGGGCCCTGAATGCAGCGATCCAGGTCCTCTATGGTGGTTGCGCGGGTGTACGCGCTGGCGAAGTGCTGGATGAACGCGGCGCGGGCTTCCTCCCAGGATTCGATGCTGTTGGGAGTGAGGGTGTTGAACCAGTGGCGGTTTGCGCCATCCATCATGAGGGGCAGGTAACGGGCGGCGAGTAGTTCGGAATGGCCCTGGATGCCCATGGCCATGGTGTACGAGTCGATCCAGACCGTGGGGTCGATGTGGGTGTCGTACTTCTCGATGTCGCGAGGCCCCTTGAACCCTACGGGGTAGGGTTCCCCTCTGATCATGGGGCCGAAGCACGCCGGGCCGACCCGATTGAATGTGCTCTGGCGCGGGAGTTCATCGGCGTAGCGGTCATTCCGGCGGTTGCGTGCCCGCCACTCCTGGTCGTTGACGATGTGGGTGCGCGCGTCGATAGGCTGCCCGTTGGCGGCGACCATTGCTCGCACGGGGTGTGGCTCGACTCGGTGGTTGGTCGAGTGGGTTGCGCGTGGTGCTGGTGGAGGGCAGTTGTTGACGTTGGCGACCGCGCGATTCGCCGCCGCTGAAGAAGCAGCGCGGCTGGAGGACGAGCGCGAGTAGAGTCGCCCTTGCGAGTCGGCAGCGGCATGCTGCTGCTCCAGAGCCTTGGCGACGAGGGCCTTGGCGTGTTGGACGAGGATCGCGCCGTCTCCAGTTTCGGGGAGTTTGGCGAGGACGGCTTGAGCGGCCGCGACATTGTCGGCCGGAGATGAGTGCAGGGGCAGGCCGTTGGCGTCGACCTCCGCTCGGGGAGCCTCAGGTGGCGGTGGGGGCGGTGGTGGTGGCGGCGCTCCATGCGCTGCTCTGCCAGCAGCGGCCCGACTTGATTCTGGGATGTCGGGGTTCTGGACTCGGGCGACCCGGACTTCTCCGTCTGGGTCGTCGAAGTTGAGGCGGGCGTTGGGGAAGTCCCGCACGCGGGCGCGCTCCAGGCGCAGGCGATTGCGCTGTTGACGGTAGTGAGACACAGCTCTCACCTCATCTTGCTCGAGGCGAAATTTTTGCCGCTCGGCAAGCTCCTTCTTCCTCTGCTCCTCAAGGGCCGTCCGATGTGCTTCGATCTCGGTCGCGTTGGCGGTTGCTGGGAGGGGCGTGGAGAAGGGGTCGTTTGGAGGTACTTCCTCACCTCCCGCCATGAAGACGGCGGTCGGGTATTGGTAATGCGCGGCGTCGACGGAGTCTGATTCGGAGTCGCTGCCGAAAAGAGGGAGGACGGAGTCGTTCTCGAAGTCGCTCGGGTGAGAGACTGGGGAGATGGAATCATCGACCGACGCCGCTGTGATGGAACCGGCGACTGACGCTGTGGCGGTGGACTTGGCGACTGATGCCGTAGCGGGGGACCCGGCGACCAGAGCTGTGGCCGCCGAGTCGGCGTCATCCTCCAGGGCTGACTCGCCCTCGACATAGACTTCTCCGGTGACCGGGAGAGTGGCAGTGAGGAGCTGTCCCGGCGCGAAGGGGTCGTGCAGCTGGCCCGGACGGGGCTCAGTGGGGTCGCTGACGCTGGCGAGCCCGACGAAGAGGTTGATCGTGCCGACCGGCACCATCCACGCATGCGTGAGGGGTGCGGAAACCGGCTGATAAGAGCTTGGCTGGATGTGGAAGAAGTTGCCCGTGGCGATCATCCGGCCGGAGGCGATCGGCCGACGTGGAGGCGAACTTGGCCGACGTGTAGGCGAGTAGGGCCTCGCCGCAGCTCGAAGGCTTGATGCCCCATGCCCCACGGTGGGCGCCACTGTCGTGGATGTGACCACGGCAGGTACTACCGGGGGTAGCACTTCGTTGATACGGGGGCAAGGAGACATGGCCATCTGCGGGTCGAGGTGCACAAGACGCAAGGGTTTACCCAGGTTCAGCCCCTCCGGGGAGTAAAAGGCCTACGTCCTGCTAGATCTTTATTGCTCAGTGGAGAATTACAATGGGGGGGCTCAGTCGGCGGCTACGCCAAGAGCTTACAGGGGGAGATTGAATCTTGAGTAATGTGTCCTCTAGGGTTTAAGGTCGGGGGTTTATATAGGCACCCCCGATCTAGGGTTACATGGAGATAACTCCGAATCATAACAGCTGCTACTAATCCGGGATTTGCCACCTCTCCCGCAAGTAAACTCCTTATCCAGTCGCGCAGATCTTCACCCCGGGATCACGGCCCAGTCGCCCTAGGGCCCAGTCGCTTGGGCGACTGGCGGTCCACCCAGGTCTCCATCTTCATGGCAAGTGGGACTGGCGACCCACCCCTATGGGTAGATCCCCATCAATGCGGGACCCATGAGCCAGCAGCTTACTCAACGTTTCAAAGGCGCATGAGATCGGAAGAAAAAGGCAAGTGACAAAATATCAGGAGCCAAAGATAATCCAAGAAAACAAACTTTATTGTACATAGAGGATGACATGCGTGTCCCATTTAGCAGTAGCGGTCTCAACGTTTGAAATGCGGCTTGAGATCAAAAGAAAAAAGAAATTTGATTGTACATAGAGGATGACATGTGGGTCCCATGAGTCAGCAGCTTAGTCAACGTTTCAAAGGCGGCGGGGGATCAAAAGAAAAAGGAAATAGCAAAAAATCAGAGGGTGAAAAAATCCAAGAAAAGAAACGTTTATAGTACATAGAGGATGACATGCGGGTCCCTTGAGCCAGCAGGTTCCTCAATGTTTCCAAAGGCGGCATGAGATCGAAAGAAAAAGGCAAGTGACCAAAAATCAGAGGGTGAAAAATAATCCAAGAAAAGAAACTTTTATTGTACATAGATGCGGGTCCCATTTAGCAGCAGCGGTCTCAACGTTTCAAATGCGGCTTGAGATCAAAAGAAAAAAGAAAGTTGATTGTACATAGAGGATGACATGCGGGTCCCATTTAGCAGCAGCGGTATCACCGTTTGAGAGGCGGCAGGGGATCGAAAGAAAAAGGCAAGTGACAAAATATCGAGTGCCAAAAAAAATCCAAGAAAAGAAAGTTTTATAGTACATAGAGGATGACATGCGGGTCCCATTTAGCAGCAGCGGTATCACCGTTTGAGAGGCGGCACGTGATCGAAAGAAAAAGGAAACTGACCAAATATCAGGTGCCAAAAAAATCCAAGAAAAGAAAGTTTTATAGTACATAGAGGATGACATGCGGGTCCCATTTAGCAGCTGCGGTATCATCGTTTGAGAGGCGGCACGGGATCGAAAGAAAAATGCAAGTGACCAAATATCAGGTGCCAAAAAAAACTCCAAGAAAAGAAAGTTGATTGCACATAGAGGATGACATGCGGGTCCCATTTAGCAGCAGCGGTCTCAACGTTTCCAAGGCGGTACGGGATCAAAAGAAAAAGGAAGTAGCCAGAAATCAGGGGGTCAAAAAATCCAAGAATAGAAAGAATTTTGGTTCATAGAGGATGACATGCGGGACCCATGATCTTGCATCGTAAACGGCTCGATCGGAGAGTGTTGAACGAGATGGCGCGATCGAGAAAAAAACAATGCTAGAGAGGCTGCCATCTGGGCCCTACATCCCTGGGCGGTGCGGATTTGCGTTGACTCGGCCGGCGAACCCGAGAATTCATGATGCACCACGTCCCGGCCACCATAGGATACGTTTTGGACGTTTTCATCGGGCTAGGTGGCCTCAAAAACGAGAAAAAAAAAGTTTTGACATGCACCACGGAGAGACAAAAAATCGTCGGCCATGGTGCAGCAGCAACCACGGCACGACTTCAACTTCGTCGGCCATGGCAACTTTTCTTGTAGTGTAGTCCTCGACCCACAACGGTGGCGCGAGATCCTCCACGAGCAGACATGGCTAGAAATACAGAGGCACAAGATCGAGTGGACAGAGCACGAGAAAATAGATCCAGGCGACAGTCACCATAAGTTGATGAAGAGGATATGTGTAGACTCCCCTGTTTTACTCGATGAGTTCGCAGAATGCCGGTCCCTTCTGGTTTCAAGTTTCCATACGGTTATAAAAAGTTCGACGGTCTGCAAGATCCCGAAGATTGGCTAATCGACTATCTAGAAACAGTAAAACTGTTGGGTTGAACCAGAGAAACAGCCATGCAGAGCGTCCAAGTCCATCTTAGTGGAGTCGCAAGATCCTGGATGAAAAAGTTGCCAGTGGGATCCATCGACAGCTGGGAAACCTTCGAAGACTTGTTCGTCAAAAACTTCCATTCCACGTGCAAGAAACCCGCGTCCATAGATCAACTAAGGGCTTGCAAGCAAAATTATGGTGAACCAATGAGAACGTACATCCAGCGTTGGAACATCATAAAAAATTCGGCGGAAAATGTATCCGACGAAAGAGCAATCGATGCATTTGTTGCGGGGATCCAAAGGAAAGACCTAATTGAGGATTTGGGCCGATCCAACCTGAGAACAATAGCAGAGCTTATGGAAATAGAAAAACGTTGGGCAGATGGAGAGGATGCCATGCACAATAAACGGCATAGGTTACCCGAGGAGGATCGCAATAGAAGTAATAATCAAAATAGGCGACGATATTCTCGATAGTACTCAGACTACGATAGTCCCGGCCAAGTAGCGGCTGGCTTCCGAGGAAGTAGTGGAGGAAATAATCGGGAGGAGTACCAAAGAGGTAGCGAGCAGCGCAATGATCACAGGGATGCGCCAAGCTCCAGCAGGCAAAATAATAGGCCGACGTTTGAGAGGCCATACAATATATCACCTGAAGATCTTCTGAACGGGTCGTGTCAGATGCATTTTTATCTTGACAATGAAGGGAAAATACAGTCGGGTCACCTTCAGAAGGACTGTCGAACTTTCCAAGCTTTGCACAGATACGCGGGACATGCCAATGCATAGGCAGCAAGCAGGGGGCACCCGCAGGGGCCAAGGAGTGAGATTCACCTTCCACCTCCACCCACAATTACCAACGAAAACCGACATCAACTGCAACTGGCGGCAAACCCAGACAACGGTCCTTATATTGATACAAATGGAGCGGTGGCGAGGATTCAGAACGGCAGGCCCTCGAATAGGCCCCAAAAGGTGATTTCACGACAAGTGTACATGGCAAAGAAGATGCCTCCACCAACGATTGAGTATCTGAATTGGTCGGGACATGACATCGGGTTCACCCAAGCGGACCATCTGCCCCAAGTTCCGTGGCCAGGGCAATCAGCCATGATTTTCCCAGCTGTGATTGCAGGATTCGATGTTTCGCGCGTATTTATAGATGGAGGGAGCAGTTTGAACCTCATGTTCGCAGACACACTGAGGAAGATGAACATATCTCTATCCAACCTGAAACCAACAGACACGCGCTTCCATGGGATTACACCTGAGAAGCCGAACTATCCACTAGGAAAGATCGATCTCGACGTTCAGTTTGGAACCCGAGAGAATTACAGAAGAGAGAAGCTGGAGTTCGAAGTTATAGATTTTCCGTCACAGTATCATGCTGTACTGGGACGACCCGCGTATGCTAGGTTCATGGCGGTGCCGCATTATACGTACCTGCTGTGGAGATTTCCTGGACACAAGGGCCCAATCACAGTAAAGGGAAGTTTTGCTCTGGCAGATAAGTGCGACAAGGACTTCCACAAGATGTTAGAAACTTTCGGGATCGATGCAGGCAGAGTATGCAGCGTCAAGATTAACAACTGATTATGATGTGTTACCTGACGGAGGAAGGCCACTGAAGGAGCAAACTTTCGACACCTCCAAGAACTCCAAGGAAGTACAGATTCACCCGACAGATCCTAAGAAGACGACAGCTATCGCAACAAACATGGATAGCGCATAGGAAAGCGCGCTCATCGAGTCCCTCCGTGAGCGCTGGGAAATCTTCGCGTGGTGTCCAGCTGACATGCCAGGAGTACCCAGGGAACTTGCCGAGCACCCTCTTAATCTAGATCCACGAGCCAGACCAATTCGACAACCTTTGCGGCGCTTCTTCGAGCCAAACCACAAAGCTATGTTATCTGAGATTAATCAACTCAGAGAGGCAAACTTCATCAAGGAGCTGCACACCGAAGCTACATGGGTCGCTAACCCAGTGCTGGTCCCGAAGAAAAACACTAATGTCCTTCGCATGTGCATCGACTTCACGTGTCTCAATAAACATTGTCCAAAGGATCACTTCCCCCTCCCAAGGATCGATCAAATTATCGACCCCACGACGGGTTCCGAACGTCTTTCCTTCCTGGATGCGTATTCTGGTTACAACCAGAATACGCTTAAAAGAAGAAGATGAAGTCAAAACAGCTTTCATAACCCCTTATGGTGTGTTTTGTTACAGAACAATCCTTCCGGGTTGAAAAATGCGGGAGCCACTTATCAGAGGATGATGCAGAAGTTCCTCGCCACACAGATCGGCAAGAACATTCAAGTATACATTGACGACATCGTTATAACAACAAAGCAAGGATCATCCCTGATCGATGATCTCAAGGAAACCTTTGACAACCTCGAAATTTTTTGCCTCAAGCTGAACCCGGCAAAATTTTCCTTTGGTGTTCCTGCGGGAGAACTCCTCGGGTTCTTGGTATCAGCAAGAGGGATCGAGGCTAACCCGGAGAAAATTCAAGCCATCGTAACGATGAGGAAGCCAACCAAGCTCAAGGAAATACAACAACTAACTAGACGAGTCGCAGCTTTGAGCAGATTCGTCGCCAGGCTGGGAGAAAAAGCGTTGCCGTTTTACGCGTTGATCAAGCAAGGGGAAAAGTTCGAGTGGAACGAAGAAGCAGACAGAGCCTTTGAGGACCTCAAGCGCACCATCTCGACACCCCCAATACTGGTGGCTCCAAAGGACAAAGAACTTATCTTACTATATATCGTGGCCACACCTTGATAACCCACAAGTATAGGGGATCGCAGCAGTCTTCGCGGGTAGTAAAACCCAACTTATTGATTCGACACAAGGGGAGACAAAGAATACTTGAAAGCCTTAACAGCGGAGTTGTCAATTCAGCTGCACCTGGAAATAGACTTGCTCGCAAGAGTTTATCGATAGTAACGGTTTTATAGCAATAGCGATAGTGAAATAATTGCAGCAGAGTAACGAGACAAGCAGTAGTGATTATAGTAAACAGCGAGGATTAAAATACCGTAGGCACGGGGTCGGATAACGGGCGTTGCATGGATGAGAGAAACTCATGTAACAATCAAGCAGGGCATTTGCGAGATAATAATAAAACGGTGTCCAAGTACAAAGAAATCAATAGGCATGTGTTCCAATTATAGTCGTACGTGCTCGCAATGAGAAACTTGCACAACATCTTTTGTCCTACCAGCCGGTGGCAGCCGGGCCTCAAGGGAATCTATCGGATATTAAGGTACTCCTTTTAATAAAGCACCGGAGCAAAGCATTAACACTCCGTGAACACATGTGATCCTCACATCACTACCATCCCCTCCGGTTGTCCCGATTTCCGTCACTTCGGGGCCATTGGTTCCGGACAGCGACATGTGTATACAACTTGCAGGTAAGACCATAAACAATGAATATCATGATGAAATAATAACATGTTCAGATCTGAGATCATGGCACTCGGGCCCTAGTGACAAGCATTAAGCATAACAAGTTGCAACAATATCATCAAAGTACCAATTACGGACACTTGGCACTATGCCCTAACAATCTTATACTATTACATGACCAATCTCATCCAATCCCTACCATCCCCTTCAGCCTACAGCGGGGGACTTACTCACACATGGATGGGGGAAACATGGCTGGTCGATGGAGAGGCGTCGGTGGTGATGATGGTGATGATCTCCTCCAATTCCCCGTCCCGGTGGAGTGCCAGAACGGAGACTTCTGGCTCCCGAGACGGAGTTTCACGATGTGGCGGCGTTCTAGAGGGTTTCTGGCGACTTCGACTTCTCTACGTGCGTTTTTAGGTCGAGGGCGATAAGTAGTCCGAAGGAGGGCGTCGGAGGCCGGCCGAGGGGGCCACACGCTAGGGCCGCGCGCCCCCCTCCTGGGCCGCGCCACCCTAGGGTGTGGGGCCCTCGGGCCTCCACCTGACTTGCCCTTCGGCTCCGTGAGTCTTCCGGAAAAATAGGACCTTTCGTATAAATTCCGAGGATTTTCCCGAAAGTTGAATTTCTGCACAAAAACGAGACACCGGAACAGTTCTGCTGAAAACAGCGTTAGTCCGTGTTAGTTGCATCCAAAATACACAAATTAGAGGCAAAACAATAGCAAAAGTGTTCGGGAAAGTAGATACGTTTTGGACGTATCAACTCCCCCAAGCTTAGCTTATTGCTTGTCCTCAAGCAATTCGGTTAACAACTGAGCGATAAAAGAACTTTCACGAACACATTTGTTCATATGATGTAAATATTCTCATGCTATGGCTAACACTTAGGCAGTTCATAATAAGATAAATGCAAATAAGATCATCTAATAGCTATGTCAATCATGGAAAGGTACCAACAATTAATAATAAGCATCATGAATCATGTATATAAGCAGGATTGCAATGTTCATAAGAGAGCATGATAGAGTGGTATCTCGCTTGCCCATATTTGATCAGCAAAACATAAATGCTCAGGCACCTCTGAAGTTCATAGAAAGACTAGAAATAGTGATTGTCAAAGATAAACGCATCGAAATTATACCACAATCAATCATATTTTGAGACAAGCATATTACACTAAGAATGACAGTTGTGCTCTCAAGAAAGTGCTCAAAGAAAGGATGGAGACACAACATAAAAGTAAAAGATTGACCCTTCGCAGAGGGAAGCAGGGATTAACATGCGCTAGAACTTTTCATTTGTAAAACAGGAGTAAAATTATTTTGAGAGGTGTTTGTTGTTGTCAACGAATGGTAATGGGTACACCAACTACCTCGCCAACCGGACTTCCAAGAGTGGCTCCCATGAAGGACGTTATCTCTACCAGCAAGGTAGATCATCCCTCTTCTCTTTTGTTTACACACGTATTTTAGTTTTATTATGAGTGACACTCCCCCCAACCTTTTCTTACACAAGCCATGGCTAACCGAATCCTCGGGTGCCTTCCATCAATCACATACCATGGAGGAGTGTCTATTTGCAAAATTAAGTTGCTTACTGATGAATCAGAGCAAAACATGTGAAGAGAATTATTAGTAAAGTTTGATTAATCGGGGCTGGGAACCCCATTGCTAGCTCTTTTTGCAAAATTATTGGATAAGCGGATGTGCCACTAGTCCATATGAAAGTCCGTCAAGAGTAAATGACAAGGTTGAAAGTTAAACACCACATACTTCCTCATGAGCTATGAAACATTAACACAAATTGAGAAGCATTTTGAAGGTTTAAAGGTAGCGCATGAGAATTTACTTGGAATGGTTTGAAATGCCATGCATAGGTAATTATGGTGGACACTTTGGAACAACTTGGTTTTCAGGGGTTTGGAGGCACGAGCAGTGTTCCCGCTCAGTACAAGTGAAGGCTAGCAAAAGACTAGGGAGCGACAAATCAAGAGAGCGGCTGTCATAATCATGCTTGCGGCAAAATAAATTAAGCGAGGCATAAAAGTGATACAAGAACTCTGAAACAATGTAAATCATCGAGGCTTAATTGACTTTTGTTCAGTCATATGCATGCGTGAGCATGTGCCAAGTTAATTCAAACGAATTATTCGAGAGGAGGATACCACAATATCATACCTATTTATGAATAAAACAATGCAAGCAAACATCCATGACATGCTACTCATATTAATAAATTGGAGATAAACATGAGAGATCATGAACTACTAGACTTTCTTAAATGACATATACCTCACATGAACCAACCAAGCATGCTCACATGGATGAGTATATGTACAAAAATGAAAACAAATAGAGTTCATACCAGCCTCTCACCACAATCAGATTGTCGAATATCGTCATTATTGCCTTTTCACTTGTGTAGCTTGAATAATATGGAATGAAAAACCACGCTCCAGCCACCGAAGACCATTGAACTCATGATGAACTTTACAAACCAAAGAAGAACAGCAAATATTTTTGGTGTTTTCGAATTTGGAAGCAAGAACAAAAGGAAATAAGCAAACAAAGCAAAATCTTTATGGATTTTCTTATGGCAAACCAACGATAGCAAATAAAGCGAAACAAATGAAAGAAAAAAAAATAAAAAAGTGACGAAGAGAAACAACAGAAATATTTTTGATCTTTTTGTGTTTTAGGAAAGAAACAAAGCAAGAACAAGAAAATGAAAACTAAAAGAAACACAGAAAAACAAGATGGCAGAAATCTGCCAAAACCTGACAGCAGTACAGAAATCGATTTTTACAAAAATCTTCCGTTGCTCAGCTCGAAAAGTGTTCAACTAATGAAAGTTATATAACAACCTGGGGAACATGCAAAAAAATTGGCAGCTCAAAATAACGTTCTGGCTGTGCGCACGAATTTTTTAGTAACAGTCCAGAATCTGTTTTCAGGCAGCACTTCCCCAAATATCATCTCCCTCTCATTAGAAAACCACTCAAAGAAACTAAACAAGTATGTACAAGTATCCAGCAACCATAATATGCAAAGAATGAGTGATGCCGATATACCTCCCCCAAGCTTAGGCTTTTGACTCTTCTTGATCACATTATATCACCCTTCTCTCTTGACCCTTGAAAACTTCTGCCACACCAAACTTCTCATAAACTTTATTAGAGGGGTTAGTACTCAAAAACGTTAATCCACTTTAGTCCTGTAGTGACACATTGCAAGAACTCAATAAAACATTAGCTACAGCTCTCCACGTCTAGAAAGCCTCACTTAAAGTCCACAAGAGACAATGCAAAAAAACAGAGACAGAATCTGTCAAAACAGAACAGCCGATAAAGACGAATTTTTAAGAGGTACTTCCGTTGCTCAAATCAGAAAACTCAAAACTAATGAAAGTTGCGTACATATCTGAGGATCACTCACGTAAATTGACAGATTTTTCTGAGTTACCTACAGAGAACCCTACCCAGATTCGTGACAGCAAGAAATTTGATTCTGTGCAGAAATCCAAATCTAGCATCAACTTTCTATTAGAGACTTTACTTGGCACAATAATACAATAAAGTAAAGATACAAATGTATTGCTACAGTAAGTAAAATAAGTGGAGGAAGAAAGAGATGTTGTTTACCTCTTCTATGCATATAAAAAGTATTTGTTAACAAGGTTGATCAAGTCTTGCCACCAAATAAATTTTACATAGCATAAGAAGAAATAAACCTCAAATCAATCATGTTACCTTGAATTGTATTGATATGGATCCAATCATAAGATTTTGATATCCTTCTTTAGGCTCATATATAGGACAATCGATAGTTCCAACTTTGATAGTTCTCACATTAGAAATAGTATTAACTCCACATACTTTATCAATCCTCTTGGGGAAATAGACGGTGTGCTCCCTATCATCAACATTGAAAGTAACCTTTCCTTTATTGCAATCAATAACAGCCCCTGCAGTGTTAAGAAAAGGTCTCCCAAGAATAATAGACATATTATCATCTTCAGGCATTTCCAACACAACAAAATCAGTTAATATCAAGCAGTTATTAGTAACTTGAACAGGAACATCCTCACATATACCAACAGGAATAGCAGTAGATTTATCAGCCATTTGCAAAGATATATCAGTAGATATCAACTTATCTAAGTAAAGTCTCTTATAAAGAGAAAAAGGCATAACACTAACACCGGCTCCCAAGTCACATAGAGCAGTTTTAACATAATTATTCTTAATACAACAAGGAATAGTAGGTATACCTGGGTCGCCCAACTTCTTTGGAACTTTACCATTGAAAGAGTAATTAGCAAGCATAGTGGAAATTTCCTCATTGGGGATTTTCCTTTTGTTAGTAACAATATCTTTCATATACTTTGAATAAGGAGGCAATTTAATAGCATCGGTCAAAGGGATTTGCAAGAATAAAGGTTTCATCCAATCACAAAATTTATTATAGTGTTCTTCTTCCTTTGATTTTAGTTTCTTAGCAGGAAAAGGCATTTGCTTTTGCACCCAACGTTCCCTTTCATTACCATGTTTCTTAGCAATAAAATCTTCTTTAGTATACTTTTTATTTTTATCTTGCTTTTCAGGTTCTTCTTCAACCTCTTCTTTATCAGAAACATCATTCTTATCATTATCTTTATCATGTTCATTACCACTTTCAGTTTCAGCATCGGAAATAGAAATACTATTAGGATCATTAACAGGTTCAGAGGATTCTACAACATTTTTATGTTTCTTTTTCTTTTTCTTAGAAGGAGCACTAGATTCAATGCGTTGAGAATCTTGTTCAATTCTTTTGGGATGCCCTTCGGGATATAGAGGATCCTGGGTAGAGACACCACCTCTAGTTGTTACTTCATAAGCATGTTTCTCTTTAGAATTATTTTTTAATAAGTCATTTTGCACTTTAGTAAGCTGATCAATTTGAGTTTGAACCATTTGAAAATGTTTAACAAGCATCTTAACATCATTGGAGGTTCTCTCCACAATATCATGCAAATTGCTAATAGCTTGAGAATTTTCCATTAGATGATTCTCTACTCTCATATTAAAATTTTCTTGCTTAACAATGTAATTATCAAACTCATCTAAGCATTGCGCGGGAGGTTTTGAATACGGAATATCTTCCCTAGTAAAGCGCTGAAGGGAGTTTACCTCAATCATGGATGAAGGGGGAATTATCTCACAAATATCTTCTATGGGAGGTAGATTCTTCACATCTTCAGATTTAATACCTTTATCCTTGAGAGACTTCTTGGCTTCCCTCATATCTTCATCATTCAATTTAATTAAACCCCTCTTCTTCAATGTTGGCGTTGGAATTGGTTCAGGCGTAGTCCAATCATCATGATTCCGGCCTATTTTAGCCAATAATTCTTCGACTTCAGTGCGGAGTTCTTTTCCTGAAAACACAACCAGCACAACTATCCAAATATTCCCTAGACTCAATGGTTAGTCCACTATAAAATATATCAAGTAGATCATTCTTTTCTAAATCATGTCCGAGGTCGAGCTCGATAAGAGAACAAAATCTTGCCCAAGCCTCGAGGCAATTTCTCTTCATCTCCCTGGTCAAATCTATAAATTTTACGTAAAGCAACATGTTGAGCACTAGCGGGAAAGTATTTTCGAAAGAAAACATCACGCAAATCAGTTGGACTTTTAATAGAACCGGGAGGCAAATTATTATACCAAGTTTTAGCATCATCCTTTAATGAGAAAGGAAAAAACTTAGCGACAAAATAAGTACGCATCTTGACATCATCGAGAAAACAAGCTACTCATAGAAGAAAGTTCAATCATGTGTTCTACAACACTTTCTTTTTCGAGTACCACAAAAGGGTGCTTTCTCTACAATAGCTATATGAGATAGATCAAGAGAAAAATCATAATCTTTATCCTTAATGCATATAGGAGATGTGGCAAATTTAGGATCGGGGGATAACTTATGTCTAACGGTATATTGTGTGAGAAACTTTTTAATTTTACTTGCATCAGCGAGTAGCATTGCATCTATTAATAAAATCATCATTAAGCTCCACATAATCTTCATCGGGATCATCACTAGAATAATCAAGTTCGGGTGAATTAACAGGTGTAGTAACATCAGGAGTTTCAGTATTTTCAATTTGTCTAGACCTAGCAATTGTAGCATCTAGAAAAGATCCCAATGAACCACTATCATCAAGCACAGCAGAAACATTATCAATATTATGAGAGTTTTCAGATTCAGCAGAAGTACCAGCAAGTGAAGCTTGTGGCGGTGAAACAAGTTTATCAATCACAGATGATGAATCAAGAGCAGCAGAGGTACTCAGAGTTGTACCTTTTCTTGTATTGGATGGTAATATGGCGACTTTAGGATCGCGAGTTTTACCCATGATGGAGAATTTGCAGCGAACAATATCAATCCAAGTGAACTTCCAAATAAAGCTATGTTCCCCGACAACGGCGCCGAGAACATGATCTTGATAACCCACAAGTATAGGGGATCGCGGCAGTCTTCGCGGGTAGTAAAACCCAATTTATTGATTCGACACAAGGGGAGACAAAGAATACTTGAAAGCCTTAACAGCGGAGTTGTCAATTCAGCTACACCTGGAAATAGACTTGCTCGCAAGAGTTTATCAGTAGTAACAGTTTTATAGCAATAGCAGTAGTGAAATAATTGCAGCAGAGTAATAGAGACAGCAGTAGTGATTATAGTAAACAGCAGGATTAAAATATTGTAGGCACGGGGACGGATAACGGGCGTTACATGGATGAGAGAAACTCATGTAACAATCATGCAGGGCATTTGCGAGATAATAATAAAACGGTGTCCAAGTACAAAGCAATCAATAGGCATGTGTTCCAATTATAGTCGTACGTGCTCGCAATGAGAAACTTGCACAACATCTTTTGTCCTACCAGCCGGTGGCAGCCGGGCCTCAAGGGAATCTACTTGGATATTAAGGTACTCCTTTTATTAGAGCACCGGAGCAAAGCATTAACACTCCGTGAACACATGTGATCCTCACATCACTACCATCCCCTCCGGTTGTCCCGATTTACTGTCACTTCGGGGCCATTGGTTCCGGACAGCGACATGTGTATACAACTTGCGGGTAAGACCATAAACAATGAATATCATGATGAAATAATAACATGTTCAGATCTGAGATCATGGCACTCGGGCCCTAGTGACAAGCATTAAGCATAACAAGTTGCAACAATATCATCAAAGTACCAATTACGGACACTAGGCACTATGCCCTAACAATCTTATACTATTACATGACCAATCTCATCCAATCCCTACCATCCCCTTCAGCCTACAGCGGGAGAATTACTCACACATGGATGGGGGAAACATGGCTGGTCGATGGAGAGGCGTCGGTGGTGATGATGGCGATGATCTCCTCCAATTCCCCGTCCCGGCGGAGTGCCAGAACGGAGACTTCTGGCTCCCGAGACGGAGTTTCGCGATGTGGCGGCGTTCCGGAGGGTTTCTGGCGACTTCGACTTCTCTCCGTGCGTTTTTAGGTCGAGGGCGATAAGTAGTCCGAAGGAGGGCGTCGGAGGCCGGCCGAGGGGGCCACATGCTAGGGCCGCGCGCCCCCCTCCTGGGCCGCGCCGCCCTAGGGTGTGGGGCCCTCGGGCCTCCACCTGACTTGCCCTTCTGGCTCCGTGAGTCTTCTGGAAAATAGGACCTTTCGTATAAATTCCGAGGATTTTCCTGAAAGTTCAATTTCTGCACAAAAACGAGACACCAGAACAGTTATGCTGAAAACAGCGTTAGTCCGTGTTAGTTGCATCCAAAATACACAAATTAGAGGCAAAACAATAGCAAAAGTGTTCGGGAAAGTAGATACGTTTTGGACGTATCACACCTCAAGTGGTCAACACGGTCCTTGTGGTGGAAAGAGAAGAAGAAGGAAAAATCCATGGAGTTCAGCGGCCGGTATACTTCATCAGTGAAGTTTTATCGCCATCAAAGCAATGTTACCCGCAGTATCAGAAGTTAGCATATGGCGTGTTTACAATAGCAAGAAAACTACGACACTATTTTTCGGCACATCCGATAGTAGTGGTCAACGAAGCACCTCTCTCCAACCTCCTGAACATACCGGAAGCCACGTGACGTGTCTCCCTTTGGGGAATAGAGCTTTCCCCTTGAGACATCACTTATGAAAAAAGAAAAGCAATAAAGTCGCAGATTCTGCCAGACTTCGTCGCAGAGTAGATGGAGCTACAAAACACGGGACCTCCGGATTTATCGAGTACTTGGACCATGAATTTCGACAGGTCCAAAAGATTGGAGGGAGCTGGAGCAATTGTAATACTCGTATCACCCCAAGGCGACAAAATGAAGTACATACTGCGGATGACGTTCCTTAACGCGTCCAATAATGAGGCAGAATATGAAGCACTTATACATGGGATGAAGATGGCAAAGGCGTGCGGTGCTACTCGCCTTAAAATCTTTGGTGACTCTCAGTTGGTAGCTCAGCAGGTGATGAACAAGTGCGACGCAGTCAATGACAACATGATTGCATACAAGGAAGTCTACAATGAACTCGAAAAACTCTTTGACGGTTGCGAAGTTAACCATATCAGCAGACACAGCAACGATGAAGCCGACGTTTTGGTGAATATCGGGTCGCAGTGCCTGGCGATACCACCCGACGTATTTCGGGAGGAGATAAGTGAGAGGTCCACCAAGCCGAAGAAAATACCGAAGTAGCCGAAGAAAAAGGAGAAACCCAAGAAAGACTTGGGGGCTCCAGCAGAGTTAGAGGCAAATATATCGGAGGATGAGGAAGAACCACACGAAGTTATGATGGTACAAGTTCCTTGGATGCAGGCTTATGTGGCATACATCACAAGAAAAGAGATACCCGAAGATCCGGTCGAGGCAAGGAAAGTCATCCGACGGTCTAAGGCCTTTACCGTGGTTAAAGGGGAATTATATAAACGAAGCATATCAGGATTATTGCAAAGGTGCATCACACCCGAGGAAGGACGAATCATACTGAAAGATGTGCACGAACGAGTGTGCGGTCACCACGCAAGCAGCCGAGCAATAGAAGCCAAGTTTTCAGGGCAGGATTTTATTGGCTAACGGCAATAGAGGACGCGAAAGACCTAGTTCGCACGTGCAACGCGTGCCAGAGATTCGCGGCAAAACCTCATTCTCCGGCAGCAGAGTTGATGCCAATTCCATTATCTTGGCCCTTCGCACAATGGGGGCTCGATATGGTGGGGAAACTACACAAGGCCTGGCCATGGGGATACGTATATTTGCTAGTAGCTGTCGACAAGTTTACCAAATGGATCGAAGCAGTACCAGTAACTTCGACAGATGCAGCATCAGTGGTGAGTTTCATCAAGGGCATAGTTTTTTGATTTGGCGTCCCAAACAACATAGTCACGGACAACGGCAGCAACTTCACCTCTAAAGAATTCAAGGCATATTATGAAGAAGTAGGCATTAAACTACACTTCGCATCAGTGGCGCACCCGCAAACCAATGACCAAGTCAAAAAAGCAAACGGCATCATCTGCAAGGCATCAAGAAGCGCATGTTAACACCATTGGAAAAATCTCGACATACTTGGGTCGATGAGTTGCCTAGTGTGCTTTGGAGCATACGAACAACGCCCAACATAGAAACGCAAGAAACTCTGTTCTTTCTGGTCCACGGAGCGGAGGCAGTGCTCCCGATAGAAATAGAGCATAATTCTCCGAGAGTTGCAGAATATGATGAAGAGACCTCAAGGAAGGCGCTAGAAGATGATGTTGACGCACTCGATGAAGCCAGGGACGAGGTGCTGTCGAGAGTCACCACATATCAACAGAATCTGAAAAATTACCATAGTCGATGCTTGCGACCAAGGTCATTTCAGGTTGGCGACTTGGTTCTTCGACTCACTCAGGACAGTCATGAAAAATTCGAGTCTCCAAGGATAGGTCCATACATCCACTACTAGGAAAAATCCTATAGGTGGAGGCAAGTGGTGCCGGCGCACCACCTAGGACATGCGCCGGTGGAAAGAGGTGTCGGCGCACCACTTTGTCGCCGCGCGGCGATGCAGCCCTACTGCCGGCGCACCACAAAAATAGATGCGCCGGGGACAAATCAAGGCATGGGCTCGCCCGATTCGGGCTAGGCCCAAGAATCATTGCCGGCGCACCAACCCAGGGGCGCGCCGGCGGCAATTTACTATTGCCGGCGCGCCCCTAGGCTGGTGCGCCGGCAATGATTCCTGGGCCTGGCCCGGAGCAGACATAGCCGAATGGGCTATGTGCTCCCGGCGCACCCATGCCCTGGTGCGCGGGCAGTAACCTGGGACTTATTTCTCCCACCAACCAGCACTCACACACCCAACACTACTCCACTCCTCCACACACACCCGAGCCTTCTCCCAACCCAGCTCATTTTTGCCCATTTCTATCCCCAATTTGACCAAACAAAATCATATTTTTTGAGCAAATCTTCCCTTCCTACATGCATCTCCCACATCCCCCTATGTAGATCTAGATCTACTATCCCGCATTGACCGCTCAATCTAGATCTAGATCTAGAAAGTCGGATTCCATACGCCGTGGTCGCGGCGCGACGTCTCGATCTCGTTGACGAATATATCAAACAAATAGGTGATTTATGAACAAATTGAGGAACGAAATCGATGTATATTGGACATTTGAAGCAAAGCTCGTGTGTGGCATATATATATATATATATATATATATATATGTTGTGTTTGTGCTTGTGCTTGTGTGTGTTGGCGTTGAAAATGAGTTGCCAACGTTGCGCCGAAATGTTGATTCTTTAAGTTTCCGTTTCGGCACATTTCTGGCGCTCCTATGTCCTACCGTGTAGGAAGGTCATGCCGAAATTTTCCGTGAAAACTACCGATGGATGCATGGTTCTAATCAATTATATAATCTTACCGTGAAGGCGATAGTGGTTATCGAGATGAGTGAAAGCGTCGTGATGAGATATCTGAAACACGCGATCATCGACATGTATGAAAATAACCGCACGGAGGTATTGTGTCTGTGCCGAAGATGCAAACGAGTGAAATGGTTTGACCCCTATTCAGGCAAATTGCAGGGGCACCTTCTCACTAATGGTTTCATGCATGGACACACTCAATGGATGAGTGATGATGGCGCGGAGGTCAATGGGGCGACGGCAGCAGGTGGTAATGGCCGGCAAGAAGGAGGGCATCATAATATTGATGACGATGAAGAGTTTGTCGCACAGGACGATAACCTTGACGACGACGAAGAGGTGCCGCTAGCTTCAGTCGTGCGGGACCCTCATCTTCAAGATCTGCTTCTCGAAAAGACGAAAGGCGCCAAGCGGAAATCAAAGCTTGAGCAACTGGAGATAGACTCGAATACTCCGTTGTACGACTCGGGTCACGGGTTGGGGGAGTCCCGCTTGAGAGTAGCGCTCGATGTGCTGCAAATGAAGGCGAAACACGGATGGACGGAAACAAGCGTCGACGACATTCTGGAATACGTGAAAGATCTCCTTCCTGCCGGGAAGACGTGTCCTGGTAGTCTAGCCGAGGCCAAGAGAATCTCGTGCCCTCTTGACTTACCCCACGAAAAGTATCACGCCTGCATCAACGACTGTATCATGTATCGCAAGGAGCACGTGGACAAGACCAAATGTCATGTGTGTGACGCTGAACGGTACAAGAAAGGGAAGAAGAAAGCTCCTCGGAAAGTTGTGTGGTACTTCCCGCTCGCCCCCGGCTGCAACGGTTCTACGCGGACCGCAAGGAAGCAAAGCTCATGCGCGCGGCACGCTGAAAGAAAGGAGGCGGTGTTGAATGATGAAGAGCGGATTGAGCACCCGGTGCTTGACGCACCCTTCGGATGCAAGCCGGTGGAAAGCATTAGACAATGAATTCGAAGTTTTGGGGTAGATCCCGAAACATCGAGGTTGGGTGCGAGCACGGACGGATTCAATCCGTTCGGAAACCGAAGCAGCACACATAGCACATGGCCCGTGTTTGTATGGATCTACAACCTCCTGCCCTGGCTGTGCATGAAGAGGAAGTACATACAGATGAGTATGCTAATTCAAGGGCCAACACAGCCAGGAAACAATATCAACATGTATCTCGAATTATTAAAGGAGGAGCTTGAAACGTTGTGGGCGGAGGAAGGGGTAGATACATGGGACGCCGTCGCGGAAGAATATTTCCCTTTGAGAGTCGCGTTGATCACGACGGTGCAGGACTACCTCGGATACGGTTATATTTCGTGCCAGGTGTGCCATGGACACAAGGCATGTGTCAGGTGCATGGAAGAGACGATGTTTTTGCAGCTTGGTAAGGATCCCGGCTCTTCGAAAACGGTTTACATGGGGCATCGAAGGTGGCTACACAAGACTCGACCCGTGGAGAAAGCGTGGAGATCTGTTCGATGGTACAAATGAACCCCGAGGACCTCCACGTAAGAAGAGCGGCGAAGAGATCGATACATTACTGAAAGGTTGGAAGGAGTGCCCTGCGCCGGGAAAGATTCGTCAAAAGCCTAGAGAGAAGAAGAAAAAGGCAACGACGACGCCGCTCATTGGTGTATGTAAAAGGAGGTCCGTGTTTTGGGACTTGCCGTACTGGAAAATTCTCGATACACCTCACTGCCTTGATGTCATGCATATTACAAAGAACGTGTGCGAGAGCTTGCTTGGCACTCTTCTCAACATGCCGGACCGGACCAAAGATGGGCCGAAAGCAAGACACGACCTGAAAGTTTTGGGCATCAGGGAAGAGCTTCCGATTCCGGCGGCCCAAGAGGGACAGTCGGAGGAGGAGGCGGACGGTGGTCAATAGCGCAAAAGGATTAAGCAGCCAGACTATTACTGTCCCCCCTCCTGCTTCACTTTTAGTCCAGCTGATGTCGATCAATTTTTCAATTGCCTTCTAGGAGTCAGAGTGCCCTTCGGTTACTCCGGGCTAATAAGCAGATACATGGACCCCAAGAAACGAAACTTCAGCGGCATGAAGTCTCATGACTATCACGTGATGATGACGTAGATTCTTCCGGTTGCAATCCGAGGTATAAAGGATGACCATGTCCGTGCAACGCTGACTGGGCTCTGTAACTTCTTCGACGTCATAACTCGGAAGTCGATAAGCGTGAAGAAACTCGCAAGGCTCCAGGAAGAGATCGTGGTGATCCTATGTGAGCTTGAGATGTACTTCCCGCCTGCATTCTTTGACGTGATGGTCCATCTGTTGGTCCATATAATGGATGATATCATCAGTCTAGGGCCGACATTCTTACACAACATGATGCCGTTTGAAAGAATGAATGGGGTCATTAAAGGATACGTTCGTAATAGGTCACATCCGAATGGAAGCATCGTCCAGGGCTGGCTCACCGAAGAGTGCATCTCTTTCTGCACGAATTATCTAGACATCGAGGATCCTGTTGGTTTGCCTCAAAACAAGCACCTCCGCAGGTTCGAGGGAGTAGGCCACAAAAATGGAAGGAAGGAACTGCAGGTGCACATGTCTGGTCGGACTTCCGACTTTGACAGGGCCAACTTAGTAGCGCTACAACACATTGACTTGATCGATCCTTGGTTGAAAGAGCACAAAACCATGATAGAGAACAGTGGCAAGCCGATGATGACGGAAGCTGAAATATACAGAGAGCACAACTCCTCTTTCGTGCGCTGGTTCAAAGACCACATTGATGCTAATCCCCCACCAATGGATTCTGACAAGGATAAACTAGTATTGGCCTTGTCACATGGCCCCGCGCCCAACATCATGACTTACCAAGCGTACGATATCAATGGGTACACATTCTACAAAGAAGAAAAAGACAAGAACAGTGTTTACCAGAACTCAGGGGTAACGATGGATTCCTGGACGGGTGACGTAAAGACTAGATACTACGGAAGAATCGAGGAAATCTGGGAGCTTAGCTACGCTGGGGAGAAAGTGCCGATGTTCCGTATCGGATGGGCTAAGAGCGTCACAAAAGAAGACCGGTATTTCACCACCATGTTTCTACCCGAAGCCAACAAATCAAAGTCCACGAACGCCACCGCGCGAGAATGAGCCATGGGTGCGGCGAGAACACGTGCACCAATGCTTCTTCATAACCGACCCATCCGAGGCCTAGCCGTGTTATCGTGAGGAGAGGCAAGAGGACCATCGTCGGAATGGATGGAGTCGCCAACGAGGAAGACTTCGAAGGACAAGTCGGAGACCCAATGATGGAAGAATCCGAGGACGAAGACACAACATACACCACAAGAAGAAGTAGTACCACGCTACCGAGGTCAGGTCGACCCTTCAAAAGAAGAAGTCACGACACGGGGCTAAATTATTCCACGACGAGCAAGAAAAGCAAGAAGAAAGTGAAACACTCTTCTCAATCGATGATGTAAAACTTTATTTGCAATGTATTACTCATATTGCTTTTGTAATGCATAATTAACTCATATTTTTTTGGTCAATATTATTGTGTTGGTCAATATTTTGTGTATGTATAACTCATATTTTTTGGTAATGCATAATTAACTCATATTGCTTGGTTATTATCTTGAAAAGAGAAGGAAATAAAATAGTATAGGATTTGTGGGAAAAGAAAAGAAACATAAAAGAAAGTGAAAAGAAATAAAGAAATGAAGAAAAATAAAATAAAATAGAAAAGGAAATGGCTAGCCAGGGCTGGGAGACAAGTCCCAGGTATAGTCGGACCCATATTATTGCCGGCGCACCACCTGTTTGGTTCGCCGGGGGTATAGTTGTTTCCGGCGAACCAAACAGGTGGTGCGCCGGCAATAAGATGGGTTCGGCTATACTACGGACTTAACCGCACGCGCGACTCCTTCTTCCTCATTCCCAAACCAAGAACCCTAGCTAACCGCGCCGCCTCCCTGCACCCGCCCCCGTGCCGCCGAGCCGCCGAGAGGAGGAGAACGCCGCCGCGAGGAGGGGCAGGGCGTCACCGCCGAGAGGAGGAGCAGTCGACACCATCGCCGAGAGGAGGAGGCATCACGCGCGGGCCACCATCGCCGAGAGGAGCAGACGCCGACAGGAGCGCGTGTAGCAGGCCGGGGACGCCGGCGCCACCGTCCTCCACCATCCCCTCCACCAGCCCCCACCACCTACCCTGCGCGCCAGCCACGGTAACCTTCCCTCTCCCCTTCCCTACTCCCACGATGTGATGTTCTTGGTAGATGCTAGGTAGCCCAAATGAAATTTGATGCCACACGACGAACTGGTTGATGCCCAAATGAAATTTGATGCATATGTAGCAAATTGAATTTGATGTCGTGGTTAAATTCATGAATTTGATGCCCTGGTTAAATTCATGAATCATATAAATTGAATTTGCTGGTTAAATTCATGAATTTGATGCCCTGGCTAATAGGCCATATAAATTGAATTTAGTGGTTAAATTCATGAATTTGATGCCCTGGCTAATAGGCCATATAAATTGAATTTAGTGGTTAAATTCATGAATTTGATGCCCTGGCTAATAGGCCATATAAATTGAATTTGCTGGTTAAATTCATGAATTTGCTGGCAGTGTAGGTGTTGCATGCTCATGCTCATAACAAGAATGAAATGCAAAAATGCTTGCTCATGCTCATGCTTGCCATAAATTGCTACTGGTTCAAAATGCTTAGTTGTTTGGTTCAAAATGCTCATGCTCACTGGTTGTATTTTCAATTTGGTTCAAAATGAAAATGCATCATTACCTACTACCAAAAAAAGAAAATGAAATAGAGGTTTGGTTCAAAATGAATGCAGTAGAGGTACACATTGATGTGATAGTTGTTCTGGTTGTGTTTTTTACTATTCAAGTTTCAGTTAAATGGTTGTGGGAATGTGCGATCCCAGGTGGTTTGGCAATAGTTGGCACTGGCAATTGATCATGCAAATCTTTTGTTTCTTCAGGGTGTAGGATTTTGCCACTATGTGACCTTTGGCCTGAACCTTTTGTTTCTTCATTCTCTGCTCCAGTTGCACTGCATTTTTTCTTGGTTGTGTTGTTGCCGTGTAGTTACAGGATGAGGATCAGCTATTTATGGTGTATATGTAGCAAAATTGAATTTGATGCCCTGGTTAAATTGAATTGTAGTAGCTAGTGATTCAGAGTAACTTGCTGCTCGCCTAGCTGGACAATAGAATATATTTTGCAGCTGCTGTGTTGATTGCTGCACCTGCCATGCCGTCTAACTTGGGCTGAGCAGCTAATGCAGTAGAATTTTTATTTTAGTGTTTGCTGCTGCATTATGCTTCTGGTTTTCTTCTGGTTGAGATGGAAATGAAAATGAAGCTAGCAGTAGCAGTATTGTTTTTCCTTAGCATTTTTTGAATGCTAGCAGTAGGTTCAAATGAAAAATGCTAGCAGTATAAATAGTAGGTTCTATTGTCTCTGGTTATATTTGTGCTGTTTTATTCCTAAGTTGTTGCAAATGAAAATGAAAAGTTCTTATCTCTGGTTATATTTGTAAAATGCTACTGCTGGTATTTAGTTCATTAGGTGGAGTTCTCTGGTTATATTTGTAAAATGATACCGGTGAAATGAAGTTGTTATATATATGGTGATGGTTGAGATCTTGATGGTTATGGTGTAAAATGATATATGGTGAAATGAATTGTATATATATGTTTGCAGGGATTGAGTTGCTATTGAGTGCCGGAATGTCGATTCATTTCCGTTCCGGCAATTCTAGCACTCGGCATGACCAATTTTTAGCAAAGGTCATGCCGAATTTTTCCGTGAATTCTAACTCTTTTTCATCTTCTATTAGTGCAAGCCACCATGGCGTCTCAAGAACAATTAGAGAAGCACTACAATAGGCACTTCTTTAGGACGGAGGAGGATGCCGAGGCCGCTGGTGTTGGCGGCGATGAGGACCATGAGATGGAGGATGACGTTGGGGTAAATGTGAGAATGGTTGGGGACCTGCCCCATACCTCAACCGTACCCACGCCATCAAACGTGGCAACCGAACTCTAACTAAACGTCAGCCCAACTAAAACCAAACCTGGCTGATATTTTCAGCCAAACTGAACTAAACCGAAGGTGAGACTGTGGGTTGAAACTGTCTAAAAACTGTTCGCTAAAATGGGTTGCATACAACAATTCCATTCAATATTGTAATACACACGGGTCAAAACAGAGCAAAGACGTGAAGCCAGCGCACTCCTAACTACAAAGAGCAGGTTGTGGCCGGCCTCCAGCAGGTCGTCGCCTGCGCGGTCGTCGCCTGCGTCCGCGCAGCTCGTCCCCAGCCTCCACACAACATGTAGCCCGCCTCAGCTTAGCATGTCGCCGGCCTCACGCAGCTCGTCGCCGACCTCCAACAGATCATCGCCGGCCTCGCACAGCACGTCGCTGGCCTCGCGCAGCTCGTCGCCGGCCTCGCACAGCACGTCGCTGGCCTCGCGCAGCTCGTCGCCGGCCTCCCCGCACCTCGTTGTCGCCCTCCAGCAGGCCGGCCTGGGAGGTGAGGCGGGAGCAGCGGTGGCCGGCGAGGCGAGGCGCGAGCGGCGGCGGCAGGCCGGCCGGCGAGCGGCGGCGGCAGGCTGGCCGGCGAGGCGCGAGGGCAGACCGGCCGGGGAGACGAGGCGCAAGCGGAGGTGACTGCAGCGGCAGAGATTGGAAGCTGTAGGCCTAGTCCCCCAACCGGATAAGAACCATGGGTTTGACCGTGTGGAACCAAACCCATTCTAGCCTGAACCAAACCAAACCCAATTGTTCTGTACGAGAAACTGGACTAAACCAAACTGTTGTAAAACTCGGCCCATTTACACCCAAACCAAACAAGCCCACAATGAAAAACTGACCCATCTTACCCGGTTTAGACAAAACCATTCTCAGCTTTACGTTGGGGGTAGTGCCGACGAGCCAAGCGGCAACGAGCCAAGCGACAACGAGGCAAGCGCCGCCGGGGGTAGTACCTACTAGCCTAGCGGCGATGAGGCAACCGGCAACGCCGGGGGTAGCGGCGAGACAAGCGGCGACGATCCTAGCGGCGCCGCCGGGAGTAGTGGCACCGGGACAAGTGGTTCCAAGAGGCCGCGGAAGGCAAGGCACCAAAACACGGTCGCCACCGGCAGAGACACAATCAAAGAGGTGGACCCAGCCAGTGGTTTGCCGGTGGAGCCTAAGGATGTTGCCAAGGGGTACGGAAACCAACTGGCATGTATCCTCCGAGAGGTCGTCAATCTCAATGAGACGGACCTCCGAGCTGAGAACAAAGCGCATATGCGAGCCCAGCTCAATGCGAGGTTGCACTCACGATACAAGTTCCTAGGCGACTATGCCTCCACTCATCAAACCAAGAACATTGTGAACTCACAAGCCCTCCTGAAGTTCACCAAACACCTCAGCAGCTATAAGTACATGGTGCGGAAGCTGATTGCTGAGGGCAAAGGTTTCGAAGAGGTCCACTCGCCTTTCCACATGTCTCCCAGGCGGACTTTGATGCTTTTGTGGCCAATGAAGAGCTACAAGCGACCAAGAATCGCAAGTTGTGGGGGAAGGAAATGCGGGAGCTTAACATCGGCAACCACAACCTTGGGAGCCGTGGGTACGAGGGAAAGGAGCCCTATTGGGCGAAGGAGGACGAGGCGTATGTAAATGCCGGCATTGAGAACCCGTGGCTCAAGTACAAGGACCCGCTTGAAAGAAGATTCATCAGGTCCCGGTACCATAAGAAGAGACTAACCGGGGAACTTGTCACGGACCCCAAGGTCGTAACCGACATAATTTGGTTCACGAACGACAAGAAGGTCCTGTCGTTGGAGAAAAAACTGGTAAGCAATTTACCGGTTTAATTAGATCAAGTATCGTTCATATAATAGTAGCAACATTTCTAAATGGTTCGCGTTTCTTCCGCAGGAAGAAGAAAGACAAAAACTTTCTCAATGTGACGAAGGCTCCTCGTCCCAGGCGTCGACGGGCAGGGTAGCCTAGGACAAGCCTCTCGTACGGGCGCTAAACATCGTTAATGAGCATTCACGTACGAGAAGGCCGCATAGAGGCCGTGTGGCTGGCGCCGGTACAGGCTACAAGCATGGTCACTACAGCTTGTCGTCTGCGACCGATAAAAATGCGCGCAATGAGAGGAAGCAGCGGGAGGCGGAGGAAATGAGGGAGTCAATCCTAGCCCAAGTCCAAGCTGGTTTGGTACCGCAACTGGTACCGCAACTCAAAGCTACACTCGTACCTGAAGTCAAAGCTGAAGTCGCCGCTTCAGTCCAAGCAGATTTCAACGCTCTACGCGCGTGGTATGTGGGTGGCAAACAAGGCCACCCCCCCGGAAATGCAAGTGGTTAGCTTCGACGCCAGCAACTCGATGGCGCCGCCGTCCGCCGGCAATGACAATGTTATAATGGAGACTCCTCCGGTCGTCGGCAATGTCGTTGGTGCTAGGAATTCATCGTCCATGCCGGGTAGCAGCCCCTCCGTCACTTGCACGCCCGCCGCCGCATGTGCCGGCCCGTCGACATTAGCCGAGCTCAATGCCCTCACGGTAATTAACTAATGTGTACATCAAGTAAATATATTAGTTTCGTCATCCTTGCCCTCTCTCTAACGCCATACACATGTTCTCGCAGGCGCTCTCAACGCCATGCACCTTCCTGATGAGAGTAAACGACGAACTCAAAGACGTCGCAAGGGGGTCCATCCTTCGGCCCCTGGATAAGAAGTGGCACACACGAGATATGGAGGATGACGTTCTACCGGGTTGAAGTGGATCGGACGTTACCGGGCTATGAGGATTTGTTTCCTCCTAATCAACCGCATGGTGCCGATGACGATAGCCCGTTGAATGCGGCCTCACCGAAGGGTTGGGTACTGCTATGGCCGAAGACCCTAATTCGGATCAACACCTACTCGGGGTCGACGACAAGCAAAGACAAGCACCTTGCGGCGCCACAGGTCAGCGTCCCTCCACGACAGCCAGTGGTGCCGGTGGTCATCGCCCCACCACAACGGCCAGCTGCGCCAGAGGTCAGCGCCCCACCACAACGGCCAGCTGCGCCAGAGGTCAGCGCCCCACTACAATGGCTAGCTGCGCCAGAGGCCGAGGAATACGAACGTGAGAACTTCCAATGGGATATTCCTACGTCTTCACAAGTTGTCCATGAGGATGCGCCGGCCTCAAAATATGTGTGCTCCAAGAAGCTGTTCGATTCTCAAGAAATGGTTGAGGAGGAAAATCCTGAGGAGGTCGCCACCGCCGCCGTCAAAAAGATGCTGAGCCCAAACACACTCCGTGCTACGGCCAATACGGCGATGGATGGTCCAGTAGTACAACCCAAGAAGAGGAAGAGGCCAAATAAGAAGGACGCCAAAGACAAGGCGGCGGCCAAATCCAAGGACAAGGTCCCACTCCTTGACAAGTTGCCAAACAATTGGCGACCTCTGCATCACTTGGGTGAACCGATGCTGCCGGAGCAAGTCGTCAACAAACTCACCGCGGATATGAGGAGCTTGCATGAGACTGTCAGGCATGTGGAGAAGCAACTTCTCAAATCAAAAGATCCTAGTTACCCTCTCTTCGTGGCGAAGGTGCCAACTGGCATGAACTTCGTCGAGAAGTACCCCCGCGGACTTGTGCTTCATCCGGTTCAATGACATCTTCAGCATCTATCGCATGCAAATGCTCCACTTTAGTGTGGTTCGCCTAGTTGCTCTGTAATATCCTAGGTTTAGAGGCTATAAAATGAGAGAACACCAAAGTGTGCATTGCATTCATGCATAGAAAATCCGGGGAATTTTCGCGCTTTCAAATAAAACTTACCACGGTAACTGAAGTTTCACTTGACTTGCTGGAACTGAAGTAGATCATCAAGTCAAGCGCTATAAACTTCACTGTGATCTTTGTTAAAACCTTGTTTTGGGTAGAGATGATTTGATCTATGGATTAGATCAAATGGAGTTATATTTACAACAACACATTCTTTAAGAATCAAACCCTAACTTATTAACACTTAAAAGTTAGCAACTACCTTTGTGTGTAATTTAATTCACTTATAAATAAGGTAAACCACAGGGTCTAAAGTGCATAAAAGCCACACATTCTTATTTAAATCATAACTTATTAAGTATATGGAATATCATAAAACTAAATCCGTTTACATTACGAATTATAGTTCAAACTATTTGAATAAAACTAACTATGAGTATTTTGAAACTCATATGACCATGCCTTGGTGAAATCAAACCCAACTATCCAAAATTGAGGAATAACCTTCAACTTTAACCTTTTCACCAATATTATAATATTAATCCAATCAAATATAATATAGTGACTCATCAACAATAATAAAACCATCCACAAGATATTTAGTAGCAAATGCCACTTGGCTATCCAAAAATAAATCATATGAGGGGATAATGATCTTGCCACATAGGATGAAACTATCTACATGACTTGCTTTCCAAGCTTTGCCACCTCATGCTCAAAAGATTGCTATGGATGAGGGCATGACAACCAAGCACCTTACTCATCAAACCAAATCAAGAGTCACCACCTATGTGTCATGATACTAGAGCTTGCCCAAGCCTATAAATAGAGCCACACCCTTCATCCATTTGCTCATCAAGTACCATGATACATGGGAACAAACACATAGAGCCATTCCATGTGAATTAGCTAGAATCAATATGAAGAAGCTAGGAGGAGGAGGCATACCACAAGATGCAGGTTTATCAGATTTCATGAAGAACAAGCTACATAAGATACCAAGGTAGTATTCCTAGGCAAACCATATATTTAGAGGATCATATCATCATCTCTTGAGTAGGACCTTAGGATATTCCAAGACATTGAGAAGTGAGAGGGGTTATAGATGCTAACCATATCCATGTCTATCCTAGAGAATATTAGAGTAGTATTAAATTCTACTTGTTCAAACCAACCTTTAATCTTGTAGATGAGAGCCATGTTCCATTAGTGAAACATAACCAAAGTTTATGCTCATATTCTAATCCTAGTTGTGTATCACATTGGTGATCACCACTTAAATCCTAAACTACATTTGAATTCCAACCTATGGATTAATTTGGATTATAATTAGAACCCTGCCATACCTCATGCCTATTTAGACTTCATATAGTGAAGCATTACCAAAACCCTAAACCTTTTCACATAGGATCCAATCCACATAAAATATTATGTCCTGACTTGTGTACCATGAATCACAAGTATAAGCCAAGCCATATATACTTTAGAACTAAATGTCATTTGGTGAGTAGAGTGAAACCAATATCGAAATCATCTTCTTAAAACTTAAGAACTATCATTCACATAAAATCATAACACAATTCCATTTCCTTTACCATTTGTTAAACCCTAGTCATACCTAAATTATATATGAATAATCAATAGGCTAAGCACTTGCAAAATAGAATATGTTCACCATTCACATGTTCTCAATTTTAGATCTTTTAAAACAGAATTGATGTCTAAATTTAAAAGGGTAATTGAGATGAACCCTAAAATTCATATTTATTTGCATTTTTAATTTGTGCCTTCCAACAACACCAATTTAATCAATTAATGAATGTTGTTTAAAAACAAAACAATGCAGTAAGCATCATTATCAAATTATACTAATGTTCAAATATTTTAGAACCTGTAAAACAAAACAGAATTCAAATTTGAATTCAAACAAGAAAATAGAAAACAGTAACTAAAACAGAAATAGAAAAGAGAGAGAGAGGAGCTTACTCGCCGGGCCATAGCAGGCCAACACAGCAACCACCGCAGCCCATCACCACCACATCGACCTGGCCCAGCTCAGCCCAACCCACGAACAACCAGCCCACCATACCGTTTCGGCAAAGAGAAGAAAAGGAGCTTCGTCTTCCTCCCCGGCGTCGACAGCGCACAGGAGCTTCCCGGCCACGTCGTCGCTGCCGATAGGGACGCCCTGGACGTCGTCAGAAATCTCAGAACCGCGCCCAAATCCTCTCGCGTCCGAGCCTATCTAATTGCGTCCCGATTCGTGCTCATTTGGAGTAACAATGACACCGCCACATCTCGGCCGTCGCCGGCGGTGAACTTCCTATTTTGACCTCGCCGAGCTCTATAAATATGCCTGGAGATCCTCCAGGAAACCCTAGAACCTTGCCGCCCAACCATTCCTTCTCAATCGCTCTCTATCACTCGCTTTCTTCCACTCACTGTCACCGGCGTCGAAGACGAGGTCGACGGTACAAGCCACCCCCGGGCCAACCAAGCAGTCCTGGCGACGCGCATCATCACCAGGAGCATCCTGGAGGAGTACAACATCAAGCGGAGCAAGGAGGAGGGAGAATTTTGGCGTTCCCTTTCCCTCGGGTTCGCCGGAAAACACTTGATTGCCATCGTCTCCGACCACCCCGAGCATCGGCAAGTGGTTCATCAGCCTCAGGTCAATCGTGCGCATCTCCAGCATCTTTTATTTCTTCCTGAAACGTCCTCTATCGCTCGATTGATTCATCACCGGAGTGCGCCGCCGCAGTAGTGGTCGTCGGAGCTATCTCCGGTGACCAATAGGTGGCGGGGCCACTCCTAGCATGCTCAGTATGTCGTGGCGATTCGTTTGGTATACTCCGCGTACTCGCGGGATGGCCAGAACGCCGTCGCCGTCGCTCACCGGCGCGTCTCCGGCGAAGTCGACATGGCGCGTGGGGGCCACTGGTCGTTGTTGACTCGTCGTTGCCACCGTGGCAGCTGACCCAGTCAACGACCCCACATGTCTGTCTCTCAGACTAGAAACGAACCGGTACGTTTAGTGTTTTTGAGTTATTTCAAATTCCAGAAAATCATTGAAACTTTGTAAAATCATACAAAATTCATTTCAATTCAGAAAAATATAAATAATATATCAAAATGCTCACAAAAATAAACTCTATTCAAATAAAATATAAAACAAAAATGTGTGTCAAAATAAAAATTCACTTATTTTTATCTTTATTAATTATGTCTTTCTAATTGTTTAAAATGCAAATTGAATTCAATAATTAGTGATGTTTCAAATTTAAATTTTAACTATTCAGTAACTAATTAAAATGTTAAGATTAATTTTCTTTATCATATTTGCATTAACTTAAATATTAGTGGTAATTCATAAACCCTAACTAGTAATTATTTTAACTCTTAAACCCTCTAAAAATTAACAGCATGTTAAAATTATTAATAACTTTATTCCAAGTACTTAATCACATTAATTCTAGTACCAAGTATTAATTTAAGAATTGGATCATAATTTAGAAACCCTAGTTTCAAATTGAGTAAGACACTGGATCCCATTATTTCATGTGATCATTCCACCTTTGAACCAACTCTAAAACCCTAGATATGTGTCACATATGATCATGGGAGATTTACTTGACATATAGAACCCTAATTAGCAACAATTGAATACATGCTTATGATCCACTAGCATAAACCAAGTCACGTGAGATTATCATTTCATGTTCCTATTCTTAATTAAAACCTATATGATCCACTAATGTCACCTAGGTAGAAACCCTAACTTGTTAATTGAATTAGTACCATTGATCACCACTCCTATATACCATACCATTAAGATCAACCTCAACCATCAAACCCTAGTAGAACTATAATGATGAACTCTAGTATCAACTTTGTGTAGCAAATCACATCACATGTTCCTATCCAACTAAACCTTACTTAGAAAATGATAAACCACTTAGCTTAGAAACTATTAGAGATTATTTGGTAAAGCAAATATGAAGTCATAGTAAACCCTAACTCATAGCAACACCTTGATAACCATCCTTTGATATGATGCTTAGGAGAAACCATAGTAATAAATCTACTAATACTTGCTACATGTAGATCACTTCTACTTAAGCACCAACCAGTCCTATTAGTAAACCCTAATAGCACATAGCTCCTATGTATAGTAGTTCATATTCTTATTTAACATGTTCTTCAAAAGTTATTCTTTTGAAGTACAATTGTCAATCAAACCTTAGAAGCCCTAATCCTTCTTTGAAATGCTCATTATTTCTTAATTAACATGTTCTTCAAAAGTTATTCTTTTGAAGTATAATATAAGTAATCATCAACCATGTTCTGTAGAACTTAAAAATGGACAACTTTTCTTTACATATTATTCCACCAATATTCTTTATATGTATGATTGTTATGATGTCATATATTACTTGATTATGATGCTAATATAACCAAACCCTAATAAGAACCTTGTTTGAAAACCATTCTAAAAGTGCAACCAACCTAAAGAAATCTTTACAACTCATACATCCTAAATCATCGAGGTTAGGTTACGCTCGGGACGATTGCATCTCATACTATGCATTATAGCATTATTGCCAGTTCTTTAAACATTGTCCTTACCGGACGATGATGGTATTTCAGCATTTGGAGTTCTCACGTATCGAAGGTTTTGCCTGCATAATCTTGCAGTCAAGAAAGGCAAGTTCATCGCTTGCTCATGTCATTTGATTATTTGTATCAAACTATATGCAAAGTACTATACTTATCACTCATGCATTGAAAAGCAAAGTATTATTTTACAATTATGAATATGACTATGTGGTGGGCAATGGAACCATGGTATGTGTTGATATGGTGGAGGTTCCATTGCATGGGTACTACTCATCTAGGATTAAGTACCAATGCCGTCCGAGTGATTCTAGCGCCGTACATATCGCGTTATCCATAAGATCTATAATGGCTCGGGGAAGTCAGCCGTATCTTTTCCCTTCGCACGCCAACGGATCTGTAGAGCCGGTGGGGTGTTGGAGGCACCGCCGCAATAGGTTGGGATAGCCTTTTAAATCCCCATTCATTAGTGATGATAAGCTCTACGATCTATGATGGATTGTCCGGAGTACACCGTGAGTAAAGCCGTATTATCGGGAGAAGTCTACTGGGGGTGTACGGTCGGACAAAAGGGTGGGTTTGCAGGGTCGCGGAGAAGGCAGTGATTGGCTTGGATCTTATACTAGGCCTCACACCCAAGGAAGTGTGGACGGGGACATACTCTCGGCCGGCAACAAAGTTAAGATCTCTTGTGGGGTAAAGTAACGCACCTCTGCAGAGGGTATCAAGAATTGTGACTGTCACTCCCTGTTCCGGGAAGGGAACTGCGAACGCGGCAGGAAAGGAACTCCACGAAGTTCTAGTCAACCTGTGAAGACTGACGGGCATAGTTTTTTAGAATAAAATAAACCTTTTGAAGAAATGTTTATGAAAACTTGCATTGGCCTATGACTTTCTGGTCTATGGCTGTAGCTAGTGCATGATACACCTATTTCCTAATATGAACTTGCTGAGTACGCTCGTACTCATTCCCTCCCATTTGAACCCCCTTCTTAGATCAAGGCACCGAAGGAGAAACTACCATGGAACTCGAAGACAATGGAGTCAACTGCAACAAGATGAAGAATCCAATCGAAGAAGTCCATGGAGTCAACTTCTGCATCAGCTATAATGGAAACCTAGACTAGTAATAGAAGGGAACCTTTCCCTAATCCTAGCACCTAAGTAGCTAGAATTCTATAGCAAGCCAAGTAGCTCATAATCTTGAGTTAGCAATAAGATAGACTACGAGTCATTCTTCTGGAGCTTTATTTGAAGTTTTACCTCACTGTAAGTAGGAGGTTGTGTTGATCTTATGTAAACAGTTCGTGTGTACTTCTATAGACATACCTTGGACTCGCATATGTTTACGTTGTACCACTCGAGAGATGTAATATGAGTGGAACGGTGTTTCACTTGTGTTATGTCAACGACTTGTGTACTACATCATGCAGTGGTACGCTGGGTCACCACAAGTGGTATCGAGCAAATGCTTTGACCCTAGGATTAAAACCCTTTAAAGGAGACCTATAGGTTTGGTAGTGTCTATAGGAAGTTGTCTTAGCCAAACCAACTATTCTTCTGACTTGAGATGGGTATTCACTTGAGAATAATCCTGACACACTTGAGTCAATCTTTCTTATCTATCTTTCTTTAGTAAAGTGAATTAGTTATCTTTCTTCATTCCAAAATAAATAGAACACCATTGAAGCTTAAGATAATGGGTGGTAGTAGACCACAGTTGGTATACAACACATGGTAGTCCAAAGAGAGGATACAACCATAAGGAAGATATCCTATTGGAAGATGTATACCAAGTCATGTTATGGTTAAGTAAAAGTTATTTAAAATGTCAAATGACTGATGTTAAGTAAGGTAGATAAGTAATATGAGGTAGTATATACCTCTGATGAGTCAATCGTAGGAGATAAGGAAAAGTGATAGGAGTTATATAAGTCTACTTTTCATGGTAGAGTTGGTAATCATATATGATTCACTTGAGTATCATGATGTGAGGGAGTAGAACATCATAAGTACGTTAACAGAAGTATGATGAGGAGTAGGATTTAAGGAATAGTTCGAAAGCTTAGGCCTTAAAATCCCAAAAACTGTGTCAAGTATGTTAGAACCATAGTCCTTAATTTAAAGAAGGCTTATTTAGAGCATATCACATAGAGAAATCCTAGAGTTATAGGTGGTATATTCTAAACAATCATGTGTTTAGAGTAGACATGTTAGAACTAATTGTATTATAGGAAGTAGTCCTCAATAGCACATATATATGGTATACTATTTTGTTAGTACTTCCAAAGAAAAGTAGGTTAACTTCAACTATTCCAGGCCATTTTGTTTCAAGTTTGTCTCATTGCAAATGTGCAATTAAGATAAATGTTGAGACAAATAGTAGAAATTCACGTATTCGTGCTAAGTATCACGACCTAAACCTATGTAATGTGGTGTTATATACTACACATCTGATCCTGATGTTTAGGGATGTCTTACCCAACTATTTTATTCAGGCATATAAGGATGTGTATTATAAACACAAAGCTGAATCTTCTTGGATTTTATTGGATTTTCATTGATTGACTAGATCCATACATGAAGTTTGACTTTGATATGCAAATGCATGTTGCAATATCAAGCTCTTACTTGATGTTATAGGTCTAGAGGGTAAAGGTATTCGTGTGAGGAAGTAACGAATTCTGGAGATTTTGAAGAAAAGATGAAGGTCCACTAGATGAAGGAAGTCAAATTGTGGGAAGCAACCACAATACTCTAAAGGAAAGACCAATCAAAACTCACTTTTATCCTTAATCAAGGAGTATTTCAACATGGAAGTACCATAAAAGTGAGAAAAATAGTGAATATGGAGTAGTAGAAGTGGAGCCGTATTCATTATGGAAGAAGCGAATGCAAGCGAAGTCACTTACAATACTATTTTCATAGTGTCAACAAGTGGTTTCTTGCAAAACAAACCCTGGAAGAAGGAAAATAGACAAGTGAAGTCGTAGCTGGTATAATAAGACCGTAGCTGATATAGGATAACCATGAAGAGAAAGAATGTTAAGTGAGGTATATCTTAACTAAAGCTATGTAAGTAGCCACAGCTGGTAGGTAGATATTGACAACCACAACATAGCCACAACCGGTATCCAATAAGCTACATCTGGTACTAGGTAGTCTGCAATGTGGTACCGGATAGCCACAACTCGAACATTTCTTTACCTAAAAGAAAGGGGGATTCCGCAGCTAGTATTTCACAGCTGGTATCTCGTAGCTGGTAATTTTTTTTTAATTGGAGGATTCATAATGGATACCCACAGCTGAGTGGATACACCACAAAGAATTCTTCGTGAGACTCTAGAAAAGTACAAACTACAAGTTAGACCAACACTAATCTTCTAACCTTGGAGTTTAATGATTAGAAGAAAGGAAGTTTGAAGGTCATTAGTAAACTCCAAGGGGGAGAGGAAGGTTGAAGGAGAAGTATTAAAATATGATTTGGAGTATGATAGACGGAGAAAAAGGTCTGAACTGAAAGGAAGTCCAATCTTATTTTTATAAGGTTGATGGGAAGTACCCATATAAAAGTACTCTCAGGAGGTTGTCAGACCAGAAGCCGAGGTTCATATCTCGAGGAAGTAAGGGTTAGACCTTAACTTGAGTAGGTAATTATAATTACTCAAAACCAAGAGAACTTAAGTAAGTATTAGAAAATGAAGTTGGGTGAAGAAGATATCGGAGGACAATCAAAGCCTAAGAAAACAAAAGATCGAAGGGTTTGACTATACCAAAACTAATGATTATTAGAAAGATTCCTTTCATGGAACCTAAAGAACCCAAAAGGAAGATAACTAGCTAAAAACTAGAAGCCATGGTTGGGTGGACTAAATGAGTCTAATCCATTCGTAGGACTAAACAACCAGGACCATGCCTATCGTAATACCTTACCAAGTACCATTACTTTCGTTATGGTAGAAAGGGAAAACAATACCCTACCTTAAATAAATCTTTTAAAATTAAGGTTTGAGTATCGCAGCTGGTAAATCGTAGTGCCATATTACACCGCAGTTGGATTACCGCAGCTGGTAGAACCAAGCTTTGAGTACCCAAATAGGAAGATGTCACCACAACCATTAGGAAAGTCCATTAACACAATAAGATGTCTTAATACAAGAATTTTTGGATAGTAAGCCTATAAGCTTAGAGTGTTGGAAGAAATCATAGAATTGAAGAAAGTATCAGTGCCAGACATCAGAAGACTGCAGGAAGGATCTGGACAAGGTATATATTCCATTATATCTAATGAGATCACTAGGGAGTTTGAAAGGATTGTGATCTGTTCAAGACATTTCAACATTCCGAAACATGAGAGCGTTTGAACTTCGGGACGAAGTTCAGTTTAAGGGGGAGAGGCTGTAATATCCCAGGTTTAGAGGCTATAAAATGAGAGAACACCAAAGTGTGCATTGCATTCATGCATAGAAAATCCGGGGAATTTTCGCGCTTTCAAATAAAACTTACCACGATGACTCGAAGTTTCACTTGACTTGCTGGAACCGAAGTAGATCATCAAGTCAAGCGCTATAAACTTCACTCGTGATCTTTGTTAAAACCTTGTTTTGGGTAGAGATGATTTGATCTATGGATTAGATCAAATGGAGTTATATTTACAACAACACATTCTTTAAGAATCAAACCCTAACTTATTAACACTTAAAAGTTAGCAACTACCTTTGTGTGTAATTTAATTCACTTATAAATAAGGTAAACCACGAGGTCTAAAGTGCATAAAAGCCACACATTCTTATTTAAATCATAACTTATTAAGTATATGGAATATCATAAAACTAAATCCGTTTACATTACGAATTATAGTTCAAACTATTTGAATAAAACTAACTATGAGTATTTTGAAACTCATATGACCATGCCTTGGTGAAATCAAACCCAACTATCCAAAATTGAGGAATAACCTTCAACTTTAACCTTTTCACCAATATTATAATATTAATCCAATCAAATATAATATAGTGACTCATCAACAATAATAAAACCATCCACAAGATATTTAGTAGCAAATGCCACTTGGCTATCCAAAAATAAATCATATGAGGGGATAATGATCTTGCCACATAGGATGAAACTATCTACATGACTTGCTTTCCAAGATTTGCCACGTCATGCTCAAAAGATTGCTATGGATGAGGGCATGACAACCAAGCACCTTACTCATCAAACCAAATCAAGAGTCACCACCTATGTGTCATGATACTAGAGCTTGCCCAAGCCTATAAATAGAGCCACACCCTTCATCCATTTGCTCATCAAGTACCATGATACATGGGAACAAACACATAGAGCCATTCCATGTGAATTAGCTAGAATCAAGATGAAGAAGCTAGGAGGTGGAGGCATACCACAAGATGCAGGTTTATCAGATTTCATGAAGAACAAGCTACATAAGATACCAAGGTAGTATTCCTAGGCAAACCATATATTTAGAGGATCATATCATCATCTCTTGAGTAGGACCTTAGGATATTCCAAGACATTGAGAAGTGAGAGGGGTTATAGATGCTAACCATATCCATGTCTATCCTAGAGAATATTAGAGTAGTATTAAATTCTACTTGTTCAAACCAACCTTTAATCTTGTAGATGAGAGCCATGTTCCATTAGTGAAACATAACCAAAGTTTATGCTCATATTCTAATCCTAGTTGTGTATCACATTGGTGATCACCACTTAAATCCTAAACTACATTTGAATTCCAACCCATGGATTAAGTTGGATTATAATTAGAACCCTGCCATACCTCATGCCTATTTAGACTTCATATAGTGAAGCATTACCAAAACCCTAAACCTTTTCACATAGGATCCAATCCACATAAAATATTATGTCCCGACTTGTGTACCATGAATCACAAGTATAAGCCAAGCCATATATACTTTAGAACTAAATGTCATTTGGTGAGTAGAGTGAAACCAATATCGAAATCATCTTCTTAAAACTTAAGAACTATCATTCACATAAAATCATAACACAATTCCATTTCCTTTACCATTTGTTAAACCCTAGTCATACCTAAATTATATATGAATAATCAATAGGCTAAGCACTTGCAAAATAGAATATGTTCACCATTCACATGTTCTCAATTTCAGATCTTTTAAAACAGAATTGATTTCTAAATTTAAAAGGGTAATTGAGATGAACCCTAAAATTCATATTTATTTGCATTTTTAATTTGTGCCTTCCAACAACACCAATTTAATCAATTAATGAATGTTGTTTAAAAACAAAACAATGCAAGTAAGCATCATTATCAAATTATACTAATGTTCAAATATTTTAGAACCTCGTAAAACAAAACAGAATTCAAATTTGAATTCAAACAAGAAAATAGAAAACGATAAATAAAACAGAAATAGAAAAGAGAGAGAGAGGAGCTTACCTGCCGGGCCATAGCAGGCCAACACAGCAACCACCGCAGCCCATCACCACCACATCGACCTGGCCCAGCTCAGCCCAACCCACGAACAACCAGCCCACCATACCGTTTCGGCAAAGAGAAGAAAAGGAGCTTCGTCTTCCTCCCCGGCGTCGACAGCGCACGGGAGCTTCCCGGCCACGTCGTCGCCGCCGATAGGGACGCCCGGACGTCGTCGAAATCTCGGAACCGCGCCCAAATCCTCTCGCGTCCGAGCCTATCTAATTGCGTCCCGATTCGTGCTCATTTGCGAGTAACAATGACACCGCCACATCTCGGCCGTCGCCGGCGGTGAACTTCCTATTTTGACCTCGCCGAGCTCTATAAATATGCCCGGAGATTCTCCAGAAACCCTAGAACCTTGCCGCCCAACCATTCCTTCTCAATCGCTCTCTATCACTCGCTTTCTTCCACTCACCGTCACCGGCGTCGAAGACGAGGTCAACGGTACAAGCCACCCCGGGCCAACCAAGCGATCCCGGCGACGCGCATCATCACCGAGGAGCATCCCGGAGGAGTACAACATCAAGCGGAGCAAGGAGGAGGGAGAATTTTGGCGTTCCCTTTCCCTCGGGTTCGCCGGAAAACACTTGATTTCCATCGTCTCCGACCACCCCGAGCATCGGCAAGTGGTTCATCAGCCTCAGGTCAATCGTGCGCATCTCCAGCATCTTTTATTTCTTCCTGAAACGTCCTCTATCGCTCGATTGATTCATCACCGGAATGCGCCGCCGCAGTAGTGGTCGTCGGAGCTATCTCCGGTGACCAATAGGTGGCGGGGCCACTCCTAGCATGCTTAGTATGTCGTGGCGATTCGTTTGGTATACTCCGCGTACTCGCGGGATGGCCAGAACGCCGTCGCCGTCGCTCACCGGCGCGTGGGGGCCACTGGTCGTTGTTGACTGGTCGTTGCCACCGTGGCAGCTGACCCAGTCAACGACCCCACATGTCTGTCTCTCAGATAAGAAACGAACCGGTACGTTTAGTGTTTTTGAGTTATTTCAAATTCCATAAAATCATTGAAACTTTGTAAAATCATACAAAATTCATTTCAGTTCAGAAAAATATAAATAATATATCAAAATGCTCATAAAAATAAACTCTATTCAAATAAAATATAAAACAAAAATGTGTGTCAAAATAAAAATTCACTTATTTTTATCTTTATTAATTATGTCTTTCTAATTGTTTAAAATGCAAATTGAATTCAATAATTAGTGATGTTTCAAATTTAAATTTTAACTATTCAAGTAACTAATTAAAATGTTAAGATTAATTTTCTTTATCATATTTGCATTAACTTAAATATTAGTGGTAATTCATAAACCCTAACTAGTAATTATTTTAACTCTTAAACCCTCTAAAAATTAACAGCATGTTAAAATTATTAATAACTTTATTCCAAGTACTTAATCACATTAATTCTAGTACCAAGTATTAATTTAAGAATTGGATCATAATTTAGAAACCCTAGTTTCAAATTGAGTAAAACCTGGATCCCATTATTTCATGTGATCATTCCACCTTTGAACCAACTCTAAAACCCTAGATATGTGTCACATATGATCATGGGAGATTTACTTGACATATAGAACCCTAATTAGCAACAATTGAATACATGCTTATGATCCACTAGCATAAACCAAGTCACATGAGATTATCATTTCATGTTCCTATTCTTAATTAAAACCTATATGATCCACTAATGTCACCTAGGTAGAAACCCTAACTTGTTAATTGAATTAGTACCATTGATCACCACTCCTATATACCATACCATTAAGATCAACCTCAACCATCAAACCCTAGTAGAACTATAATGATGAACTCTAGTATCAACTTTGTGTAGCAAATCACATCACATGTTCCTATCCAACTAAACCTTACTTAGAAAATGATAAACCACTTAGCTTAGAAACTATTAGAGATTATTTGGTAAAGCAAATATGAAGTCATAGTAAACCCTAACTCATAGCAACACCTTGATAACCATCCTTTGATGTGATGCTTAGGAGAAACCATAGTAATAAATCTACTAATACTTGCTACATGTAGATCACTTCTACTTAAGCACCAACCAGTCCTATTAGTAAACCCTAATAGCACATAGCTCCTATGTATAGTAGTTCATATTCTTATTTAACCTGTTCTTCAAAAGTTATTCTTTTGAAGTACAATTGTCAATCAAACCTTAGAAGCCCTAATCCTTCTTTGAAATGCTCATTATTTCTTAATTAACATGTTCTTCAAAAGTTATTCTTTTGAAGTATAATATAAGTAATCATCAACCATGTTCTGTAGAACTTAAAAATGGACAACTGTTCTTTACATATTATTCCACCAATATTCTTTATATGTATGATTGTTATGATGCCATATATTACTTGATTATGGTGCTAATATAACCAAACCCTAATAAGAACCTTGTTTGAAAACCATTCTAAAAGTGCAACCAACCTAAAGAAATCTTTACAACTCATACATCCTAAATCATCGAGGTTAGGTTACGCTCGGGACGATTGCATCTCATACTATGCATTATAGCATTATTGCCGGTTCTTTAAACATTGTCCTTACCGGACGATGATGGTATTTCAGCATTTGGAGTTCTCACGTATCGAAGCTTTTGCCTGCATAATCTTGCAGTCAAGAAAGGCAAGTTCATCGCTTGCTCATGTCATTTGATTATTTGTATCAAACTATATGCAAACTACTATACTTATCACTCATGCATTGAAAAGAAAAGTATTATTTTACAATTATGAATATGACTACGTGGTGGGCAATGGAACCATGGTATGTGTTGATATGGTGGAGGTTCCATTGCATGGGTACTACTCATCTAGGATTAAGTACCAATGCCGTCCAGTGATTCTAGCGCCGTACATATCGCGTTATCCATAAGATCTATAATGGCTCTGGGGAAGTCAGCTGTATCTTTTCCCTTCTGCACGCCAACGGATCTGTAGAGCCGGTGGGGTGTTGGAGGCACCGCCGCAATAGGTTGGGATAGCCTTTTAAATCCCCATTCATTCGTGATGATAAGCTCTACGATCTATGATGGATTGTCTGGAGTTATACCGGCATGAAGCCGGCCCGACGGTCGACCGACTCGGCCGAAATCCGGCCGGCGGTTTCTCTCTATCGGCCGGCTCGGCCTTCTTCTTCACCCATAAATCGGCCGGGCTCGGCCACGAAAAGAAATTACCACTAGATCGGCCGGGCGTGGCCAGCCGGAAAATCGGGCTTTCGGCCGCGGCGGGCTCGGCCAAATTTGCGAAAGTTGGTCGGGCCGGCCGGCTCGGCCAGGTTTCCGTCGGGCTGCCAGCCGGCCGGCCCGGCCCGAGAATGCCGGAAGATCCGAGTACACGTGAGTAAGCGTTATCGGGAGAAGTCTCGGGGGTGTACGGTCGACAAGGGTGGGTTTGCGGTCGCGGAGAAGGCGTGATGGCTTGGATCTTATCGGGCCTCACACCCAAGGAAGTGTGGACGGGGACATACTCTCGGCCGGCAACAAAGTTAAGATCTCTTGTGGGGTAAAGTAACGCACCTCTCGCAGAGTGTATCAAGAATTGTGACTGTCACTCCCTGTTCCGAGAAGGAAGCTGCGAACGCGGCAGGAAAGGAACTCCACGAAGTTCTAGTCAACTCGTGAAGACCGACGGGCATAGTTTTCAGAATAAAATAAACCTTTTGAAGAAATGTTTATGAAAACTTGCATTGGCCTATGACTTTCTGGTCTATGGCTGTAGCTAGTGCATGATACACCTATTTCCTAATATGAACTTGCTGAGTACGCTCGTACTCATTCCCTCCCATTTGAACCCCCTTCTTAGATCAAGGCACCGAAGGAGAAACTACCATGGAACTCAAAGACAAAGGAGTCAACTGCAACAAGATGAAGAATCCAATCGAAGAAGTCCATGGAGTCAACTTCTGCATCAGCTATAATGGAAACCTAGACTAGTAATAGAAGGGAACCTTTCCCTAATCCTAGCACCTAAGTAGCTAGAATTCTATAGCAAGCCAAGTAGCTCATAATCTTGAGTTAGCAATAAGATAGACTACGAGTCGTTCTTCTGGAGCTTTATTTGAAGTTTTACCTCATTGTAATTAGGAGGTTGTGTTGATCTTATGTAAACAGTTCGTGTGTACTTCTATAGACATACCTTGGACTCGCATATGTTTCTGTTGTACCACTCTGAGAGATGTAATATGAGTGGAACGGTGTTTCACTTGTGTTATGTCAACGACTTGTGTACTACATCATGCAGTGGTACGCTGGGTCACCACATGCTCTTAGTTGTCTTCCCGGATTGTTAAGGAGGGGACGCCGACCATCGCGATAATGGACCCCTTCTATATGCGGGAGAGCATCATCTGCAACGCTGGGGATCGGGCGATTGCCACCCAGCAGGTCGAGGATTTCATGCTGGCGAACATTAAAAAAGGGCGCCATTCTCATCCCTTACTTCCCCGAGTAAGTAATCACTCGCTAGTCCCCCATCACCATTCTATCCTATATCTCCATTTGCATTTCCAAAGGTTAATCCGTGTGTTTTCCACAGAGATAAGTTCTGCACCCTCATCGTCGTGCACCCGCAACACTCGCATGCAGTCTATCTCGACTCGGGTAGGGACAACAAGAAAGACTACACCCACATCAGGGCCCTTCTCAATGATGTTCTCACCAGCTTCGCCAACAAGGAAGGCCCCCTCAAAGTAGAGAGGAAATCCCGAGGAGGCTTGGTCTTAACCCACACAACCAACTTCCCCTGCCTCAGGCAGTCGAAGGAAGACAATGGGATGGACGCGTGGTACGCCATCCTTCAGATGCAGGAGTACATAAAGTACGCAGATGACATGTTGCTGCCAGAGAATCTCAGAAACAGGTTTGCAAACATGGCGGATGCCCCTGATAGAGAGATTAGAAAGAACTGGGGTCGCATCCAGCAGTTCATTTGCACGATAATCCTGCAGGATGTCAACAGTAGGTCTAGCGAGTTCTTCTACGGCTACGGTCTACCACCTAATGACGAGATAGAACTCCGCTTGGAGATGTCGCGTGATGAGAGGCCGTTCAACTCGCTTGAGGGCTGCCGTCCATTCCCCCTAGGCGTACAACCTGATCCTACGACGAGAACACTATTGCTAAAGCTTGAACGATATGTCCTTGAACTTCCATATTGTAATAACTAGTTGAGTGCCCGTGCGTTGCTACGATCCCTTTAATATTTATCGCCACACACAAATTTTCCTTGTATTGAAAGAGATATGGTATTTTTTTAAAAAAATGAAATCAAGCTTTCCTTAAATTATAGTGCAATAAAAAATTATAATTTGACATAACCATAAAATATAGTAACTCATCTAATTATCGCTTACTGAGTAAAATTCCCAATTGCTCGCAGCCTAGAGATGGTTTGATCCCCCACTACGAGTACAAGCTCATATGAACGATGTTAGGCCTGCGAGTCTGCAGATTAAGTTTCAGTAGGATCATATCGACCGCTCATGCCATCCATCCATTATACTACTTGAGTTCTAAATTCAACTTTTGTGGCAAAGGGATTACATGACTAAGGTGCATGAAATATACATTTTCAAATAATTTGAAATTAATGCCTATAGTTCCTGCTGTCAAAGCACAATCTCATCGAAGAAATCTTTTGGCAATAAGATCTAGACTAAATTAACATGTCAAGTCTCTTCTCTCATAGTGTCCAAGTTCTCATCCTTTAGGACCTTGTCTACCAAAACAGCGTCAGAAGTCTTTTCCCTGCTGGTGTACGTGTTCTCATCCTTTAGCGTCTTGTTTATAGACTAAAAGTCCGTAGTTACAGCTTTGAACATCTAAATTTTTCTTCCTAATATGAACAACATCCTCCATGTATTCTGAAAATTCTTATTTCTGCATGTCATTGTGAATATCGATGGTAGTATCCGATTCTCCTAAATTTGTTGCTTTCACCCTGCTTCCAGCTTTGCCTTCTTTCTTTACCGTCAAAGATATGTGGAATATGATGTTGAGACTTGTTAGCAGCAACAATATGATCAGATATTTCAGTATCAATTTAAACATCAGAATTCACCACAATAGTTTGATCCTCGTATCTGAGGATGTAATATTGTCTGCCAGAAAGAAAATAAATTGAATATTCAGATTTGTAGGCTTGATATTGTACAAGGAAACAAAATCATCACAAACCCGCTATACGCTAAGTAAACTCTGGAGTGAACATATCAAGAATAGCTTTGAATCCAAGAAAAGCTGAGAGGGTGATCAAATCACTTGGATAGAAGTTAATTTAGAAAATAGATTGACTGGCAATTGAAAAAGTAGGTTCGTGGCAAAAGGAGCATCGGTTATCCAACAATTCACAACATGAATCTTAAATTGCTGGATATAAGTTTCAATTGCCTTCTTAAATTTCCCCATCGCAGCATGAATCTTGGGTTTGATTATGTTGGATCTCTTGACAGAAGCATCCTATGCTTTCGTAAAATTTATTATCTTGATTTTTTTTATAGTAAAAGGTAATCAAATTAAAATAACCGTCCCAATTCCTAACCAACTCTCATAGACAATACGAAAAAACCCAACTTTCCTAACCGAGGGCACACAACATTCACCCTTTCCTGCATCAGTAACTCCTTTGGTAGTCTGGCCATATGGCATCGGGAAGATAGTTTGTTCTGAGCTAAATCGACAACCTAACTCAAAGAATACCTTGTACATACCCAGTCTCCAAAGTAATACATGATAACTCTGACATGAAGTGAACAATAAAATTGAAAGAAAGAGAGCTACATCATCATGTATCCATGAATAAGCTTATCCTAGGAGACCAACAACATCAGTAGATCACTTATTCATATTTATAACCCTCTGATAGGTTCAAGTGATGTTTCTATGTTCTAGATGATTCGATTCAGGGAAGGATGGATTGTTGGGGATGTAAGCATGCATGGTCTATAAGCTGGCCTTGCAGAAACAGGTCATCAAAATTATATAGTGAAGCTACCTTATATGATGTCCAAATCATTCCAATAAGTTGTATTGAATAAGCCTACGCTACACAAGCAAGGATGTAAACACAAAACAGGATTACAAAAACCTTAAAAGGAATATTAAGAAGCAATGCATTTGTTATAGCTAAAGCAACTTAAGATCCCATATATACTTCACATGAGTTGCAACATAGCATATCCAAAATGCAAAAGGAGGAAACCTTACATCGGAGAAGCATTACAGACTGAAAGAGCTTCGAAATATAGTATACGTTAAAGGAAAACAAACATTTCTCGGTTGCCTGCATCATTAAATAATGGTTAAAATGTCAAGTTAAGAAACGATGATAAGATAAAATCAATTTCATGCAGCTTCATGATTTCTGCCTACCTGCTTGCAGATCCAAGGGATCCAGCAGAGAACTTGCTTAGAAATTCTAATGAATAGATTTGTCTTTGGATTTACACAGAGTGAAAGACAGAGAACTTAATGCATGATTGCCAATGGATAAGCACTTGCATAGAAATCTTAGGTTCCAACTGATAAGCATTATGATTGCCAGGTGACAAGAACTTAATGCATGAGCTTAGTGACAGTTGAAGATCATAAGCATAATCTTTTGCTAGTTTATTTCTTATGCCAGCAGAAGATAATTTAGTCTTAGATGAATACAAGTGTGATTCTGAAAACTTTCGACATTTGTAACAAATACTTTCTTGGTTCTGAGCTATTATTTTCTGGCCAGTTTTTGGCGGGTCAAATATTTCAGATTTCTCCTGAAAGCTGCCTCAATCACCTCTGTCATCCACAGATGTAGAACTCTGACCGTCTTTTTCAACAGCCAGCCAAATGCATTCAGTCAGTTTGCCATAAGGCTTGGACAAGTACAGCAACTTCAGAAGGATCTCTGGATTCCATACTTGTGGGGGGCAGAATTCTATTATTCTCCTGTATGCATTACACATCGCAGCCTGCAAAACGTAGCGTTAGTACATGGAAGAACCCACAAAAACCTGGGAGCTATAGTTGTTAACCTGATAGGATCCATGGTTCAGTCAATTAGCAGAAATTTAGATAGCTAGCAGATGCACACAGGGGATAGGATTGCAACCACCGTCGTCCCATCGGGAAGGAAGGAGGAGAGAAACTCGCCGTCGCCGGGGGCTGGGGGTGCAGGTGTACGGCGGCCGCGTCGCGTGGAGGTGGGGGGTGGGCACGCTAGATCCCCGAGCGAAGAACGCATCGACGGGGCGGAGGTTGAAGGCGCCTCCGCGAGCATCGGACAGTCCAGCGACGCCGGGACGGAGGAACTGCGTCCGCCACGCCACGCCAGGTCGACGGTTCTTCGAGGCATGGCGCCCTCCTCCATCGCCATGGTGAGGATGCGGCGCGGGGGCGGCGGTAGCGGGACGGGAGGAAAGGGGTGGAACCGTGGAAGGACTGCTTCCTAGTTTTCGGGGCAGTGCAAGGAAAGATATCTTTCCTAATTATTTTATATTGATTATATACCCTTTTTTTTGGAACATATTGATTATATACCCTGATTAGCGCTAGTACATGATGGAGGGGCGCTTACGGTCAAACAAGATTAGACGGTTAGATGATTAGCGGAGACACTAAAATTGGAGTGAATGGTTAGGATGATCCCAATCTCCTTCACCAAACGCGTTGTACAACTTACGACCAACTCCAATATCTTGTCGACTTGTTGCCTTTATTTAGTTTGTATGGATGTGCATGTGAACCTGTGTCTATAGTTTCATTTACTTTGCTATATATTTCAAGATTATGGCGTAGATACCTTAATAATTATTTGCATTTACTCGACCCCTACTTGCCTCGTATTTGGATTTTGCCGATGATTAGAATGTTCGGTCACTCGTACACTCGGGGGTGGAGCCAGTGAGTCTTGGTGCGATGGCCACAAGTATCAATCTATTGTGCATCCTACCTAGCCTCACTGACTCCATCCCTGGATGTTAATATTTGTTTCGACCGACAAAGTATGAGGCACGCTATTTAATTCGTACTACTTATTTTTTATTTGAGTTCGCACTTCTTAATTGCATTGGCCGATGATTAGAATGTTAGTTCACTTGTACACTCCGGGGTGGGGCCAGTGAGACTTGGTGTGATGGCCACAAATATCAATCTATTGTGCATCCTACCTAGCCTCGCTGACCCCATCCCTGTATGTAAATATTTATTTCGACCAACAAAGTATGAGGCACATGGTATTTAGTTCATAGTACTTGTCTCTTATTTGAGTTGGCACTTGTTCATTGCATTGGTACTAACCTTTTACTTGTCTTGTGCATGGAGATGCTGACGACATATGTCGTGTACAAGGGGAGGGTTCCTAGAGTCTACGACGACTGGGAGGACTGTCGGAGACAGGTGCACCGTTTCAGCGGCAACAGCTACAAGGGATACCCCACTAGGGTGGAGGCGGAAGGAAGATACGCCCGTTATCTAGCGGGAGAGACGAGGGACATGAGGAGGAACCGGATGAAGACCATGGCCTTCGTGATGATGGTCATCGTGACCATGTTGGTCATGTTCTATGTGATTGTATTTTAGGTTAGGAGCTACATTGTGAGGTGTATGACGACACTTGTGACGACTATGTACCGAGACTTCTAACTTTGTGAAACTTCGTCGTTCGGTGTTGCATATGCACATCTGTTGTATGAATCATCATTCCGAAACGAGACTTGCGTATTTGTGTATTGATACCGAAATGAAACTTGGCTCTCTATGTGCTTCTCATATTGCATGTAATGTTGTATAAATATGAACTGATATATAGTGCTATATAAATATGCAAATATACATTGTAATACGCTGGAAAAAGCTATAAACATTGTATTTTCGAGTAGTACTACCGGCGCACCTCCATGCCTACTGCCGGCGCACATGGCACGCGCCAGTGCTAGCAGCCCTACTGCCGGCGCATTGGCACGTGCGCCAGTGGAACTATACATTTGCCGGCGAAGCAAGGCTAGTGCGCCAGCAGTAGCTGACCTGCCGCCGGCGCACAGGGTGGTGCGCCGGCAGTAGCCAGTTATCACCGGCCCGTTCGCACCGGCGGGCTCTGGTGCGCCGGCAGTAGCCCAAATAGGTGCGTCGGCAATAGGCCTTTTCCTTGTAGTGATCGTTACAGAAGTTATCCCAGGAGGAGCCTACAGATTGAAGGACAAAAAATGGCGCAAGGAAGAAGGGAACCCGTGGAACGTGGTGCAGCTACGGCGGTTCTACGCCTAGAAGACAAAGAAAATCTTTGTAAACATACATTGTATCCAAATAGCTCGCAAGTTTCCAGACGCACTCTTTTCCTTTCAGGGCACCGAGTGGGGCTGAAAGGTTTTTAATGAGGCGGGCTTGCGAAGCTGCAATATAGTATGATTGAAATAAAAAATATTGATGGAATATGATTCTTTCGCAAGCAAGGCCCGGGGGCTTGTACCCGAAATTTTTCCAATATACTCGACACTCGCAAGAAACAACGCCTTGGTTTTATAACAAGCCTCGCGAAAAATTAAAGCCACAACAAAGAGGGTCATACTGATAACTTTACATAAAGTCTCGCAATATATACAATACATGGTTCTCGCAATATACAAAATTTCTCCTTTGTTTGAGATAAAACGCGACAGCGGAAAAAGAAGACTAGACCTATATCAAGTCATCTGTATTTATTCTTTCACCTTCTGCAGAAGCATCCATGGCATCAGCATAATGGTATTCCTTGAAGAAAGTGGTATCCCACTTTAGAAGATCTTCAATCATTATCTCGGCAATAGGCGTCACAAATTGATAACGTTGAAGAAAGTGGCATCGTTGAGTTTTTCGACGTTTTTTCTCCTCTGCTTCAACTTGGATTGGCAAACATTGATAACGTTTTCCAAGTCTAGCTTCAGGTAGCAAATTTTCAGCCATATCAAAGCAAATCTAGCACCAGCCATTAATTGAGCCTTCACAGATCCATGGATTTGATGAACACTCTTGAATTTGTTCATCAAGTCAGGAAGAGTTTTAGGCTGAAGATTCCGAGGAAACATGGCATTGTAAACTATGGTCAGTGTGCTCGTGCATAATTCAAGATACTCCCGAACCTGAGCCACGCGGTCTTGGAATCGTACAATTCGACGGGTGCGGTCTGGGTTAGACCAAAAGGCAGCATCGTTTTGCAGAGCAAGTCGAACAAGAACCTCGGATCTTGCATCAACATGCTGATCTTCGGCAGCAGCGTCCAAGAAGGAGCCTAATCATGTCAAAGGGAACAATGAGGCGTGAAAAAGACACATACGGATAGTAAAAGGAAGAGAGTAAAGAGGTGAAGCTTACCCGCCATATCCAAACTTGCATCGGTCAAAAGGTCAAGCATATATTCTTCGCAGTTGGTGGCGCGTAAAGCTTCGGCAGTAGCAGTTTCTTTCAACTTCAGAGCTTCTTGGGCCTGTTGAAGCGCAGCTCGTTCACGATCCAAAGATTTTTGGGACTGGTCCATAATAACAAAAGCTTGTCTCTTCATTGACTGAAGTTGTTGTCAAAGTTCACTTAACTCTTGAGATAGGTCAGCACATGAAGAATCAGCGGCAAAATCGTCGACGGAAACTCCTCTCGAATAAGATGTGGCGGGCGAAGCATCAGAAGGCTTAGCAGCCACGGTATGGTTATCAAATACCAACTGGAAAAAGGAAATATCGACATCAATCATTCGGCAAGTGGTACTTCATTAATCATCAAGATATTTACATGTTCATTACAAAAGTCAACTCCTATTGAGCCGATAAAGGTTGTCGCAAGTCATAACGAGACAACCACAAAAGGAAAATTAAAAAAAGAAACATAGGGACAGGATGGTCTACTTGACCTTCGCCTTGGCGGTACTAGCGGAAGCAGCATGCTTTGGGCAGAGGAAGGCAAGGATCTTCTTCGAGTGAGGCTTGGCGTCCTTCACCAACGCCTTCAACTTCTCCTTGTTCATCTTCTCGGGGTTACCAGCCTTTGCCCAGTCGACCTCTTGTTGGCTGTTAGCAACCAAGGCAATGCTACCTTCGACTCCAATCTTCAGATTGTCTTGTCGATAGGCCAATGCAAGGTCTTCCTTGGGAAGGAAGCGCTTGACAAGCTCGGAGAAAATTTGCGGCTGCGTCTGCTTGGGGAAGAAATGGGGGAAGAGGCGCGTAAACGCGGCTCGCGCATCGGAAATATTGGTGCGCGCCAGATCCCCTTGCAGCTCGAGGATGGAGAGGGTGTCAAGAAGACGATCCTCCTCAGCTTCATGCAAGGTGAAATCCTCACCCATTCTTCCTGCTGGAACAAAATGCGAGTTCATCAAAATATGCAGAGAACCAACTCCAGAGAAGCTTGAAAGATAAGGGAAAGAACTTACTAACGAACCGCCGGTTTTGGGTCTCTAAACGATCTATGATGGCATTCTCACGCGCAATTTGCTGAGAAACCTTGTCGCTCAGAGCGTTTTCAGCATTTCGGAGCCTTTGGCGAAGATCTTCAACAGAAGCAGCATCTTATTCATCCTTCTCGCGAGCTTTTTAGCTTTGCTCAAGCTTAATAGCCACTGCGTCAGTGCATTTTTCGGCTTTGTCAAGGGCCCCTGAAAGGAAGGTCGAAATGCGAGAATCCATTGTCAGAATACAAAATAGGGTTGCCGAGAAAAATGGATTACTAAGAGTAAAGCGAAACTCACCTCTCAAATCTTCGGCTGTGTCACGAAACCCAATAAATTGAGTGCCAAGTTTGATGAGATGCTTCATCACAGGCTATAAAAAGAGCATTGGGAAACAAAGTCAGAAGAAGAACGAACTCTACAATCGACCAAAGATAGACTAGCAAAACAAAATAGAGAATCACAAACAACAAGAAGAATTACATCGTCCAAGGAAGGAGTTTAGGAACTCCACGTAACAATTTCATGGCTCTCGCCAGCCCCAATTCTTGCTCTCTTCGACGAAGGGGCTCGGGGGCTGGCTATAGGAGTCGATGTTTCCATGTTTTGTTGAGGGGGAGGCGAAGATTCCTCGACAGCGCGGCGTGCTTCAGAAAGAACCACGGTGTTCGACGTGCTCGTTGGAGCCGTGCCATGAACCGCGGTTTCTTCCTCCTCCTCTTCACCACTGTTAACACTGAAAAATGAGCAGGCCGAACAAACAAGAGTTACGCAACAAATAACAACAAAGAAACTTACGAGCTAACGGAGCCTGCGTCATCATAAGGGTTGAAGGTACCCTCTTCTTCGGGTGACATTTCTTCGGCAGCTGGTTCAGTGGGCTTGGAGCTGCCGGAATCTTCGAATTCATACCTTTTCCTCTTGTTCCTTGGAGAAACAGCGAGAGGAGGAGAGTAGGAGCGGACGGATTCAGAAGCCTCTAATTCAGTTTCTTTTTCGGAGGAAGGCGCGGATTTGTGAGATCCCGCGACTTCACTCTCAGGATGAGAGGATTCTTGCGACTCGTCATTAACAATGGTTCGCTCATCCACCTCTCCACCTTCAGGGAGGGGAGGAAGAGAAGATATAATTTGGTGGTTCTGTCGAAGGAAAAAGTAAAACCAAGGTAAATATAAGGAAATGAGGAAGCAGTCGAAAAATAGCAGCACAACTCGAAAGAAAAACTACTTACTTCGGGAAGGGCGTGGCTGCCACTGTCTGGCTCCACGCGACAAGAGGTTGGAACCTCGTGTTTCTTTATTAACGAAGAAAAGCGTCGAATGAGCCTCTCCAAGTCCTTCACAGAAAGATCCTTGGACACACGATCAACGTCTTTTTCGCCAGCATACATCCAAACGGGGTTTTTGCGAGCCTGCAGAGGCTGCACCCTAATCCTAAGGTAATAAGCAGTGATTTGAACACCCGACAGTTCTTCACCGTGGGTGTTATGGAGCTGATGGATGCGCTTCATCAGAGCATTTGTGGCTATTTTTTCTCCGGCAGAAGCCTCAGCGTCTCAGGATCGGCGCCTGAGGATTTCTGCGGCACCATCAAAAGGAGCGATGTCGTACTCCTAGTCGTTGACGTACTCTTCTCAGATGTATAACCACCTCCCGCGCCACCCTTGGACGGAGTCGGGGAATTTGACGTCGAAGTCGAAGTAGTCAACGTCAGGTCGGAGGCAGATGCAAACGCCGCCCACATTGTAGACGACGTTGTGAGAGTTGTTGCAGCGGAGATAGAAAATGCGCTTACACAGGCCCCAATGAGGAGGGGTCCCGAGGAAGCACTCACACAGGGTGATAAAAATCGAGATGTGGAGGATGGAGTTAGGGGTCAGCTGATGCAGCTAAACCCCATAAACAAAAAGAAGTCCACGAAGAAACTCGTGGATGGGGGTGGAAAGGACGTGAATGAGGTGGTCGATGAAAGTTACCCGAAATCCAATCGGAGGGCTAAGGAAGCTTTCGTCGCCAGGGAAGATCAGCGAGTCCTTCTTCTTCATCAAGCCTAGCTTCTTGAGGGTCTTATGGTATTGGTTGGAGATTTTGGATCTCTCCCATCCAGAAATCTCCAAGTTGTCCATCGGCGCGTGATAACGCGTGAAGCACACGTCCGTTGGGAACCCCAAGAGGAAGGTGTGATGCGTACAGCAGCAAGTTTTCCCTCAGTATGAAACAAGGTTATCGAACCAGTAGGAGATGAAGGCCACGTGAAGGTTGTTGGCGGAGGAGTGTAGTGCGGCGCAACACCAGAGATTCCTGCGCCAACGTGGAACCTGCACAACACAATCAAAATACTTTGCCCCAACTTAACAGTGAGGTTGTCAATCTCACCGGCTTGCTGTAAACAAAGGATTAAACGTATGGTGTGGAGAATGATGTTTGCTTGTAGAAAACAACAGAGAACAGAGATTGCGATAGATTGTATTTCAGATGTAAAAGAATGGACCGGAGTCCACAGTTCACTAGTGGTGTCTCTCCAATAAGAAATAGCATGTTGGGTGAACAAATTACAGTTGGGCAATTGACAAATAGAGATGCATACATATCATGATGATTACTATGAGATTTAATCAGGGCATTACGACAAAGTACATAGACCGCTATCCAGCATGCATCTATGCCTAAAAAGTCCACCTTCGGGTTAGCTTCCACACCCCTTCCAGTATTAAGTTGCAAACAATAGACAATTGCATTAAGTATGGTGCGTAATGTAATCAACACAAATATCCTTAGACAAAGCATTGATGTTTTATCCCTAGTGGCAACAGCACATCCACAACCTTAGAACTTTCCGTCACTCGTCCCGCATTCAATGGAGGCATGAACCCACTATCGATCATAAATACTCCCTCTTGGAGTCACAAGTATCAACTTGGCCAGAGCCTCTACTAGCAACGGAGAGCATGCAAGAACATAAACAATATATATATGATAGATTGATAATCAACTTGACATAGTATTCAATATTCATCGGATCCCAACAAACGCAACATGTAGCATTACAAATAGATGATCTTGATCATGATAGGCAGCTCACAAGATCTAAACATGATAGCACAAGAGGAGAAGACAACCATCTAGCTACTGCTATGGACCCATAGTCCAAGGATGAACTACTCACGCATCAGTCCGGAGGCGGGCATGGTGATGTAGAGCGCTCCGATGATGATTCCCCTCTCCGGCAGGGTGCCGGAGGCGATCTCCTGAATCCCCCGAGATGGGATTGGCGGCGGCGGCGTCTCTAGAACTTTTTCCGTATCGTGGCTCTCGGTAATAGGGTTTTCGCGACGGAGAGTTTAAGTAGGCGGAAGGGCAGAGTCGGGGGCGCTCGAGGGGCCCACACCATAGGGCGGCGCGGGCCCCTCCTTGGCCGCGCCGCCTTGTGGTGTGGCCACCTCGTGGCCCCACTTCGTATCCCCTTCGGTCTTCTGGAAGCTCCGTGGAAAAATAAGACCCTGGGCATTAATTTCGTCCAATTCCGAGAATATTTCTTGTGTAGGATTTCTGAAACCAAAAACAAGCACAAAACGAGAACCGGCGCTTCGGCATCTCGTTAATAGGTTAGTGCCGGAAAATGCGTATAAATGATGTAAAGTGTGTATAAAACATGTGAGTATTGTCATAAAACTAGCATGGAACATAAGAAATTATGGATATGTTTAAGATGTATCAGCGTGTTGGTTCCGGGAGCGATGTGCTTGGTCAGCTTCGTGCGCGGAGGCATGGAAATAAGCTTTGGTGGAGGAAGAAGATGATTGGAAGCGCGAGCGTGAAGAGCTTGGGGATGGCAATGGCGGAACTGGAGAGAGAGAGGCGAACGGCGCAGCGAAGGGGGAGAATGAGGACGAAGGGGCAGCTTTATAGCGAGCCACCGATCCGTCGTGCCGTTGGATGAAAGGAAAATAATCTTACGCCCTACGCGTGTCGATAGGGGTACAAGAGTCTTTTCACTGTGAAGTTACTGGACAGGCGTTACAGCGCGCGTGCCGGAAAATGCGGAGGACGTGTGCCCCCCACTTGTGCGACGTGTCAACGGCGTAGGATTTTGGACCCACATACCAGTGAAATGACAGAACTCACACCTTCCCAATACAAAGTTCGTGGCCATCATCAGCGCTGACGTCGCCATAAGGAAACCTTCGACCGATCTTCTTTGAAAAAATGGCGACAGGGAAATGTCGATGGCCCAAACAAAATAATTTCGGGAGCCTCTGATCAAATACAAGTATTTGTTCAAATGCTCGGGGGCTACTCTTATCAGAAGTATTATTCGTACTTCTGATAAGAGGATAATATGAAAGACATAAATATAGGGTTGTTCAAAGAAGACGAAAGTTGAGCCGACAACCAAGTATAAATACTCGACTGTAGCCTCGGGGGCTACCCCCATCGGGAGCGCTGGTCGCGCACCCGATAGAATGTGCAGAGGAAAATATTGGCAGACAAAATACACGGAGAATGATTGTCGTTGTACATCTTTGAGTTACATATAAATCATCGTACTCCCATCGAGAGAATCAAGATATTATCATTATATAACTCGACAAAATTGGCTATTCCAACAGCCGATAAAGGTACTCGACAATATATTCATAGAGTGTCTCTGCCGCGATAAAAACCTCTAGATGCCGTAAAACTTTACGAAGGTAAGACCCCAGGTTCTATCCTGTGTGGCGTGGTATCGCACCCGAATGCGCTCTGCTACTTTTTTCCGTATCAACACATGCGAACAAAATATTCCTAGCGGACGCGCAATGGACTTTTTAAATATGACTGAGATTCGATTCATGATTAAGTCCTAAACCGGCACATGCCGAATTACGCCAGTATTCCGGGGTCATGTCCAGGGACTTGACCTTGAAGTAGGTTTTTGCGGGTTTGCCACGAGAGCAGTTAACTGGTATCTGATCCGTCAGATGAACCAGCCCCATCTACCATTATCCCTGTACAAGATATATATGTCTCGATTAAATTGTTTGTAAATAACTCGAAGAATTTATGGATGAATTTTACGATGGAGATTTTACTCGACTATATGATTTAAGCAAAATCTCGGGGGCTACTGACATAGGCATCCCGGATGGGCCTGCCGAAGATGGTACCCAGGGTTTATTGAAGGCTCACGACCCGAAGTTTATGAAGCCCGGAAGCCCACTAAAGCATCGACTATGGCAAGTAGAGATAGATTAGGAATAGAAACTTGTAACTTTACGGGACGAACTCAAATAGTCTCCCGGCGTTTGTAACTTGTTTAATACGAAACTCTCGGCTCCGCCTCCTATATAAGGGGGAGTCGAGGGACAAAGAAAGGATCGATCTTATTGTCAACACAACCCTAGCTTTTAGCAGTCGAGCACCTTTTCGGCTGAAACCTTCGAGATCTACGCCCTCTACTTTCGCGAAACCCAAGTCTACAACTTGTAGACATTGACAAGTTAATACCTTGTCACCTGGAATGCAAGGCCCCTAGCAGCATGTCCTACCTGTAGAGGCGAAGGTCTCGCTGGTGGGACATGCCTCCCACCGACACTGAAATCCTCAAGGCATCATATCCAATTCTTCAAGCTCTTGCGCCACCCTCTCCCGTGTTGGATCTGCAACATCCTTGAGATCTAGCATCGCTTGCACCGATGGAATTGTTTCCTCGATCCCCTGCCCGTTAGCTGCGGCCGCCACCCCACAGGCTCCGCCATCTGCTTGACCGCCCATGGTGAAGCAAGGAAGCTATGGAGGGGCAACAACTTCCTCTGCAGCTTCTCCTGCTTCGCTCCTTCATCTAATTCTCCTCCTCGCGCCGCCGCGCTTCATCTTCTGCTTCCCTCATCAGGTCTTGAAGGGGATGAAAGCCGCGAACGACCGCTTCCGATTCGCCATCTTCACGCTCCGAAGGTCTCACCGGCGAGTAGCGGCGGCGGCGGAAGGTGGGGTGTGTGAGAGTGGGAATCGCCTTGTCGCGAGAGCGGACATAGGCGTGGGTGGACGGGAATCCACAGCTCTTGTTGCTCCCGTAGAAGTATTTTCTTAGAGAGAAATGAGAAAAGTTATCATACGAATGGGCCCAATTAGCCAGGCTAATGGGTCATGGGCCATAAGCCTAGGCAGTCGATCTGGCATCAGTGCATCACAGGCGTGGCAGCTTCCCACTGGAGATTGAGGAGCTGTCATCTGCGCGGCTGTGAGTCGCCGGGATGTTACCACTACCGATCGTCTCCCAACCAGGCCACGGCGTCGGCGATGATATCCGCGGCGGCAGACGGTGAGAAGTCCTCGGCCCACCTCGACCAACCTCTCCTCGGGCAGTCTCAGCATCCGCAGCCCTACTACGCCTATCCTGCCGCTTCCTACGCCTACGCTCCGTCGCCGCCGCCACCTCCTCCTCCCCCGCCGCTCTACCTCCTCCCCTCGTCGCCCGTCTTCGTCCGCATCCGCCGCCTACGCCCGCGACGCATCCCATGCATCCGCCGCTTCTCCACCCGCACGCTCCCGCTCCTCCTCGTCTTCGTGCTCCTCGCCGGCCTCGCGTTCCTCCTCTACCCGTCCGCCCCCGCAGCCCACGTCGCCGATATCCGCCTCGACCGCTTTCGCATCAATCCGCCCCCTCTCCCAGCTCTGGATTTTAAACTTGCGCTCAGCCTCGGCGTCCGAAATCCCGGGTTTCTCCTCCCTCTCCGCTACCGCGCCGTCTCTGCCGCTGTCTCGTACCGCGGCCATCTGCTCGGCTCCGCCACTGCGCGCCCTGGATCTGGCGAGCTCGCAGCCAGAGGAGTTACGTATGCCTATTCTGAGGTGTGGGTGGACGCAGGCAGGGTCTTGGATGAGGTGATCGAGCTGATTGGGGACATCGCCGATGGGTCTGTGCCGCTGGAGATCGTGACCGAGGTCGTCGGCACGGTCAGGGTGTTCCGTATTGACATTCCAGTGAAGGTAATTCACTAATTGCATGTCTTTGCATAGTATTTTATCTTGAGCGGATGCCTTTGTTATTGATTGAAACCAACTATACTGGTAGCAACTTGCAAGGATTGGTTCAGAAAACTTGTAAGCTGTATTAGGTTACCATCTATTCCTGTTCTAATACGTTATAGCTCTTTCAAAATTTCCGAATTATTGGAGAGCATTTGGTGTGATCATAACAACATTTGCTGTCTTACCATGTTAATTTCGAACTGAGGGTGTTTATGCTGGTTAGGAATTGTGATGATTAGTAATAAGATATCTTGATTCGCACGTGGCTAGGTCCAAAACTAAAATTTGCAGCTTATATGTTGTAGGTATAGATTATAGGAAATTCTTCTGTTCATATAGAATTTCTTGGGCATCTATATCCGGAATTGACCAGTAGGCTTTCCTTGCAGCTGTTGATTCCCCTTTTCCAAATCCGTAGGTTTTAGGTCATACTACCTGTGACAAACATAATTGACTTTATGTCTCCAGCTGACCAGTACATATAGCGGTTGCAAACCATAGAAACGTAGGAAATGTGCTTCAGACTTCATTATTCTCCCTCATGTGTATTGTATTCCATGAGCCCAAATATAGTAAGATGTGGGTACAAAGTGGGCCACACACATTTTCGTTAGGCTGGAGGGTGTAGTAATGTTCTAGTGCATTTTTTTTTATGTTAGTAATGTATTGAACTCAAGACCTCTCGGTCACCGAACAGTTTTTGCTGAGCAGGAAATGTTAACCATAAACTTCATCTATTGTCAGTTCATTTCATCATGTGAGTTACAAAGGGTCAGGAAGTATGTATTAAGGCATTTAGCGCAAAGCGTAAGCCTAGAAAATATGACAGGTTCTACTTTAATCTGATCTGGAGCTTACTGGATCGAAACTATCAGCTTATTTGAAAAAGAGGAAACACTCGTTACTGTTAATCAACTCACGATCTGAACATTTGTAAAACAAAATAAGATCAAGTAAATAGATGAAGTCAAAAAGATCGATAGTGCCATGAAACTAACTATAGAAAAAGTTGATGGTGTGATATAGCAGTAGACGGACAATAGATTAAAAAGGAATGGGTCACAGAAGCAAAGATGGAAATAGTTGATGAATGCATAAGTGACGTAGTTTCAAATGCGTGCGAACAATGGAGGGAAAATGAGAGTCTGTTAGGGTGTGTTTGGTTCAGAGGTGACTTTAGGGGGTGAGGGTATCCCCAACCACCTGCTTAGGGATAGCCATTTTTTCTGTTTGGTTGTGTTGGCTGAGATGTTATTAGGAATAGTCATTTGAGTGTTTGGTTGAAGGGACGAGGAGTGGATAGGTTGTTGTGGTGACCTCTTTAATTGTGGTGACATTACCACTTTTTTCTTTTTAATTCTAACTACTCAACTCAAAAACACAAGAGGCGCCAGAGACTTGCAAATGACAAATCAATGCTGCCTGTGCCTCCTTGCTCCTCCTGTTATGGTTGACTGTCGTGCGTCCTTGTCCATGCGACATACACATAGAGAGACCATCAGAGAGAGCCATGGGTGAGAAAGCCCTTCTGTCAATACCTGTCATTTGCCATGACTTTGCTGCGAGACAAAGACAGAGTGAGACACAAGATGACAGGAGAGAGGATGCGGGCAGAGAGAGAGAAGAGCTACAAGTTCAAGACGCCTTGCAGTACCGTGATGTTCTGCCGCATCCATCTCCTCCTCAGTCGCGCACCTTGGCTGCCGGCACCCCAACTCCTCATCAGACCACGGCCAGTCGGATAGTCTGACACCCCACCTCACCACGCCGCCATTGCCCTTGTGCCAGCCGCCGTCGCCCTCGATCTGGCGTCAGCAGCAACTTTAAGAGAGAAAGAGGGATGTGTTTTCTAGAAACAGAGGAGGAGATGAGCGAGGCAAAAATGATTCGGGGTCCAGGGAACTCGCCAGCCAGAAGTGGCTGTCCTCATCCAGCAGATTTTGCGGGACGAGCTCAACTAGAGTTTACTGAATATTCGTGGGAATATGGTTATCCCTATCCCTCTCACCCAACAAACCAAATGCCTAGCAACCACTTTTTCAGTGGCTACCCTTAGCCACATGAGGATATCCCCTGAAAAAACTGCCGCTTAGTTGCGCTAATGAATGGAACCAGGGGGCAACCCTTTTATCTAAAAAAAGAGATCCGCCAAAGAGTTGAATTGGAGGTGCATAACTTGCATAGCCATCAACTGTTGGCACTCGCACGCTACGTGGCAACTAAGTGCAGGGGATGACAGGATTTAAATGGGCACTTGAAGAGTTTTCAATGTTTCGTGCATGAAATTATATGAGCACCCCCACTGTAGAAAGGTTTGCACCAATGAGAGTTTTTTTTATTGAAAAAAGGTAGAGAAATACTCTACCTTATGGTTGCAGATGCCCTGGGCAATTAGTCAGGGGATTTACCACCAGATCACAGCCTGTCAGGGGGAGGAAAATAAGAAAGAAAAAGAAGACCTAAACTAAAACTGGAGTAAAGTGAGGTGATAGCAGATTTACCCAAGGAAAATGCTCGGTTTCTGTTGGAGGCTGCGTGGCTCCGTGCCTCCGGCTAGCGCGTCGTAGGATCCTTTTCCGTCGCGAGCTGAGCGCGTGACACGCGTCCTTTCGCGTGGTGAGACAGCGATGGCGGACCCACCACATTGCGGGCCGATGGCTTATCTCCTCTGAACGATTCTTCTCCACCCGTTCCTATTTTCTCTGTCTGTAGAAAAACTTCGCATTCCATAGTCTGCTCTCCGAGAGCTCGACCACGCCGGTGAGCTGCCGCCCCGTCCCTCCGGCCCGCGCGCCTCCGGTGAGATCCCTGCCGTTTTCGCCGCTGTTTTCTCGCCCAACACTGCTAGTGCTGAGCTTTGTCTCTCCCCATCTAAACCTGCAAGGTACAAGATGGCGAGCACCTACACGGCGGCGCCATGGTGTGGGCTCTCCACCAGAAGGTGGGCGCGGTGGTGAATTTCTGCGACACGCGCGAACACGCCTGCAGAAGTCGCTGGCCGGAGCTGCAATCGGTCTACACGGGAGCTGCAAGCCGCCACCAGCGGAGCTGCAAGGAGCGTCACCGATTGCTCCGAGCGCCTACCGTCGAGCTGCAAGGGGGCGCCGCCGATGCTTCAAGCGCCTACCACCGGAGCTGCAACCGGTAAACAAGGGCGCTGCAAGCCGCCACCAGCGGAGCTGCAAGGAGCATCACCGATTGCTCCGAGCGCCTACCGTCGAGCTGCAAGGGGCGCCGCTGATGCTTCAAGCGCCTACCTTCGGAGCTGCAACCAGTCAACAGGGGAGCTGCAAACCGCCCGCGGCGAGCTGCAAGGAGCATCGCTGATTGCTCCGCCTACCGGCGGAGTTGCAAGGGGAGCTCCGCCGATGCGTCGAGCGCCTACCGCTGGAGTTGCAACCGGTTAACGGGGAAGCTGCAAGCAGCCGCCGGCGGAGCTGCAAGGAGCGTCACCCATTGCTCCGAGCGCCTGCCGCCGGAGTTTCGAGGGGCCTCCGTAGGAGCTCCAATGGGTTGTCACTGGTGCTGCTAGCGGTGTTGAGGGAGCACGCGACGGTGCTACCCAGACCGACGACGGTGCTGCTCGCCGGAGTCCGCCGGGCTGCTACAAGTTGGGAGGGAGGTACTGCTGCGCCTGCACGAGTCGTTTGCTATGAGGTGGCGTGGAGGCTGACCTCGCCGGAGCTGGACGCCAACATCGCCGGAGGTGCCGGTCAAGGGCCAAGCTACCGCCCCATGGCGATAGTGCTGCAGTTGCTTCGAGCGAGGACACGAGAACGCTGTGTGGCCATTTTTTTCCGGGAGCGTGGAAGGTCTCCGTGTGGCTGAGTGGCCCCCGTGGGACACGTGTCGATCGCTGGATACGGAGGTTCGGGACGTTTGAGCCTCCGGAGGATTATCAGCACTGTCGTTTACCCAATCTACCAGCTTGACCCTGATTTTATTGTTGAGGGAGGACCACAGTTTGAGTTCTTCCAGAATGTCATTCAGCAGCACCGTGTGTATGGTCTGCATGTTGTTAAAAGCCCTGTTATTCCTTGTTCTCCATAGGCACAGTAGGAGAGCTGCAATGCACATCAGCCATGTCTGTGGTTCTATTTTGTTCCGGGCATTTTCTGCAAACTGTAACTTGCCCGTGCAGCCCCTGACACCCAGCCCCTTTTTCTCAAACCCAACCGGAGTTCATTCTTGTAATGAAATGTGGTGGATTCATTCAAATGCTAGGCGGAGGTGGCAGCCTGCGTCGGAGCACCATGTCCTGTCGACAATGTTATCTCACATGTTTAATCGCCACGGTATGCCAGCCATAGAAATAAGTTGTGTCAATGTGGTATCACTGAACAACAAACCCAGTTCTTGGCAATCCACCTTATTTCTCGGTCCGAGAAAATTTGGTGGAAGGCAGCCGTTGATGGGGTGTTTCCTGCCGTGACTATTTTTCTATCGTCAGCATCAACAGGTGAGTCAGCTGTTCTTTGCTGTAGCTGCTGCTGTGTCGTGTGAGAAAGCGAGGCCAGAAGCTGAATTTTCCAACTGTCACTGTAAAACTGAGATGCGACAGTGTATTCTCAGTACTGGGCAAACGAGTATAGCACCGGGAAAGTGAGGTGCAGGCGGCCCTAGGTTAGCAGTGATCTTTCCAGAAGGCCACCGAAATGCCTGAGCCGATCATACAAGTTATAGTCATCTGAACTGCTGGCAGAAGGGCAAGCAATGATTTCCAGAAGGTGGTGTCTCGCTGTCCTGCAGTTGCTGGGATGCTCAGTTGCATGTCCTCTTGCCTGAGCGGCTTTGTTTTTCATTAGAGCTTTATTATGTATATGCAGACTCCTGATCGTGAAGCAGTGACCCCCAGCACCTCGAACTTGTTCTTCCAAAGAAAGCCCTTCGCAGCTTGTCCCATTTCTCAACGGGATAGAGATGCAGGGATGTGAACGTGAACACTAGAACTGAACTATAGCACCAAATGAGCTATCCAGTTTTTGATGGAAACCTTTTGTTATTTTTCAAGTGTGTGGGTTATCTATTTGTGACATGATTGCATATTAATTTAACATGTTTCCACCAATGAGAGATGTTGACTTTTTATCGCGCTGCACACTGGATGTGCTTTCAGTAAATATTCTGTGTGAAGCTCTAACAGTTCCATTTGTACAGGGCCTCATATCGTGCTCGGTGAATGTCAGCCCAGACACTCAGCGTATCATAAGTCAGGATTGCTACTAAGTTAATGCTGTCTCTGATGGTTCTGGAGCAACTTCAACGAACATTTTACCACTTCTCTACTCTTCCCCCCAATAGTGAAGCTTTGTCACTTGAAGGAATATGGTCGAACACTTCGTAAGTGTAGCTACTATTAAAGTTGCAGAACTGTGTTGATAACTTGCCGAGTATATGTTTGTAAATAGTTTGTTCCATTGTAAAAGAAGATATATGATTTGTACTTTGAGCGTGCTTTAAATATAATCTTGTACATGCTGCTGCTAATCGCCTTCATTCATATGTGTTACATGGCCGCAGCCACTAGCAAGTTATAATGGAGTTTCTGTCTTGCTCGCAAATACTGAACGCGATTAAGTCGCTGCCTAACTCAGTCATCTAGTATTCTTTTTAGTATGAATCCCTCAAATCGTGTGTGGCATGTCTTAGATTGGAACACTCTGTGGTATTAACAGTGCAGAGAAGTGGCCGTCAGTTCGTTGTGAAATTGAAGAAAGTAATGCGTCCATCGTGTGTCTGCAAGAGACCAAAAATGGGGATTTTGATGCATCTTTTATACGAGGCTTTGCTCCAAGACGGTTTGATCAGTTTGCTTTTAGCCCTTCAGATGGTGCATTTGGCGGTTTATTTGTCTTATGGTGCAGTTCTCTTTTCACTGGCGAGGTCTTAATGGTCGTATCTTTTGGCATTGTGATCATTTTTACCTCCAGTATCTATTATGACAAGATTATCATAGTTAATGTCTATGGACCATGTGAGGGGCAAGAAAGAGAAGATTCCATTGTGTGGCTTTGTCATCTTGATATGAGGATCAGTCATTATGGTTAATTCTTGGTGACTTCAACTTCTACAGATATTCTGAAAGTCGTAACAGGCCAGGGGCAAATTTTCACGACATAAGTACTTTTAATGAAGTAATAAGTTACCTAGCGACCTGCACGATTGGGACCTGGCAACGTGCGAGGTTGATATCTCGAGCATTGAATTCTGCTTTGTGATTTGGACCTAATATATCACCTAATTAATACGGTCGATTTAATTTTCTAGTTAAGGCGGATACGAAGGGATACAGCGTGCATGGTCAGTGTTCTTAATGCAACCAAAGTCAGTGCTTTTAATGCCCATGCATGTTGGCCCAGGCTTTCCACCCTCCTCGTTAATACCTATCTGTGAGATTCAATGAGTGATTCCAAAAGATAGCTTAATCTTTAATACTAATGGTGTAGTTAAAATGTAACATTGTAACTAGTAGAGTGGTAGAGGATTACTTGATTTCTACGGTGGTAATTTTTGGAGTCTCGCCTGGCATTTTGCTTATTAAAATGGTCACATCCGTACAAAAGCTCTCCCGGTTGACGATTAGAAATTTAATAACATGATGTAAGCAATAACTAGCAAACATAATTACCTGAAGTATCACCAAATTATCAAACAAAACCATTCAACAAGAGTAAAGAAAATTACTATTAAACTAAGTGAGAATCTAAATTAAACTAAGTGTGAATCTATTTTTTGGGTGGGTAGGGATTCTGGTGAGTTAATGCTAGGATCATGTGGTTGTCCACTAGCTATTGGTACAACGCTGACCGCACCAATGCATCTCCATTGAATTACTGTCTGTCTATCTTCACTTAATGATTTAATTTGTGCATGCACTCTTAATGGTGATTGAGATTAGAAAAGTGATTTAAGTACAATGTTTTCGGATTTGAAATCAGAAATTTTAGTTCAGAGAGAACATTTGTTGAGTGTTTTTTCCCTTCTTCTTTTATTTGTAGTATTTCAAATTTTTAGATCATTAAATTTTCCTCTTTCAAGAAATTTAAATAATCCTACTAAAAATGTGGACTGTTATTTTGAAGTCTTAAATTGACTAATGCAATAAAATGTTGAACAATTTTTTTAAAAAATGATATTTTAATACGTAAAAATCAGAAAGCTATTTCAAGTTATTAAATCGCGGTGTCTGTGGTTATTGTAAATTACCATTGCTTACAATAAAATGTTGCTAGGTGACTTTTTTGTCTACGGCGGCTAAAAGAGAACAATAATTGAGGGTCAGTTTAGTCAACGTACTAGGATCAGAGCCATTTAATTAAATAGTCGAATACACGGTTTGGGACACCTAGAGAAAAACTTGCACATGCATCTTCCATCTAATTCAAGAAGCATCAGCAAGAGCTCGCACGGAGGAGCACGTAACATTAGTAGAGAAGCTCTTGCGAAGGAACACGATGATGTACGGTGGAGATGGTTACTGCCTTGGAGGTCGGTCGGACGAGCACCAGCGGCCAGAGAAGCTCATGCCGGGGAGTACGACGCATGGGAGGAGCATGGTGGCCGGAAAGAGCATGGCGGCTAGAGGAGCTTGCTGCCATGGAGCTCGCGCGGATAAGCATGGCGGTCGGAAGAGCTCGCTCCCATGAAGCACACGCGAATGATCACGTTGGCCGAGAGCTTGCTACCATGCAGCTTGCGTGGAGGAGCATGGCAGCCAAAAAAGAAGATTGCTGCCATGGAGCTCAAAGAGAAAACGTAGAGAGGCTGGTGGTGGGTGGCTTTGAAGAGGGAATTAATTCAGCCGGCCGGTCTCATCCTCTGCCCCGTCTATTAATTAATGCATGTCAGACATGCACTGTATAAATAATCAAATACGTGTTCTATACGTGTTTTATACATGCCCTGACTAAACACGTGTTGCACTCTGAGTGGAATCGTTTTCATCCTCACGCGGAGACGGGTTCCATTCAGTATTTTCGGTTACCTAGGTATTATTGAACTCCCAATTAAGGGTCAATTCTACACGTGGAGCAACATGCAAGTTGACCCCTTGTTCTCAAGTTGATCACTGGATTCGTATGCCTAGATTCCTAGGTGTGGTGGACACTTTTTGGAATATTAATTGCCATGATGATACGTGGCAGCTAGGCACTAATAGAAAACATGGTTTATGTTTGGAGCTGTCCGGAGCTTTAGCACCGGTTGTGCTACGAACCCAGATTAAAGGGTGCATTAGCACCGGTTCGAGCGGCTAGGGTTTTAGCACCGGTTCGTGCGGGACCTTTAGCACCGGTTCGTGTCACGAACCGGTGCTAAAGGGTTGGCGTCAGCCGCGTGGCCTTTAGCACCGATTCGTGGGACCACACCGGTGTAATATGTTATTTTGCTCCCCATGCATCCCACCCCTGGGATCGCCTTTTTTAGCTTTGTAAAATACAAAAGAAAATGATAGAAAATTCAAAAATAAATTATTGTGAGATTCCTGTATGTTATGCAACCTCCTATTAGGGAAACTAGATGATACCCCGCACGTTGTTGCGGAAAATTATATTGTTAATTTATTATTTATTTTGAATATGTACCATCCTAGAATAATTAGCCAAATGATGAAATGATTTTTTCTAGTTATGATCACTCTTACAAAAGTAAAACAATTATGTTTGTTGTAGATAAAAGTCGAATCCATGGATTATGTATGGTTGAAATGATGAACCAATAAGATACATGAGTGTAATGGGTAGAACCTAGGTCGACACTCTAAAATGCTACATTGCAGCTACGAATAGAACTTATCATATACAGTATGTGTAGAAGAAGAAAAATTAGAAGAGGTGTACGAATGTAAATCGAAAAGAACCTCACACAATTAAGCATAGGGTATTTTCATGAGTGTGCATCTCTACGTTAATGCTTTCAGAATAGTATACAATAGGAGTGTAGACCATTACAGGTTGTAGCCTCGGCTGTCCCACTTCTTCATATCACAATGAAATTCTTCCAGCTTGCACAGGAAAAAGAACAAATCAGGAGTGACAAATAAAATTAGATGAACAGAAAAGACACCGTGACTTTTTTTTTGGACATAAAAGACACCGTGACTGGTAAGTGGGATTCGCATAATAGGAGATGACGGACATATTGTATTTTCTTGCAACCATGTTGAGTTCTTGACTTCGCGGAGTGCAAATGACTCGATCTTTGGCCGCTAAATATTTCATGTACTGCTGCTTTTGCAATAAAAATAATCAGATATTGCGTACTTGAAGGAAAATTCCAATTCCATCATCTAGTAGCTCTAAATTGAAGGCTGCAGCCCACCTCTCGATATAATCTGTCATAGCTAAAAAAAGAAGTATCAGGCAGGAATCTGAGAATGATTTAGAGATAAGTAATTATTTATACCGTGAGACCCTTCGATTAGCCCATGAGCAGCCGGAGCAGACGACTTCAACCAACAATAAAGATAACCAGCGAGAAAGTCCAGGCCAATTTCGGTGTATCAGTCAGAGCGAAACAACACCATTTTAAGGTGAGACTGTGAGAGCCCATGATGATCTATAAAAGGGTGAGGGGCCATTTGGAATCTGCCGGCAAATTGTGATATCGATTCAGGCGGCACTTTGCCAATCTGAACTGAAGGCAATCATGCATATGTACAGAATGACCTTGGAGGTGTGTTCATCAGTATCGATACTAAAACCCATGCAAAATCAATCAAATCCTGCAATAAAATATTGGAAAATGATTTACCTCCAATGCATGATACCATCGCATAAATCGAGTTATGATTCATCACTAGATCTCGCAGAAAGATTTTTCATCCGGACAGCGGTGCCTCTTATCGTTCAAAGCAGAGCACGTACATGTCCAGAAATCCGTCGAGGCTGCAGTGATGCTCTTACTAATAACCATGAAGACGCCTTCAGAGTTCAGACGCGGCGCATGGTGCTCGGTAGATGGAGATATAGTGTCAGGGTTTCTTGTTTCTTGCAGCCGACAATGAGAAGATGATGGCTCACGTGGTGCCGGCGAACGAAGCGCCGGGTGTGCAAGAAGTGAGTGGCGAGATGGCGAGCGGAATCAAGAAAGGAAAAGTCTTCCTTTCCTTCGGAGGCTGCGAGCACACGGTGCCTCCGGGTCGCGTGCCGTTCAATGGGTTTGATCGCTCGTTCCAGGCCACGCGCCAGTCTGCCGCTTTGCTCCAACATACGTGGGGCCCACGTTAGATCTCCTCCTGCAATTGCCCAGCTCCAAGCTCCCATGGGGGCATGCCGTCGATGGAGACCACCTCACTGCCGGTATTCCTCCACCACCACTCTACCTTCACCCCGACCTCCTCCACCTGCACCTCTCCTCTCAAGCGACGGCTCGTTCTTTTCCCTGTCGAGATCTGCACGGTCCTGCTACAAACCTGACCGGAATCGTGGCCTCCGGTGACGTCGCGGTCGGGATCCACCGCGGCTGCAAGCGGCGAGAGGTGCTGCTGCAAGGGAGAGTTGGCGCTATGCGAGCAGAATGAAGCGGCGAAGGAACCCGGCCTGGCGGCGCTGCAAGGCCGTCTGGTGGTGCTAATAGCCTGGTCCGGCTGTGCTGCGAGGCCGGGCCAGCGGTGGTGAAGTAGTGGCCGGCGAAGCTGCGAACAGGCGTTGTTGCAAGAGGTGGTCATGGGAACTGCGAACGCCGGAACAGGTGGTGCTGCAAAGGGCGCCCACCGAAGCTTCAAAGGCAACTCACCGGAGCTGCAAAGGCTTCTCGCCGGAGCTACAAATGAAGGGCGGTGGTGCTGCAAAGCCTGCTCGCCGGAGCTGCAAAGGCTTCTCGCCGGAGCTACAAATGAAGGGCGGTGGTGCTGCGAAGCCTGCTCGCCGGAGCTGCAGAGCCTTCTTGCCGGAGCTACGAGCGAATGGCGGTGGTGCTGCAAAGCCTGCTCGCCGGAGCTGCAGAGCCTTCTTGCCGGAGCTACGAGCGAAGGGCGGTGGTGCTGCAAAGCCTGCTCGCCGGAGCTGCAAATGAAGGACGGCGGTGCTACAAAGGCTGAACGCCAAAGCTACAAAGGTTGGTCACGGCAGCTGCAAAGCGTGGTCGTGCTTGCTACGGGGGACGAGCTTCTCCAACGACGAGGAGATCGGGATGATGCATATGCACCATATGCTACGAGGGTTTTCTTCTCCGGCGAGTCGGCGACAACAACTGCTGCAGGGGCGCCACCGCGGGCGACTGCTACAAGGGGCGCCGCCGCGAGCGCAAAAGCTACTGCAAGGAGCGCCGCCGCCGGCGACATCTCCGACGCTGGCAAAAGCTGCTGTAAGGGGCGCCGCCGCGAGCGATTTCTCCGACGCCGGGACTGTTGCAACGGGCGCGACCGCGGAAGACTTCTCCGACGCCGGTGACATCTGAGGGAGTCCCTGCAGCTGAAGGTTGTCTTCTCCGCATATTTAGTGTGTCAGGTTCGGTGAGGTCTGCGGGGAGAAGAGAACAATTGAACAAGAGCTGTACGTGAGGTGGTTTGGAGGGACACGTGTCGATCTAAGAAGCCGGAGGTTCGATTGCTTTCAGCCTCCGAGGGATTATCAGCGCTTTCCATCAAGAAAATATACCTGTAGAAGGGATTGGAGAAGACACGCAACCGTTTATTTCCTCATGTACTGCATTACTACAGAATTATGAGGTGGCAGGTGGTGAGAAGAAGAAACGTCGGCGGCTGCTCGGTTCTTCGATGATGGCTACGAGAGGTAGGAGAAAAGGAAACGACTCGGTAGCGCGCGCGTCAGAGCACCATTTCGCTGAAGCTCTCACAATCGTGGGCCGGCCCATCAGTAGATGGCACAAGGTAAAAATCGAAATAAACACTACGTAGTAAGAGGGAGTCAGGTTCGGTGAGGTCTGCGGGGAGAAGAGAACAATTGAACAAGAGCTGTACGTGAGGTGGTTTGGAGGGACACGTGTCGATCTAAGAAGCCGGAGGTTCGATTGCTTTCAGCCTCCGAGGGATTATCAGCGCTTTCCATCAAGAAAATATACCTGTAGAAGGGATTGGAGAAGACACGCAACCGTTTATTTCCTCATGTACTGCATTACTACAGAATTATGAGGTGGCAGGTGGTGAGAAGAAGAAACGTCGGCGGCTGCTCGGTTCTTCGATGATGGCTACAGAGGTAGGAGAAAAGGAAACGACTCGGTAGCGCGCGCGTCAGAGCACCATTTCGCTGAAGCTCTCACAATCGTGGGCCGGCCCATCAGTAGATGGCACAAGGTAAAAATCGAAATAAACACTACGTAGTAAGAGGGAGTCGAACCGGCATCCGCTGTGTGGACGATGGATGGTGTGGCCACTAGGTTCGTCGGGCGTTTGTGTTTTTTTGAAAATTTTGGGTTTTTTTGGAAGTTAATTCTGTTGTGACACGTGTTTTGTAGATTGGATTAGTTTCCCGAGTTATATACTTGTGTACACTTTCGGTGCTCCTTACTTTTTTGTGAGCAGTTTCATAGAGAGTGTTTTTCTCTCGAGTTCTTCGATGCTAGGCCGTTTTTGTGTTTCATTCGCGTGGCTCTAGCTACGGCATGGTTGAAACAGTGTTGGTCCATCGTGAGATTTTAATGAAAGCGTAGACACGTAGGAGTACCACTATCTTTCTGGAGCCTTCTTCTCCTATCTCCTCCCGTCAAATCAATCCCCTATCCAAGCTCCCATGGCTATTGCCTTTTTTTTCCTTCGCCCCCGCCTCAAAATTCTTCCAGCGCCGACGGTTCCTACCACTTCGGCCTGGTTTCTGGCGCCGCGGCTGGTTCGCCGTCTCCGCTATACTGTCCAGGACGATGCCCCGATGGCGTCGACGACCTCGACGGGCGACACTCTGGCCTCCCAGCTCTCTTTGATCGCCGGCCTGCTTTTCCTCCCTCCTCTATCTACGGATTCACGCCCGTTAATACCACCGCCGGCCTAGCTCTCAGCGTTGCGGTCAGTTTATCGTCTCTGCGCCTCTTTTCGGCTGTCCCCTTTTTGGGCTGCAGAGGCGGCGCACACTGGTAGCTCGACCGCCCCAGCGCTTCGTTGACTCAAGGGCGAGCGGCAGCCGCGTCATCTGGGCGCCAGCATTCCTGACCAAGATGGTGTAGACGAGGCCGCACGTAACGACCTCGATATCCGCCGGTGCGTCCTCGACCCCGCGTTGAGCGGCCACTGCGGAAAAGATGCCGGCCAACATGCCTCATCCCAGCTCGACATCGGTGCTGAGCCCAACATCGTTGCCCGCCAATGTTCTAGCCGGAGGTACGATTTCTTTTTCTGGCCGTGTTTCAATTTCCAGTTCCCCTGGATTTGTGGGGGAGTTGATTTGTTATTGTGACTTGGGTTTGATTGGTTGGGTTAATTCAGTTTTTGTGATTCGGTTTTTGACCTGCAAAAGCCATCTCGCCTATGCCGACGCTCACGCCCGTCAGCCCCGCCCCTCGCCGACGAGTACCATCTGTAGCCTCTTCCTCGAGTTCTTGCTGGGCGGCTCGCTCGCCGGCGAGGTGGAGAGGAACGGGGCAGCCTAGCGAAGGCGCCGTCCGGGCCTTCTCGAGGCGACAAGAGATCTGCCACTAGGCTGCGTCGCCTGGATGCCCTGGAACGAGTTCATCCAGTGCTTGTGCTGCTCGCTGCAGGAGACCTTCCTTCTTGAGCCCTTCCCGACGCGCTAGACAGAGCCAAGGGGTTCGCGGACGAGCAGGGGTAGAGAACCAGATACTGCCGTTTGTGTTGGACCTCCTGCTCAGGATCGAACTTGGCCATATTGAGCAGACAGTCGCCATGGCCATCCTCTCTGTGCGGTTCTTCGACCTGTTCATGCCCACCGGCACGCTGCTGGGTCGCAGGAATAGGTCCAGCCAAGAGTCCTTCATGGATGCTGGCGCGGCGACCGCTGATTCAGGTTTGGCTCGCTTAATTTGTTTGTTGTTTGTTTCTAGAGCGAATGAAGTTTTCTGCTTTGTTCCTGCCCGACAGTTAGCTGCAGGGCTTCCTGTACTGGATGATGCCCCTCCGCCCGGTTTTCTTGCCCTGTTCTGAGGGGAGTAGTGTAGCTGATTAGCTGAGCCTGTGTGGGAGAAGGTAGGGGCTTTGTATGGCTGCTGGCAAGTAATCAATTTCCTTATCATGTTCGTGATTTGTTTACATGTGACAGGATAATTAGTTCAACAAGATAAAACCCCACCTGTTTGCTGCGGAAGTGTTCAAGTGCATTTTACATAATCGTTTGATGTAAAATCAAAACCAAATATAACCCTGATGGAGCATGAGGTAAAGAAATAACCTGTCTTGTGGAGTAAGTGTTGCTGTAGTGGCATAAGTGCATAAAAAACACTACACATGACTAAGAGAAAGAAAACGAAATTGTTGAATTAAATTCAAACCTGAAAATACAAATATTACCCTTGCTTGCAATTTCTACTAAAAGAGAAGCATAAATACTTGGCAAAAGGAGGACAAACGGTTTGAGTCTGAACGATAAATTACTCTGTTTTGTTGTACAAACCATTGAATGAAACAATAAATTGGTAATTACACAATATTATTTCTTCTCACTGCGTATGAAGTATACATGTTGGTAACATTTTTTTGTTACCGAGTAAAATATTCTTCTGCCAACACCTCTGATTTCTTTCAGCTTCAACCCTGATTAGTACTTCACATACCAATTGGCTCTGCGGGTAATATCAGACATGTGAGTTGTGATTGCATATTCATGCTTCTAAAACTAAAGATATATATAATCAATCTTTGTATTTAAAGTAATCATAAAAACCTTTTAAGAAATCATATGCTTCCACCGAGTTAATTGCACACACTAAATAACTTATGATGGAGATGAATAAATAAGACCAGTTTACCACAAAATAGCATTCTGTAATTATGTAGATAGCAGGTGAGGAACTTTTGTAGCTACAAATCACCATGGTTTTATTACCTGCATGTTTCCATTTTGTATGGTTTCCTTAACATGGTGGCATTCACAAGTACTTTTCCGTATTAATCTTGTACCCTAAGTCTGATACCTACTATACTTACATGTTCATGTATAAACTATTATCTATTTTGCTTAAACGGTAGATTGGCAGTGGAGAATTGTAACTGCTAAGAGAGGATGCCTGACTACAACTTAGTTGGATGTGAGTCTCAAATTGTTCATCTTAAGTTAAGTGATCTGCCTGCAACTTAAACTCGGTTCCCCTAATTGAGTATGTACCAAGTCCTTATGCTTTGGTCAAGACGGGTAATAGTGATTCAGATCTGGGCAATACATTACTACAGATTAAGATGCTATGGCTACGTCTCCACTCAAGTCTTAACTGATCGCAACACTTGAAGTTTCTATACAAGCACAGGCAATTACTGACGCATCATAGTTTGTTCAAGTGATGTTGTAACTGACTTCTCTGTATTCTATGACGGTGATTTAATCTGCGATGCCTATAATCCTTCATTTTCATTTTCTTTGCCTTCTAATGTTCCCTATAGTTGCAATCAGTTTACCAAGTGTGGTGTTTTATTTTCTCTTTGATTTCTACTTTTTTCTATGGCTCTAATCTGTTTGATCAGTGTAAATGGGCTGTTATACATTTAGTGATCAGTTCTGCACCAGATTGAATGACCGCTTATATCCTCTTGTGTTCATTTTATCTGTTTAATTAACGTATTAAGTTCAGGATTAGTCTAAACATTTTTTTATATGAGTCTAACATGTTTACAATGTAATTAGTGTGTCCATGTTTTTCCACCATATTTTGGCCAGCCACTATCCTGGCGCGGCTGCCGCCGCGCCGATGTTTGCTAGTATCTCTAAGCCGCGTACGTTCCTTTCTCATTTGCACTTATGCCTTGCTTGTAACTTTACATAGTATATTTTTTTCTTTTTCTCCTTTCACACGATGTTATTTCTTTAAACAGTATTTCTTCTTTTTTAATTCTTTTCTACATATGCTTTTTTTCTTTCCTCCTTTTTACATTCTTTTTTTCTTCTGGCTAAGCTGTTTGTTCCATTCAGTCAAGGCTCTTTATTTCTCCATGTTAAGCATGTTATTCCCCTTCGTTTAGGATGTTGTTCCTCACCGTCTAGGTTGTTGTTCCACTTCAGCCAGGTTGTTGTTCCCCACCGTCTAGGATGTTGTTCCCCACCGTCTAGGATGTTGTTCCCCACCGTCTAGGTTGTTGTTCCCCTCTGTCCAGTTTGTTGTTCCCTTGCATCCAGGTTGTTGTTCCCCACCGTCTAGGATGTTGTTCCCCTTCGTCTAGTTTGTTGTTCTCCTCCGTCCAGGTTGTTTGTTCCCCTCCGTCCAGTTTGTTGTTCCCCTCCGCCCAGGTTGTTGTTCCCCTTCATTTAGGATGTTGTTCCCCACCGTCTAGGTTGTTGTTCCCCTCTGTCCAGTTTGTTGTTCCCCTGCATTCAGGTTGTTGTTCCCCACCGTTTAGGATGTTGTTCCCCTCCGTCCAGTTTGTTGTTCTCCTCCGTCCAAGTTGTTTGTTCCCCTCCGTGCAGGTTGTTGTTCCCCACCGTCTAGGATGTTGTTCCCCTCCGTCCAGTTTGTTGTTCCCCTCCGCCCAGGTTGTTGTTCCCCTTCGTTTAGGATGTTGTTCCCCATCGTCTAGGTTGTTGTTCCCCTCTGTCCAGTTTGTTGTTCCCCTAGATTCAGGTTGTTGTTCCCCACCGTCTAGGTTGTTGTTCCCCTCTGTCCAGTTTGTTGTTCCCCTGCATTCAGATTGTTGTTCCCCACCGTCTAGGATGTTGTTCCCCTCCGTCCAGGCTGTTGTTCCCTCCGTCCAGGATGTTGTTCCCCACCATCTAGGTTGTTGTTCCCCTCTGGCCAGGTTGTTGTTCCCCTCCGTGCAGTTGTTATTCCCCACCGTTTAGGATGTTGTTCCCCACCGTCTAGGTTGTTGTTCCCCTGCATTCAGTTTATTGTTCCCCACCATGTAAGATGTTGTTCCCCTATGTTCAGATTATTGTTTCCCACCGTCTAGAATATTGTTCCCCTCTGTCTAGATTGTTGTTCCCCTCCGTTCAGATTGTATTTCATGTGTTCCCACATTTACCTACATTTATGTTTCATGTGCAGACGAGTTTTTGTTTTTAGATTAATTTATTATTGCAAAATATTTTATGTTGGTTTAAAATTTTTTCTAATCTGTACTTTTGATGCTCTTATTTTTTTTCATATTACTATATGCTTGGTCTAAATGATACAAATTTTAAGGTATTGTTCTTTGTATCTGAGTAGATGCATGGTTTTTTTCATCGGTGTGAAAAAAGCAGCCGTAAGATAGCTACGTGGAGAAAAAACTGATTAATCTCTCTTTCCATGCAAGATCTGAGTACTTTTTTTTAGTACACATGCAGTCACCTAGCAAGACCAACCAGCAGTTAGTGCACGAGAGCAGCGTCTGCCAGCTGGAGCAAGCGTGCGGGAGCGGCTAAGGCTGGTTATAGTGGTAAGTATCATGTAGTAGTATCATGCATATGATATTTGTGTATGATACTATCTCTATAGTGGGTAGTATCATATAGTAGTATCATAGCCATGCTATATTTATTGTTTTTTAGAATCTCAATGCAAATTTGTGTACAAGATTTGTTTGGCATTAAATTTTCTTGTGATATGTGCTATGATACAGTATCCACCTATGTTACTCTAATTTCCTCTCTCCTCCTTAATTAGCTGCCACATCATCATTTTTGTGGGACCAATATGCATGATACTAGCTATGATACTAGCACTATGACCAGCCTAACACGCAGGCAACATCCGCTCTACCCTTATCAAAAAAAAAATCCGTTCCAGCCAGACAACGCATCGCACTTCGGGCTGTCTGTTTTAGTCCCACCTCGGGGAGGCAAGACGATAGCGAGCGGTTTAAATACCGATGTCCTCCAGAATTGTACGTGGAAGGAGTAGCGCCATCCTACGATTCAATCTGGCCGTGCAGCGCGCGCTGGTGGGCCTTTCTAGAACCGCGGCCCAACAACGTTGTCCTTGAGCGAAACAAACGACGGGAGGCGCGCGGGCGCCACGGAGGAGGACCCAGGAGAAAAACAACATCCGAGCCTGAAAGAATATAGACTATTGGGCTGTATGTGTGCTAAAACCTAAAGGAATATAGACTAATGGGCCCAGTGCTGGCTTGCTTGATGGGCCACAGCTGAACCTCCCGTCGACATGAAGTGAACCGTGAAGGTAACATATGGAAAATGGGATCACCTATTAAGAATAGAAAGATTAACATATTTGAATTTTGACTTTTTGCAAAAAAAAGTTTAGAAAAAGATAAAATGACATTAACTTTTGCATAAGAAGTCGGAAAGAAATGTATAATATATCAAATGATCGTGGGAGAAAGTTACAGCCGAATATATCCGAGTTTACCCATTTGACAGATTTTTAGATTCTCAAAATTTCAAATGGAAATATGAAAAGAGGAAGATTTTATTTTTTGCCAGAAATTCAGGATTTTATATTTTATATTTTTTTAAAATTTTAAATTCCTGCATAAAGATTACTATTACTTAACCATAATGGTTAGCCAATTTTTAGATTTTCAAATTTGCAAATTTTTAGGTTTTTGCAAAAAAATAAAGTTTTAAAAAATTATATTTATTGTTTATTTATTTATTCAAGATTATTATTACATCATTACTTTTGTTTATTAAAAGAATTATTTGGAATTCAAATAATAAAGAAGTGTGATATCGTGACCAACATGTCAATAGGATTCATATGATAGTAGTATCAGTAACATGCGCATGAAGCACTTGGAAGCAGGATGAGAAGGAACTTGGAAGTTAAGCGTACTAGTGCTGGAGTAGTGGGAGGATGGGTGATCAAGCGGGAAGTTTGACCACGAGTAAGTAATTTGACTAGAGATTAAGTGTAGTTAGAGACTAAACTTGTCAAATAACTAAAATACAAGAAATTATGAAACAATAGAAAAAAGAGGGAGTGGAAAATAATTAGAAAAAATTGGTTAAAATAATGGCATCGGTAGCAGGTTCTGCCACGACAGCGTTTGAGAAGCTAGTTGACTTTCTAGGTGAAAAGAGAGATGGACTGTATGTTGAAAACACCCAGCTGAGGAACGAGAAGGAGAAGCTGAAGGACAAGACACTTGACCAGGGCGCGCTTATTATGGAACTCCAGGGGCAATGCGCACACCTTTATCAGCAAATATAACAGCTGCAGCCTCAGCCCGTTGTCCACAACCACAAGGATCAGGATATGGATGAAGATGAGGAAGACCCCGAGGAGGTCATGTTCATCTTGCCTAACGGTGAACACCGGCTGATTGTTCCTGATGCGGAGGACACCCCAACCACAAACACTGGCTCCCACGTTCCGGGGATGAGCGCCAGGACCTATGCCAACCTCTACAAGACCCAGAACTGAGTAGAGCGACCACCATTTCCATTTTTCCTTAGCTATCGAGTTGAGTTTGCCAACCGCATGTGGTAGGTAAGCTAGTGTGTTTTATTTCTGGTTTCGAGACGTTTACAATTCACGTATGTTGAGACTAAATGTTTTCTTTTATACGATACTTGTGTGCTTTAAGGTTTGTTTTATGCATGTGTTGTGAAAGAGTAGGAATTTTATTACCCTTAGTTTCTATTTCTAAATTTCAAATCTTACCTATACCAAACAGAATGTCGCCCCCTCGTGATCCTGAAGTGCCCGCTTACATTCAGCAAATGATGGAGGCGCAAGCTCAGCTGATGCAAGCAGTGATCGAAACCATAACCCTGTTGAACAACATCACGCAGAACAACAACAACAACAACAATCCACCACCCCCACCACCAACACCACCCCCTCACGTGGATATGCTAACCAGGGTTCTGAGGCTTCGCCCTGAGAAGTTCTCAAGGGCAGCAGAACCCATGGTGGCCAATGATTGGCTACGTTCTGTGAACAAGGACTTGGTGACCATAGGATGCACTGACGCTGAGAAGGTCAGATTTGCTGCTTATCTGCAGGAAGGACCTGCATCTAGTTGGTGGGAGACCTTCCAAATCACTCATCCCATAGCAGAGGTGACTTGGAAATCTTCGAGGATGGTTTTTGTACCGCTAACATTTCCTCTGGAGTGATGGACCTGAAGAGGACTGAATTGCTAAACCTCAGAAAAGGTCATCGCAATGTGTCTGAATACATAGAGGAGTTCAGCAACTTGGCGCGCTATGTGCCGGATGATATCAACACAGATGCCAAGAGGAAGGAAAGGTTTCTTAAGGGACTGAATGACGAGTTGCTAGTTCAACTGTCAGTGGTTTATGTGCCTACTTACCAGTCACTTTGTGACAAAGCTATAACTCTGGAGAACACAATGAAGGAAGTGGATAAAAGGAAGAAGAAACACAGTTACGATAAACATGGTTCGGGACCACCACATAAGATGCGCTCTTATGGTGAAGGCGGTGGAGGTTCTAGATATCACAACTATGGAAACAATGATGGTGGAAGTAAACATCAGCACCACACTGGAAATAGCCACCACCACAATGGCCATAAGAGTTATCATCACCACAACCATGGAAGGGAAACTGCAACCACCATGGAGGCAACAATGGACATAACCATAACAACGACAACCATTTTGTGAAGAAGGATCTCAGTCAAGTTGAATGCTACAAGTGCAGGAAGACGTGGCATTTTGCTAATGAGTATCCTGAGGAGAGGGCCGAGGAAGCAAAGAAGGCCGAAGAGGCGAGGAAGACAAATTCATTCTAGAAGGGGCATGTTAACCATGTCAATATGGAGGAAGTATATGATGAACCCGATGATGTGATCGGTACGTTTCTGCTTAACAGTTGTTCGGCACTTGTCCTATTTGATACTGGTGCATCACATTCATTCATATCAAGGGTGTTCGTGGATAGAAATAGGATACCCACTAGAACATCAGACAAACCCATCAAAGTTAGTTCTCCTGGGGGAGAAATGATAGCTACCTTTGCGTGCCATCAAATGGGACTACGCATTGGAGACTATAACTTTCCCACTGGCCTAATTGTCTTGGAAACACAAGGTTTGGACGTAATCCTAGGCATGGATTGGATGATTACATATGAGGGCATAATAGACTGTGCCAAGAGAACCGTCACACTCACAACCCCGGAGAAGAAACACATTCGTTTCAAATCTACTTTCCAACTTGAGGGAACTAAGGACAATTCTTTTAAGGGGCCGGGTTAGCCTAGAGGATGTACAGGTAGTGAGAAAATACCCGGATGTTTTTCTAGAAGAGTTTCCAGGACTGCGACCTGATAGATAGGTTGAGTTTCTCATTGAACTATTGCCCGGTACTCGACCCATAGCCAAGAGACCATATAAGATGGATGTAGATGAACTAAAGGAGCTAAAGAAGCAACTTAAGGAGCAGATTGGGAAAGGATTTATTTGACCTAGTTCTTCATCTTGGGGAGCACCCGTACCGTTTGTTGAGAAGAAAGAGTCTAGCAAGAGATTAGTGATGGACTACCGTTCGCTGAATGACATGACGATTAAAAACAAGTACCCATTGCCCAATATCAATGAGTTGTTCGACCAATTGAAAGGAGAAAAGGTATTATCCAAGATAGATCTTCGACCGGGATACTTCCAATTGAAGATCCAGGAGACCGCATTCACAACCCGATAAGTTCTATATGAGTATACAATTATGCCTTTTGGACTTGGGATTTCTATTTCTGTGCCCTCGGGTCCTTAGTTGTGCTCAGTTTTCCCCAGCTCCTTAGTTTTTCCTCAGTTTTCCCCAAGACCTTGTCTGAAACCCGCAGAAGGAGCAGAAGCAGCTCGGACGGCAGGATTCCGTTAAGTTGACCGTTCCGTGCTGACGAGTGGGGTCGTGTCGTTTGTGGGGTCGCGTCGTGTGGGGCTAGTAGGAAGGAACCGCGTGGGACAGGACGAGACCATGTTTGTGTGGCCGTAGCGTGTGTGGCCGTAGCGTGTGGGGCCGTAGCGTGTGGAGCCGTGTGGGTCCGGGACGTGGGCACGAGTGGTTTCTGTCTCTTTCGCCCAGATTAGCAGTTTTCAATGTACCTTTTTCCTCTCTCTCGCTCGATCTCATTCATATTTGATAGCCCAAATTGGTAGCAAATCTAGAGCAGCTTCTCCTTCGTTTTTTAACGACATTCATTTCTTTATGCCTTCGTTTTTACCCAATCAGGTAGGAAATCTAGGGCACAAATCCAGAAAAAATATAGGATAAGCTGCATACAGCAGCCAACATAGCATAGATATGTTCACGACAGATCCAACAGTAGTACCGATAGAACCCTACAACATAAGCTACTCCCTCCGTTCCTTTTTAATTGACTCAAATTTAGTACAAAGTTGTACTAAATCTGAGTCAATTAAAGAACGAGGGTACATTTACATGAATTTAAGCGCTCTACGATAGAGCAGTCACATACGAGAGTGCGGTAGGCATGTTCAACGCCTCCGGAGTTGCGCCTGTGACTCGCCTGGAGGTTGCGCAGGTGAATCCCAAGTGCTTTGTGTTTGGCCATGAACGCATGCATGTTCATCGTCGTTCCAACTCTAGCGCCGCATCTGCCAATGGATTCAGCATGGTTCACCAGACAGTTGAAGTCGGTGGCGCGGAGCTTCCTGTTGCAGAAGGGGCACTTGTAAATGCCTCGAGCAAAGGGGCCATCGTAATGGCCGGACTGCAGCCTCTCGAGGACGTGACGAGTCTTGGTGTGGAAGGACTCGTCGTCGCTCGTCGACGTCGCTGCTCTGCACTCGTCGCGTAGCACCAAAGATCGTGCAAAAAACACGGAGTCAATTGCAACGATGATGGAACAGAGAGTGAACAAAGATCATGCATGATAATATGGGCTCGAAAAAAAGAGGTAGCCTCAGTTAGATTGGACACACTTATATCCAGGATTTGAGTCAGTAAACCAAAGATCATGCACAACAAATTTGTACACACCAATTGTTTACTGACCAAACCCTGAATCAATTTGTGCCCAAATATTCATCATCATCGGCACAAATCTTAAACAAAAGCAAATCACAAGCACTAATAACACAAGATCTAACACAAAAGGATTGAACTAGGGAACAAACGCACCCTAATAACGCTAGATCTAACACAAATGGATTGAACTAGGAACAGACGAACCCTAATAACGCTAGATCTAACACAAAAGGATTGAAATGGGATAAGAACAAGGGTGCAAAGGGTTACCTCCGGCTTGTCGTCGACGATGCTGGTGTCGTAGGGGTTCTCCGGCGCGACGCACGGCGTTGGTTCGTACGCGTCCCAAGCGACGGGGGCCTGGACGGTGGCGGAGGCCGATGCGCCGGCGGCTGATGCGCCGGCTGCTACGTTGGAAGCATCGACAGGGGCCTGGACGGGGGCAGCGGCCGATGCGCCGGCGGCTGATGCGCCGACAATGGGCATCTCATTCTTCTCCATCGCCGGCGGTTTTCTTCGGGGTTTTTCTTCGGTTGTGGAGAAGATGATGGGACGGAGAGGCGGTTGCAGTGAGAAAGTGCGTCGAGGGAGAGAAAAAGGGCTCTATAAAGACGAAGGTGGCGTGTACCGCAACACGCGTCCGCTATGCACGGCTGCAGCGTGCACCGCGACACGAGTCTAACCCTGGGACGTTTGGTGTACTCGGTTATAACCTCGGGCCTTATACGAAATTTTATCTCGTACTCGCTTTTCCCTCGAGTACTTAGACCGGCAAGTGCAATATACTCAGTTTTACCCTCAAGTAGCTAGTTAACGGAGAGTCAACAAATGAGATTAACATATCTAATTGAGTCATTTCATGCGCAAAAAAATTCAAAAAAATAAAAACATAGTGGCACCTACTCATGGAGTCTTCCTACGCAACTCTGCCACCAAGAAAACCTTAACAAACATATATAAATCAAGTTTTACCACAAATTGCCACTTCTCGAATCACTAGTGTAGCTATGAAGATGCATGGTTTTCCACTCAAATCCCTTTGCAAAACATCTTCCCCAAAAACATAGTTTGTCTAAATGATGCCATAATTGTCACACTCATGTATATTTGAATTGCAAATAATTTGATGTAGCCCAATATGAATTATATTGTACAAAACACGCATTTTTCATTTTGTAATTCTTTTTGTTTGAATCCCTTAGTCTATTTACTATTTATGTGCCCTTGGATTGTTAGTACTACTCAGTTTTGCCCTCAAGTTCTGTCACAAATGCTCTCGGAAGCCCAAACTTATCCTGATTGGTTGAGCCGTTGTCACACGGATCGACTCCACGAACCGTTGATCAACTGATCTAACGGGCAGTATACCCCTCCCCGTCTCTTCGTGGCCACCCCTCTCTCTCTCTCTCTCTCTCTCTCTCTCTCTCTCTCTCTCTCTCTTCGTGGCCACCCCTCTCTCTCTCTGTCGGTGGATGCATTATTGTCACCCCTCTAACAATTATCAACTATCTTTCGCTTTCCTTTTTCTTTTAGGGGATATAGTTTTGGCATATAGTTTTAGTAATTTGAAACGGCCCAAAAGTGGTATAATTTTGGTATAAACATGAGGCATACATATTAGCGGATTTCGGTGAATGCATTATTGTCACCCCTCTAACAATTATCAACTATCTTTCGCTTTCCTTTTTCTTTTAGGGGATATAGTTTTGGCATATAGTTTCGGTAATTTGAATCGACCCAAAAGTGGTATAATTTCGGTATAAACATGAGGCATACATATTTGCGGATTTCGGTGAATGCATTATTGTCACCCCTCTAACAATTATCAACTATCTTTCGCTTTCCTTTTTCTTTTAGGGGATATAGTTTTGGCATATAGTTTCGGTAATTTGAAACGGCCCAAAAGTGGTATAATTTCGATATAAACATGAGGCATACATATTTGCGGATTTCGGTGAATGCATTATTGTCACCCCTCTAACAATTATCAACTATCTTTCGCTTTCCTTTTTCTTATAGGGGATATAGTTTTGGCATATAGTTTTAGTAATTTGAAACGGCCCAAAAGTGGTATAATTTTTGTATAAACATGAGGCATACATATTTGCGAATTTCGGTGAATAGATTATTGGGAGCCCTAGATTATTTGTCACCCCTCTAACAATTATCAACTTTCTTTAGCATTCCAATATAGTTGGTAATTTCGGTGAATGCACACACTAACTATGAAAACAACTACAACTACATGTAACTGAATAATGAATTTGTAACAAGGTATCCCTTGTAACAACTTCTAGCACCTGGTGAGCAATGATAAGAATCCGATCGCAATTATACAACAGAAAAAACAACCAGCCATCAGATTAGCTTGCTTCTTCAACTCGATCAGCTGCCTTAACTGCTTGTTCATTTTCTTCAGTTCTCCCTTCACTCCCACCAGTCCTACATTGGGAGCATTAGGCATAATCGGAACGGCTCCTCTCTCCACCGCATTCTCTACAGCAAGTCCCCCCTCCCAAATTGCGCTCCCCAATAGCGCCAATTGATTCCCGCAATTGAAGCCTGCGAACGTACACATCGATCCACTCGAAATGCCTGCATTTCTTCAGGATCTAAAAACAACAACGGGAACCCTAAATCCCAAATTCGAGGGAATAGCAAGAAAATCGAGAGAAAACAGAGAAATTGGAGCGAGATCTAACCTTATCCCCCTCTCTATATGGCAAGCTCTCGCATGCAAGGAACTCACGTCCACGGTTGCCGTTCTCTTCCGTCTTACAGATCGACCGCTTCAGAGGCTCCTGGCGTGGGCAGTCAGGGCATCTTGTCAAAGGCACGGGTCCATACTGCGTCCATGAAGAACGGGAGGTCGAAGAGAAACTAGACATCACCCGCCTGCCGGAGAAGGGCTGCCGCTGGCGGAGAAGAAGAACAATGGGGCACGGGGAAAGAAAGGGGAAGCAATGGCACGGGCACGGGCGCGGGGCTGGCTCGGGCTCCCATTTTGCAACGGTCACCTGGGTAAGCTGTGGGTCCGGCGCACTAACGTGGACAAGTTGTGGGTCCCACGATAATCTGGATAAGTGAAGACGTGTCCTCTACGGGGCACCAACAGCGGCCCCACTTGCCAGCACCAACCAACGTCAACTAAACGGGATTCCTTCCGTCCGAGCTCCTTCTGCGGGTTTCAGACAAGGTCTTGGGGAAAACTGAGGAAAAACTAAGGGGCTGGAGAAATCTGAGCACAACTAAGGAGCTAGGGGCATGAAAATAGAAATCCCTTTGGACTAACCAATGCTCCGGCATATTTCATGACCACGATGAACAAGGTGTTCATGGATTTTTTGGATAAGTTCGTGGTGGTATTCATTGATGATATATTGATATACTCAAAAGATGATGCCGAGCATGAGAAACATTTGCGTCTAATCATGGAGAAGCTTAGAGAACACAAGTTTTATGCTAAGTTCAACAAGTGTGAGTTCTGGTTAGACAGAGCTAGATTCCTTGGACACATAGTTTCAGCAGAAGGAGTCGCAGTAGACCCAAGCAAAGTTGCAGCTGTGACAGAATGGAAATCATCCAAGAATGCAGGAGATTCGGAGTTTCTTAGGACTCGCTGGATACTTCCGGAGGTTTATTGAGAATTTCTCCAAGATCGCAAAGCCCATGATAGAACTATTGAAGAAGGAGAAGAAATTCATCTAGACTGAGAATGTGAAGCTAGCTTTCAGGAGTTGAAGCAACGTCTAGTAAGTGCACCGGTTCTATGTTTGCCTGATTTCAATAAAGTTTTCCAAGTGTATTGTGATGCTTCTCTCCAAGGACTTGGAGGTGTCCTAATGCAAGAGGGCAAAGTAGTGTGCTATGCTTCGCGGCAACTCAAGCATCATGAGATAAACTATCCAACCCATGATTTAGAGCTAGCATCTGTCGTGCATGCTCTCAAGGTGTGGAGACATTATCTGATGGGAAAGCATTGTGATGTGTTCACATACCATAGGAGCCTGAAGTATATATTCACTCAGAAGGAACTGAGCATGAGGCAAAGGAGATGGTTAGAACTAATAAAGGACTATGATATGAATTTGCAATACGACCCGGGAAAGGCTAATGTTGTAGCCGATACGTTGAGCCGTAAGACCTATGTGAACGGGCTCACCGCAGGAGAACTACCTGAGGAATTGTGTGAACATTTTAAGGATCTTAGACTGGAGATTGTGCCAGAAGGTTATTTGGCATCGCTTGAATTTCAACCAACACTAATGGATAAAATTAGAGAAGCTCAGAAGTTAGACAAAGATATAGAGGTAATCCAGGTCAATATGAGCGAAGGCAAAGCAAAGGGATTTCATGAAGATGAGCAAGGAACCATATGGTTCGAGAAGCGAATTTGTGTGCCCCAGGACCCAGAACTTAGGAAGTCGATTCTTCAAGAGGCACATGATTCACTATACTCCATTCATCCTGGTAACACTAAGATGTACATGGACATAAAAGAAAGGTTCTGGTGGGCAAACTTGAAGAGAGATATTGCCGAGTATATTGCACTGTGTGATGTTTGTAGCAAAGTCAAGGCAGAACATCAGAAACCAGTAGGACTATTGCAACCCTTACCGGTACCAGAGTGGAAGTGGGATAATATTGGCATGGACTTTACACTAGTAGGAAAAGCCTTATCAGTGGCGCACGAAAACATGATTCTGTGGCGCACGGGCGGTGCGCCACAGAAACTTCGCCACAAAAATAGGGTTTCTGTGGCGCACCGTACCATGCGCCACAGAATTAAGGTGTTCTGTGGCGCATACGGTCCAGCTGCGCCACAGAAATAGGTGCGCCACTGAATTCTATTTTGGTGCGCCACAGAACAATGTACAGGTATACTCGATTTTGTGCTTCCTGGTGTATTATACAGGTTTTATACAGCTTTTGTACACAGTATACAGGTATAATATAGACAGATAGACAGATGTAATATGGACACATATAACATAGCAATATTATACATCATCATCACAGTATTTAGAGCCCGATCGAGATACTTATATAGTGGCAAGTGTCAAATGTTTTGCATACAACTCTTAATTCATACAAAATTCACAATTTCGAGATACAAAGTAGTCTTTCCTCCTTTGCTCCCTCCTCTCTACCCACCAGGCTCGCTTGCATCGGGGTCTTCATCCGGTTCCTACTATGATTAAAATGGAAGAAAGTGAGACCAACAAGTCCGATGCACAAGAGAAATGGAATAAATGCCTCATACATTGTTGGTCAACACAAATATTAATATTCAGGGATGGCGTAAGTGAGACCAAGTCCGATGCACAAGAGATTGATATTTGTGCTATCTTACCAGGCTCATTTACGCCACCCCAGAGTGTACCGGTGACCAAACATTTTAATCATCGGCATTTTGAAAATACCAAAGCAAATGGAATGACAAAATGGAATAAGTGCCTCATACATTGTTGGTCAACACAAATACTATGGTCAGAAACCATAGTTGCAGTATACGCCGCAGATATACTTTGCAGAAGGGCCCCCTTTCCCCGGCCGCCGTTCCGTGAACGGGTCCTTGACGAGACAACAACGCCGATCTGCCTCTCCGGCGCAGAACCACGGCAGTCCCAGCCGCCTCCCTTGTGGCCGCGTCTCCTGCGCTCTGTGCTCTTCTCCATGGCCGGACCACGATTGGTCTCACCGGGGGAATAATGATAATCGCCATCACCACTATCGCCAGACTCCACAGGTGCATAGCAGTTTGCAGCAGATGCCACTTTTCTTCCCTCGCCGTGCAGTGAACGAGTCCTTGATGCAAAGACCGTGCCGGCCTGCCCAGCATTATGCCGGCCGTGTTGCGCGCTTCGGGCCGTGTGTCCGCGCCTGCATCTGTTCGCCTTCTTGCCCGGTGAACCAATAGGCCGATCGTTGGAATAAGGAAACCGATGACGGCCGGTCGCAAGATTAGATTGCGATCGGCCTTCATCGGCTTCCTTATTCCAACGATCAGTCTATTGTTCACCGGGCAAGAAGGCGAAGAGTGCAGGGCGTGGGAGACATGGCCTGAAGCGCGGCAACAGGGGTCGGCATGATGCTAGGGAGGCCGGCACGATCTTTGCATCAAGGACTCGTTCACTGGACGGCGAGAGAAGAAAAGTGGCATCTGCTGCAAACTACTCTACACCTGTGAAGTCTGACGATAGTGGTGATGGCGATTATCATTATTCCCTCGGTGTGTCCAATCGTGGTCCAGCCGTGGAGAAAAGCGCAGAGCGCAGGAGACGCGGCCACAAGGGAGGCGGCTGGGACTGGCGTGGTTCTGCGCCGGAGAGGCAGGTCGGCGTTGTTGTCTCGTCAAGGACTCGTTCACGGAACGGGGGCCGCGGAAAGGGGGGCCCGTCTACAAAGTATATTGCGGCGTATATGTGACCAAACATTCTAATCATCGGCACTAAAATGGAAGAAAGAGCCAAGTGGTATCTCAACTAGATATCATATGCCTCATACTTTGTTGGTCGAAAGAAATATTAACATTCAGGGATGGGGTCAGCGAGGCCAGGTAGCTAGGATGCACAAGAGATTGATATTTGTGCCATCACACCAGGCTCACTGGCCCCACCCCAGAGTGTACAAGTGACCAAACAATTTAATCATCGGCACAAAAATGGAAGAAATGCCAATGCAATTAAGAAGTAGCTAGTATGAACTAAATGGAATGCCTCATACTTTTTTGGTCGAAACAAATATTAACATCCAAGGATGGAGTAAGTGAGGCCAGGTAGGATGCACAAGATATTGATATTTGTGCCATCACACCAGGCTCACTTGCTCCACCCCCGAGTGTACGAGTGATATCGACCAACCATCTAATCATCGGCAAGTACAAAAACACCACCAAACCAGCAACCATGGTGACATAAGTCAAGATGCTCAAACACACATAGCATGCATGGAGCAGATGCTCCAAAGGGATTATTCATCACTTGGTATATAGACCAAGTGATGCTGGCAAAAGAGAGGCCAATCAAGAACCAGTAAATCCAGTAAGTGATAGAGATGCCTAAACAAGCAACAACACATAGCATATCCCAGCTAACCAGGTGAGACAAGTCTTGGTAGCCAACTTAATCACCTAGCACCACCTAGCCTTTTAAAACCATCAGAAACAGTCCATTTTCTTCAAAGGATACCACAATGGCATTCATTTACATGATCCCCTACTGTGGATATCTCTATTTTCATCTCCAAATGGTGATTAGAGAGAATTTATTCATCTTAAGCAACATTAGGGACAAATGGGATCATGCAAGGGACTTGGGTCATTTGGATCATAAGGCATCAATTAAGGAGGCAATTAACCAGGGACAAAGGGAAACATTTGATGATCCGAGTAAGTGCATGACACTTTGAGCTACCAAGAATAAAGGCCAACGAGTGGATAAACATCCGCAAGCAGCTCACACACACATGCAAACACATGTGTTGACGAGTAACTAAACAGCAGAAGAACACCACCGGATATTCATGGGTACTTAGGATCAATAGGGAATTGATAAAGTGCGGTGAGGAGCAAGCATACCATCGAAACTGTCCATTTGACGAAATAACATTGGGGTAATGTTAAAATGTTTGTCTCCATATTTGGGAGACATTTTTAATATTGGAGTCTAGCTAATGGAAATCAAGAACTAGTCTTGATCTCCAAATGGTGATTAGAGGGAATTTATTCATCTTAAGCAACATTAGGGACAAATGGGATCATGCAAGGGACTTGGGTCATTTGGATCATAAGGCATCAAATTAAGGAGGCAACCAGGGACAAAGGGAAACATTTGATGATCCATTATCATAGGCAACAAAGCAGCAACTTTTCCCCCTCTAATCTAGCTATAGTCCTTAAAATAAATCCATCATAAGCATGGTCAAATACACATATATAGCATGGGGCAGATGCTCCAAAGGGATTATATATTCATCACTTGGTAATTTGGAGAGCAAACAAGCAGTAGCCATATCACTCAATCCAATAATATAGTAATTTGGATCATAAGGCATCAATTAAGGAGGCAACCAGGGACAAAGAGACAAAGTAATTTCGTCGAGCACTTTGTGCCCGCACGGGAGAGGAAGAGGGAGGGGAGGGGAGATGTGGAGCTCACCGATGATGCTGTTGGAGAAGGGGCCGGGTAGAGGAAGAGGGAGGGGCCGGGTAGGGGTGGAGGAGGAGGTTGACGATGACGGCAGGGGTGGAGGAGGAGGAAGACGCGGCGGCTCCTCCTCCTTGATGCGGAGCCAGCCCCTCATCCTCCATGCGGCGGCCCCTCCTCCTCCACGCCGCAGCGACTTGTGCTGCTGGTGGCGGGGATGGGTGGAGCGTGGCGGCATGCGGCCCTCGCGGAGGAAGGAGGCGGCGGCGCGCGGCGGTAGGGAGAGGAAGAGGGGTGGAGGAGGAAGTACGGGCGGGGGAGGGGGTACGGTTGGATATAGAAGGCGCTATTTCTGTGGCGCACCAGCACAAGTGCGCCACAGAATCAACTACTTTTGTGGCGCACCAGAACCAGTGCGCCACATAAACACTTATTTCTGTGGCGCAGCACGCCATGTGCGCCATAGAAATACCTACACTAATAATTGGTGGTGGCAGGATGTGGGCCCCACATAATTTCTGTGGCGCACGGTTCAGTAGTGCGCCACAAAAATAGCTTATTTTTGTGGCGCACTCTTTCTCATGTGCCACAAAAAATCTTTCTGTGGCGCATTTCTGCTGGTGCGCCACAGAACTAAGCTCCACCTATAAGCATTTCCCTACTAGTGTTATCACCGGTGTGCCAAAGACTAGATCAGGTTTTGATTCTATTTGGGTCGTAGTAGACCGTCTGACTAAAGTGGCTCACTTCATCCCGATGAAGACCACCTATACAAGTGTCAAGCTAGCCAAGATATACATGATCAGAATCATTTGTCTACATGGTGTGCCCAAGAGAGTATTGCTTCAGAAGAGGTACTTAGTTCACCTCTCACTTTTGGCGTCAACTACATGAGTTACTGGGAACTAGACTTGAGTTCAGCATAGCGTTTCACCCACAGACAGATGGACAGACTGAGAGAGTAAACCAAATCTTGGAATATATGTTGAGAGCTTGTGTGTTGGATTATGGATCCAGCTGGGATGAAAATTTGCCATACGCCGAATTTTCATACAACAATAGCCACACCAAGCCAGCATTGGTATGGCCCCGTTTGAAGCACTATATGAAAGGAAGTGCACCACCCCATTGTTATGGAGTGGCGTAGGAGAAACACTACAAGAAAAGTTCAAATAGACAACGTCCCAAAATCGTCCACTAAGGGCCATTTTTCGTCGCCTATGGGCCTAACCCGACGATATGGGTTCTGTGGTCGAAACTGCGTCAGGCAAAGTCCTACCACGTTTTTTTCGGTCCGTCGCGTTTGGGCGCCCTTCCGCCACGGAAAATCGGACCGTTGCAGAAGTGTTTTCGGGAGCCCGTTGACTGCTGACGTCATGCAAACTGACACGTGGCAGACGGCGTTAACCGGCTGAAACCCCGTGGTAGATGGTAGGCCCACACGAGGCCTGCCACGCCTTAAGCGGGCCGGCCCATTTAGTTTGCGGGCCAGGCCAACTGACTTAGTTTGACCGGTCAACTATATAGATGGGCTGGTCCATTAGTTACGTGGGCCGGGCCTAACCTCTAAGGTTGACTGGTCAAAATTTAAATGGGCCGGCCCACTAAGCATATGGACTGGGCCGAATGCACTCGTTTGACCGGTCAATAGGCAAAAGGGCCGGCCCACTAGACATGTGGGGCTGATACGTCCAAAACGTATCTACTTTCCCGAACACTTTTGCTATTGTTTTGCCTCTAATTTGTGTATTTTGGATACAACTAACACGGACTAACGCTGTTTTCAGCAGAATTGCCCTGGTGTCTTATTTTTGTGCAGAAACTCAACTTTCAGGAAAATCCCCGGAAATAATCGCAAAAGGCCTATTTTCACAGAAGATTCACGGAGCCATAAGGGCAAGCCCGGGGGAGGCCCACGGCCCCCACACCATAGGCCAGCGCGGCCAGGAGGGGGGGCGCGCCGCCTTATGGTGAGGGCGCCTCGACCAGCCCCCGACGCTCCTCTCTGGACTACTTAAGGCTTTCGACCTAAAAACGCATGGGGGTTCGACCATATTTCCAGAAGACATCCAGAACTCCGCCGCCATCGCGAAACTCCGTCTCGGGACTAGAAACTCCGTTCTGGCACCCTGCCGGGAACGGGAATTGGAGGAGATCATCGCCATCATCACCACCGACGTCTTTCCATCGACCATCCATGCTTCCCCCATCCATGTGTGAGTAATTCCCCCGCTGTAGGCTGAAGGGGATGGTAGGGATTGGATGAGATTGATCATGTAATAGTCATAAGATTGTTAGGGCATAGTGCCTAGCATCCGTTGTTGGAACTTTTATGATATTGTTGCAACTTGTTATGCTTAATGCTTGTCACTAGAGCCCGAGTGCCATGATTTCAGATCTGAACATGTTATTGATTCATGATAATATTCATTGTTTTATGATCTTACGTGCAAGTTGTATACACATATTGCTGTCCGGAACCCGAGGCCCCAAAGTGACAGAAATTGGGACAACCGGAGGGGAAGGCTGTGATATGAGGATCACATGTGTTCACGGAGTGTTAATGCTTTGCTACGGTACTCTATTAAAAGGAGTACCTTAATTACCAGTAGTTTCCCTAGAGGCCCGGCTGCCACCGGTTGGTAGGACAAAAGATGTTGTGCAAGTTTCTCATCGCGAGCACGTACGACTATATACGGAACACATGCCTATGGTTGTTTAGTACTTGGATACCGTGTTATTACTATCTACAAATGCCCTGCCTTGATTGTTACATGAGTTCTCTTATCCATGCAGCGCCCGTTCATCCATCCCTGTGCCTACAGTATTTTAATCCTGCTGTTTACTATAATCACTACTGCTGTCTTTGTTACACTGCTGCTTATATTTCACTACTGCCACTGCTATAAAACTGTTGCTACTGATAAACTCTTGCGAGCAAGTCTATTTCCAGGTGCAGCTGAATTGACAACTCCGCTGTTAAGGCTTAAAAATATTCTTTGGCTCCCCTTGTGTCGAATCAATAAATTGGGTTTTACTTCCCTCGAAGACTGTTGCGATCCCCTGTACTTGTGGGTCATCAAGACTATTTTCTGGCGCCGTTGCCGGGGAGCATAGCTTTATTTGCAAGTTCACCTGGATTGATATTGTTCGCTGCAAATCCTCCATCATGGGTAAACCTCGTGATACTAAAGTCGCCATATTACCATCCACTACAAGAAAAGGTACAACTCTGAGTACCTCTGCTGCTCTTGATTCACCATCTGTGGTAAGTCAACTTGTTTCACCACCACAAGCTTCACGTGATGGTACTTCTGCTGAAACTGAAAATTCCTCTGATAATTTTGATGATGCTTCTACTGTGCTTGATGATAATGGTTCATTAGGTCCTTTTCTAGATGCTACAATTGCTAGGTCTAGACAAATTGAAAATACTGAAATTCCTAATCAAAATACTGTTACACCTGTTAATTCACCTGAGTCTGTTGAACACTCTAGTGATGATCTTGATGAAGATTATGTGGAACTTGATGATGATTTTATTGATAAATGTAATGCTACTATTGATGCAAGTAACATTAAAAAGCTTCTTGCGCAACGTGATGTTAGATATAAACTGTCTCCTGATCCTAAATTTGCCACATCTCCTATAAACATTAAGGATAAGGATTATGATTTTTCTCTTGATTTATCTCATATATCTATTGTTGAGAAAACACCTTTTTGTGGTACTGAAAAAGAAAGTGCTGTAGAGCACATGAATGAGCTTTCTACTTTGAGTAGCTTGTTTTTTGATGATATTAAGATGCGTACTTATTTTGTTGCTAAATTTTTTCCTTTCTCATTAAAGGATGATGCTAAAATTTGGTATAATAGTTTGCCTCCTGATTCTATTGATAGTCCAAAAGGTTTGCTTGATGTTTTATTTCGGAAATAATTTCCTGCTATTGCTCAACATATTGCCTTGCAGAAAATTTATAGTTTTGACCAGGAAGATGGAGAGAAATTGCGTGAAGCTTGGGCAAGGTTTTTCTCTCTTATTAGAGCTCGGCCTGGACATGATTTGGAAAAGCATGACTTACTTGATATATTTTATAGTGGACTAACCATTGAGTCTAGGGCATACCTGGATAGTTGTGCTGGTTGTGTTTTCAGGAAAAGAACTCCAGAGGAAGCTGAAGAATTAATGGCTAGGATAAGCCGAAATCATGATGATTGGACTACATCAGAACCAACCCCAACACCAATATTGAAGAAGAGGGGTATGATTAAATTAAATGATGAAGATATGAGGGAAGCCAAGAAATCTCTTATAGAGAAAGGTATTAAATATGAAGATGTGAAGAATTTACCTCCTATAGAAGATTTATGTAAGATAATTCCCCCTTCATCCACGATTGAGGTACATTCTCTTCAACGCTTTGATAGAGGAGACATTCCTTATTCGAAACCTCCTGATCAATGTTTAGATGAATTTGATAATTATGTTGTTAAGCAAAATAACTTTAATATGAGAGTGGAGAATCATTTAATGGAAAATTCTCAAGCTATTAGTAAATTGCATGATATTGTGGAGAGAACCTCCAATGATGTTAAGATGCTTGTTAAACATTTTCATATGGTTCAAACTCAAATTGATCAACTTACTAAAGTGCAAAATGACTTGTTAAAAAAGACTCATAAATAAAAACATGCTTATGAAGTAACAACTAGAGGTGGTGTTTCTACTCAGGATCCTCTTTATCCCGAGGGGCATCCCAAAAGAGTTGAGCAAGATTCTCAACGAACTAAAGAAATTAGTTGTCCTTCTAAGAAAAAGAAGAAGAAACATAAAACTGTTGTAGAATCTTCTGAACCTGTTAATGATCCTAATAGTATTTCTATTTCTGATGCTGAAACTGAAAGTGGTAATGAACATGATAAAGATAATGATAAGAATGATGTTTCTGATAAAGAAGAGATTGAAAATGAACCTGAAAAGCATGCTAAAAATAAAAAGTACACTAAAGAAGATTTTATTGCTAAGAAACATGGTAATGAAAGAGAACCTTGGGTTCAAAAGAAAATGCCTTTTCCTGTTAGGAAACTAAAATCAAAGGAAGAAGAACACTATAATAAATTTTGTGATTGGATGAAACCTATGTTTTTGCAAATCCCTTTGACTGATGCTATTAAATTGCCTCCTTATTAAAAGTATATGAAAGATATTGTCTCTAACAAAAGGAAAATTCCTAATGAGGAGATTTCCACTATGCTTGCTAATTATTCTTTCAATGGCAAGGTTCCTAAGAAGCTGGGAGACCCAGGTATACCGACTATCCCTTGTTCCATCAAGAACAATTATGTTAGACCTGCTCTATGCGATATGGGAGCAGGAGTTAGTGTTATGCCTTTTTCTCTTTACAAGAGACTTGATCTAGACAAGTTGATACCAACTGATATATCTTTGCAAATGGCTGATAAATCTACTGATGTTCCTGTTGGTGTATGTGAGGATGTTCCTGTTCAAGTTACTCAAAATTGCTTAATATTAACTGATTTTGTTGTGTTGCAAATGCCTGAAGATGATAATATGTCTATTATTCTTGGAAGACCCTTTCTTAACACTGCAGGGGCTGTTATTGATTGCAATAAAGGAAAAGTTACTTTCAATGTTGAAGACAAGGAACATACTGTTTATTTCCCTAAGAGGATTGATAAAGTATATGGAGTTAATACAATTTCTAATTTGAGATCTATCAAAGTGGGAGATATTGATTTTCCTATATATGAGCGTAAAGAAGAATATCAAACTATTGTGATTGGATCCATATCAATACAATATAAGGTAACATGATTGATTTGAGGTTTATTTCTTCTTATGACATGTAAAATTTATTTGGTGGCAAGACTTGATCAACCTTGTTAACAAGTATATTTTATACGCATAGAAGAGCTAAACAACATTTCTTTCTTTCTCCACTTGTTTTACTTGCTGTAGTACCACTTGTTTTGCAAGATGCTTTAGTTGTTTAGAAGTTTGAAAATCTTTTTCTGCACTGAAATAGTAATTTTAACACCCAGAAATGTGCGTTTTTCGAAGTTTTCAAAAAATTTACAAAAATTATACCGTTGGTCTTATTTTTCGAAATGCAACCGGGGAGTGTCCGGGGCTGACCAGTGGGGCACCCCAGGGCTGGCCCCCATGTGCCGGCGCGGCCAAGGAGGGGGGCGCGCCACCCTGTGGTGAGAGCCCCACCTGGCCCCACTTAGTCATCCCTTCCACTCATTCCACTCTCTCTCCCGAAAAAACTCGTACCAGTTCGTTCTCACTCGCGTTTTCGCCCGAGAGCTCAGGATTTTTCGATCTCCTTGCTCAGCCCAGATTTCAGTCTGAATTTGGCACATTTGCTCTCCGGTATGTGACTCCTCCGATTATCCAAATAGAATCTTGTATAGTTGAGTATATCTTGAGTATTTTGCTGCTATAGGTGACATGTTGAGTGAGTTTGCATGCTTGATTCAAGTTGTAGAAATTAGTTTTGATGCATGTTTAGTACTCTATCAAGTTCCTATAGTAGTTTCCCTCATTTATATGTCCAAAATAAACTTTTATAATGATTGTTGAAAAATTTCAGAAAAGGAAAATGAACAACCACACCTTTGGAGAAGTGTTTGAGAGGGATACGCCAAGAGCAACAAGGCCTTCAAGGGAAGCTACTCGTATTAGGCGATCCTATGATGAGGATGTCATTGCGCCTAGCTTTGAAGCTGAAGAGGATAATGGGGCTCCTAATACTTCATCCTTTCCATGCTTTGACTTTTTGCGTAATGCATGGCTACTTGATGACTTCTTGTTTCTTATTAATCGAGTGGGCTTGTTTACTTATATGGAGGATGAGAGTGATCAATATTATAGGCTAACCAAAATCTTTTTTGAAAGTTTCAAATTTAGCAATTCAGCTTTCACACCATCAGTTAAATTTAAGATATATGATAGGCCTGTTACTATGAAACTATGTGATTTCTGTGCTACACTGGATATTACTCCTCTAGGTACATCGAAGAAGATCGAGAACCGTCCGAAAGCTTTGACGGAACTCTATCGAGAAGTTACCAATGATGATGACCGTGTCATTCAGCGTGGCAAGATAAGGAACATTTAGCTCCCTGCTATTAGATATTTCGCTTACTATCTTGCTACTAGCATTCTTGGTAGGGAGAACACTAGCAACATTTCTAGTTATCATCTTGCTTTTATGGTTGCTGCACTGACTGGGAGTACACCTTATCATCTTGGTGCCCTCATTGCTCGTCGCTTATTTAGTAAGGGACCTATCTATGGAGGAATTATTGCTTCACGTATTGTTGCACGTCTAGGTCTTTCTATTGAACCCAGTGATGAGAAATTAGCTCCTATTAAGCTTGATATTGCTGCTATGAAGAGTCACCAATTTGTCACAACTGACTCCAACTTAGAAAATATCGTTTATAGAATGTTGTTTATTGACGGGGATGAGAGGGAAATCCCCTTGCCGCAGACCGATTTGTTCAGTGTTCGCAGGAGACCGTGGTCGCGCTCCAAGGAGGAGGTGGATGAGCAGCTGAGGATACGTGGATTTCACCAGCAGCACAACTCCGAGGAAGACGGGCCCTCTGATGGGTACAATGTCACATATCCCGGTGCGTCCTCCAGTTCGTACCAAGGACAGGATCCTCCTTCATCATATTACGGAGGCGCCACTTCATGGGCACCGTGGGATTGACCTCTACTTAGGCCAAAAGCCTAAGCTTTGGGGGAGGTATGCCGACATCACTCATTCATTGCATATTACAATTGCCGGATATGTGTATATACTTGTTTCGCTTCTTATGGTTGCCTCTAATACGAGGAAGATGATATTTGGGGAAGTGCTGTCTAAAAACAGATTCTGGACTGATACTAAAAAAATTCCTGTGCGTAGCCAGAACATTATTTTGAGCTGCAAATTTTTGTGCATGTTCCCCAGGTTATTATCTAACTTTCATTAGTTGAGAACTTTTCGAGTTGAACAGCAGAAGATTTTCGAAAAAATTGATTACTGTACTGCTGTCAAGTTTTGGTAGATTTCTGTCACTTTGCTTTTCTGTGATTCTTTTAGTTTACATTCTCTTGTTTTTGCTTTGTTTCTTTTCTAAAACACAAAAAGACCAAAATATTTCTGTTGTTTCTCTTTATAATTTGTTCGTTTGGTTTCTTGTTCCTATTTTGCTTTATTTACTATCGTTGGTTTGCTATGAGAAAATCCAAAAAGATTTTGCTTTGTTTGCTTGTTTCCTTTTGTTCTTGTTTCCAATTCGAAAACACCAAAAATATTTGCTGTTCTTCTTTGGTTTTGTAAAGTTCACTATGGAGTTCAGCGATCTCCGGTGGTTGGAGTTTGGTTTTCATTTCATATTATTCAAGCTACACAAGTGAAAGGCAATAATGACGATCTACGACAACTCGACTGTGGTGAGAGGCTGGTATGAACTCTATTTGTTTTCATTTTTGTACATATACTCATCCATGTGAGCATGCTTAGTTGGTTCATGTGAGGTATATGTCATTTAATGAAAGTCTAGTAGTTCATGATCTCTCATGTTTAGCTCCAATTTATTAATACGAGTAGCATGTCATGAATATTTGCTTGTATTGTTTTATTCATAGATAGGTATGATTTTGTGGTATCCTCCTCTGAATAACTCGTTTGAATTGACTTGGCACATGCTCACGCATGCATATGACTAAACAAAAAGTCAATTAAGCCTCGATGATTTACTTTGCTTCAGAGTTCTTGTATCACTTTTATGCCTCCGTTAATTTTATTCTGTCACAAGCATGATTATGACAGTTATTGCTCTCTTGATTGTCGCTTCCCAGTCTATTGCTAGCCTTCACTTGTACTGAGCGGGAATGCTGCTCGTGCTTCCAAACCCCTGAAAACCAAGTTATTCCAAAGTGTCCACCATAAATACCTATGCATGGCATTTCAAACCATTCCAAGTAAATTTTCATGTGCTACCTTTTAAACCTTCAAAGTACTTCTCAATTTGTGTCAATGTTTCATAGCTCATGAGGAAGTATGTGGAGTTTTGTCTTTCAACCTTGTCATTTACTCCTGACAGACTTTCACCAATGGACTAGTGGTACATCCGCTTATCCAATAATTTTGCAAAAAGAGCTGGCAACGGGGTGCCCAACCCCAGTTAATTACAACTTTCATTAATAATTCTCTTCACATGTTTTGCCCTGATTTATCAGTAAGCAACTTAATTTGCAAATAGACACTCCTCCATGGTATGAGAATGTTGGAAGGCACCCGAGGATTCGGTTAGCCATGGCTTGTGTAAGCAAAGGTTGGGGGGGGGTGTCATCCATAATGAAACTAAAATACATGTGTAAACAAAAGAGAAGAGGGATGATCTACCTTGCTGGTAGAGATAACGTCCTTCATGGGAGCCACTCTTGAAAGTATGGTTGACGAGGTAGTTAGAGTGCCCACTATCATTCGTTGACAACAACAAACACCTCTCAAAACAATTTTACTTCTGTCTTCAGAAAAATGAAAAGCTCTAGCACATGTTAATTCCCTGCTTCCCTCTGCGAAAACCATCCTTTCTTTGAGCACCCTCTTGAGAGCATAGTTGTCATTATTAGTATAATATGCTTGTCCCAGAATATGGTTAACTGTAGTATAACTTTTGATGCTTTTATCTTTGATACTCTTTACTTCTAGTCTTTCCATGAAATTCAGAGGTGCCTGGGCATTTATGTTTTGCTGTACAAATACGGGCAAGCGAGATACCACTTTATCATATCTTTTTATGAGCATTGCAATCCTGCTTATAGAAGTGTTTCATGATGCTTATTATTAGTTTGTTGGTATCTTTTTCATGATTGACATAACTATTAGATGACTTTATTTGCATGTATCTTATTATGAATTGCCTAAGTACTTGTCCATATCATGAGAATATTTACATCATATGAGCAAATGTGTTCGTGAAAGTTCTTTTATCGCACTCGGTTGTTAACTGAATTGCTTGAGGACAAGCAATAAGCTAAGCTTGGGGTGAGTTGATACGTCCAAAACGTATCTACTTTCCCGAACACTTTTGCTATTGTTTTGCCTCTAATTTGTGTATTTTGGATACAACTAACACGGACTAACGCAGTTTTCAGCAGAATTGCCCTGGTGTCTTATTTTTGTGCAGAAACTCAACTTTCAGGAAAATCCCCGAAAATAATCGCAAAAGGCCTATTTTCACAGAAGATTCACGGAGCCAGAAGGGAAAGCCTGGGGGAGGCCTACGGCCCCCACACCATAGGCCGGCGTGGCCAGGAGGGGGGCGCGCCGCCTTATAGTGAGGGCGCCTCGACCAGCCCCCGACGCTCCTCTCTGGACTACTTAAGGCTTTCGACCTAAAAACGCACGGGGGTTCGACCATATTTCCAGAAGACATCCAGAACTCCGCCGCTATCGCGAAACTCCGTCTCGGGACCAGAAACTCCATTCTGGCACCCTGCCGGGACGGGGAATTGGAGGAGATCATCGCCATCATCACCACCGACGCCTTTCCATCGACCATCCATGCTTCCCCCATCCATGTGTGAGTAATTTCCCCGCTGTAGGCTGAAGGGGATGGTAGGGATTGGATGAGATTGATCATGTAATAGTCATAAGATTGTTAGGGCATAGTGCCTAGTATCCGTTGTTGGTACTTTTATGATATTGTTGCAACTTGTTATGCTTAATGCTTGTCACTAGGGCCCGAGTGCCATGATTTCAGATCTGAACATGTAATTGATTCATGATAATATTCATTGTTTTATGATCTTACCTGCAAGTTGTATACACATATTGATGTCCGGAACCCGAGGCCCCAAAGTGACAGAAATTGGGACAACCGGAGGGGAAGGCTGTGATATGAGGATCACATGTGTTCACGGAGTGTTAATGCTTTGCTCCGGTACTCTATTAAAAGGAGTACCTTAATTACCAGTAGTTTCCCTAGAGGCCCGGCTGCCACCGGCTGGTAGGACAAAAGATGTTGTGCAAGTTTCTCATTGCGAGCACGTACGACTATATACGGAACACATGCCTATGGTTGTTTAGTACTTGGATACCGTTTTATTACTATCTGCAAATGCCATGCCTTGATTGTTACATGAGTTCTCTTATCCATGCTGCGCCCGTTCATCCATCCCTGTGCCTACAGTATTTTAATCATGCTTTTTACTATAATCACTACTGCTGACTTTGTTACACTGCTGCTTATATTTCACTACCGCCATTGCTATAAAGCTGTTACTCTTGATAAACTCTTGCGAGCAAGTCTATTTCCGGTGCAGCTGAATTGACAACTCCGCTGTTAAGGCTTACAAATATTCTTTGGCTCCCCTTGTGTCGAATCAATAAATTGGGTTTTACTTCCCTCGAAGACTGTTGCGATCCCCTATACTTGTGGGTCATCAGGGGCCCACTTTCCTGTTACCGGGCCGGCCCTTTTAACTAGTGGGGTCCACCATAAAGCAAGTGGGTCGGCCCAAGAAGTTAGTGGGCCGACCCAATTAGCATGTGGGTCCCACTTTCCTGCTATCGGGTCGGCCCATTTAGTAAGTGGGGTCCACCATAGATCAAGTGGGCTGGCCCAACAAGCTAGTGGGCCGGCCCAAAAAAAAACACAGGTGGGTCCCACTTTCCTGTTATTGGGCCGACCCATTAAACAAGTGGGGTCCACCATATAGCAAGTGGGCTGGCCCAACAAGATAGTGGGCCGGCCCACTAAGCAGGTGGGGTCCACTTTCATGTAACCGGGCCGGCCCAGTTAGTAAGTGGGGTCCACCATAAGCAAGTGGGCTGGCCCAACAGGTTGGCGGGCCGGCCCAATAATAAAAGTGGGGCACACTTTCCTATAACCGGGCCGGCCTAGTTATTATGTGGGGTCCACCATAAAAGCAATTGGGCTGGCCCAGCAAGTTAGTGGGCCGGCCCAATAAGCTTGTGGGGGCCACTATCGTGCTAACGGGCCGACCCAGTTAGTAAGTGGGGTCCACCATAAAGCAGGTGGGCTGGCCCAACGAGTTAGCGGGCTGGCCCAATAAGCTTGTGGGGCCCACATTCCTGCTAACGGGCCGGCCCAGTTACCAAATGGGCTGGCCCAATAAGCACGTGGGCCCACATTTCTGTTACAGGGCCGACCCAGTTAGTGGGTGGGCTCCACCTTAAAGCCAGTGGGCTGGCCCAATAAGTAAGTGGGCCAGCCCGTTTAGTTGCTGTTTATATGCCGGCATGATAGGCGCTTTAGGATTTTGCGGGCCGGCACATATGTGATTTCGCTTAATTGGGCCGTTTAAGGGATGGGAATTTGTGATTTAGATTGCGCAGAACATAGAAAGATACTGAGAATATTTACGCAGCACATGATTTCTATCGGATAGCCTCACTTACCACAAGCACCATAGAAAAAATGCGCGAAAGAACTATACAAACTAACTAAATATTACATCAGCTGCAAGGCTTTGAAAAAATATTACAGAACCCAGAGAAATTGAATGGTAATTAAACCTAGCAATACAACGAAGCGATTCGGCAATCTTTTAAGTTGTCCATGCAACACCTATATCTGAAACAAAGACATTACAAGTTAAGACATCAACAATGGAAAGGCGAAGACACTACAATACTTTTTGCCAAAGAATTTGGAACTCATCATTTTGTCGTTATAACAAGATCGTTGTAATGCGCACAATAAGCAAACAAAGAGTGCGTGCCGCATACCAACAACCAATATAACAGAGCACGTTAGAATGAAACAGCAGACTTACTACTGTCGAGTCCCATGCAAACCAACATGTTCAGGGAGTACAAAATTGGCATGAACAACATAGTAGCATGTTATAAATTTTGTAACAACGACTGAGCAAGATGAAGTTATGATGGCTACATCTATAGAACAGGGAATGTAAACCAAAAATAGAAGTTACGATGGCAAAAGCTAAAGAGGAGGGAATGTGAACCAACATGTGCCAAGTGCAATTACTTCAAATTGGCCGTGAACTAAATAATACTCCTGAACTTATAGTGAAGGGGATGTAAATCAAGATGTTTCGGGATATAAACTTGTAATGAGCAACACATAGAGGATAGTTAATGCTCGGAGCTTAGGATGGACCAGATACGGAATATAGTGAGATCACTCGTGAACTTGTATAAGAGGGAATGCAAACCAATATGTTCAGCATTCCATATGTGAGCGTCATGCCAAGTCGGAGAAACAAGTCAATAATGCAGCTTTTGAAGAACAAGATGGCACACAAAATTATTATCTAGTAGTATGACAAGTTTATTTGTACTACAGAGCTAGATATCGTAGTGATAGCATGCCAAACTAAGTCCTTACTTTGTTAGCTTACAATGAACTAGATACAAAACAATGGCATCACCGGTAGTACAGGGAATGCAAGCCAACATGTTCATGGAGTAAACAATTGGCACAAACAACATAGTAGCAGGCCATAATTTTTGTAACAACGACTGAGCAAGATAAAGTTATGATGGCTAGATCTACAGAGCAGGGAATGTAAACCAAATATAGAAGTTACGATGCCAAAAGCTATAGAGCAGAGAATGCGAACCAACATGTGCAATTACTTAAAATTGGCCATGAACTAAATAATAGCAGGATGTTATGATGCGTGCAGTCGACACGTCCGTTGGGAACCCCAAGAGGAAGGTGTGATGCGTACAGTAGCAAGTTTTCCCTCAGAAAGAAACCAAGGTTTATCGAACCAGTAGGAGCCAAGAAGCACGTTGAAGGTTGATGGCGGCGGAGTGTAGTGCGGCGCAACACCAGGGATTCCGGCGCCAACGTGGAACCTGCACAAGACAATCACAGAACTTTGCCCCAACGTAACAGTGAGGTTGTCAATCTCACCGGCTTGCTGTAACAAAGGATTAAACGTAGTGTGTGGAAGATGATGATTGTTTGCGAAGAACAGTAAAGAACAATTGCAGTAGATTTGTATTTCAGATGTAAAGATTAAGACCGGGGTCCACAGATCACTAGTGGTGTCTCTCCCATAAGATAAACAGATGTTGGGTGAACAAATTACAGTTGGGCAATTGACAAATAAAGAAGGCATAACAATGCACATACATATATCATGATGAGTACTATGAGATTCAATCGGGGCATTACGACAAAGTACATAGACCGCTATCCAGCATGCATCTATGCCTAAAAAGTCCACCTTCAGGTTATCATCTGAACCCCTTCCAGTATTAAGTTGCAAACAACAGACAATTGCATTAGGTATGGTGCGTAATGTAATCAACACAAATATCCTTAGACAAAGCATCGATGTTTTATCCCTAGTGGCAACAGCACATCCACAACCTTAGAACTTTCGTCACTCGTCCCGCATTTAATGGAGGCATGAACCCACTATCGAGCATAAATACTCCCTATTGGAGTCAAAAGTATCAACTTGGCCGGAGCCTCTACTAGCAACGGAGAGCATGCAAGAATATAAATAACATATATGATAGATTGATAACCAACTTGACATAGTATTCAATATTCATCGGATCCCAACAAACACAACATGTAGCATTACAAATAGATGATCTTGATCATGATGGACAGCTCACAAGATCTAACATGATAGCACAATGAGGAGAAGACAACCATCTAGCTACTGCTATGGACCCATAGTCCAGGGGTGGACTACTCACACATCGATCCGGAGGCGATCATGGCGATGAAGAGACCTCCGGGAGATGATTCCCCTCTCCGGCGAGGTGCCGGAGGCGATCTCCCGAATCCCCGTGATGGGATTGGCGGCGGCGGCGTCTCGCATAGGTTTTCCGTATCGTGGCTCTCGGTACTGGGGGTTTTGCGACGAAGGCTTTAAGTAGGCGGAAGGGCAGGTCAGGGGGCCACACGAGGGCCCCACACAACAGGCCGGCGCGGCCAGGGCTTGGGCCGCGCCGCCCTAGTGTGGCGCCACCTCGTGGCCCCACTTCATTTCCTCTCCGGTCTTCTGGAAGCTTCGTGGAAAAATAGGACCCTGGGCGTTATTTCATCCAATTCCGAGAATATTTCCTTTGTAGGATTTCTGAAACCAAAAATAGCAGAAAACAACAACTGGCTCTTCGGCATCTCGTCAATAGGTTAGTGCCGGAAAATGCATAATAATGACATATAATGTGTATAAAACATGTGAGTATCATCATAAAAGTAGCATGGAACATAAGAAATTATAGATACGTTTGGGACGTATCAAGCATCCCCAAGCTTAGTTCCTACTCGCCCTCGAGTAGGTAAACGATAACAAAGATAATTTCCGAAGTGACATGCTATCATAATCTTGATCATACTATTGTAAGCATATGAGATGAATGCAGCGATTCGAAGCAATGATGAAGATAATGAGTAAACAAATGAATCATATAGCAAAGACTTTTCATGAATAGTACTTTCAAGACAAGCATCAATAAGACTTGCATAAGAGTTACTCATAAAGCAATAAATTCAAAGTAAAGGCATTGAAGCAACACAAAGGAAGATATAAGTTTCAGCGGTTGCTTTCAACTTCAACATGTATATCTCATGGATAATTGTCAACACAAAGTAATATAACAAGTGCAATAAGTAAACATGTAAGAATCAATGCACACAGTTGACACAAGTGTTTGCTTCTGAGATAGAAAGAATAGGTAAACTGACTCAACATAAAATAAAAGATAGGCCCTTCGCAGAGGGAAGCATGGATTACTATATTTGTGCTAGAGCTTTTCATTTTGAAAACAAGAAACAATTTTTTCAACGGTAGTAATAAATCATATGTGTTATGTATAAGATATCTTATAAGTTGCAAGCCTCATGCATAGTATACCAATAGTGCTCGCACCTTGTCCTAATTAGCTTGGATTAACACGGATTATCATTGCATAGCATATGTTTCAACCAAGTGTCACAAAGGGGTACCTCTATGCCGCTCTGTACAAAGGTCTAAGGAGAAAGCTCGCATTGGATTTCTCGCTTTTGGTTATTCTCAACTTAGACATCCATACCGGGACAACATAGACAACGAGATAATGGACTCCTCTTTAATGCATAAGCATTCAACAACAGTTAATTTTCTCATAAGAGATTGAGGATTGATTGTCCAAACTGAAACTTCCACCATGAATCATGGCTTTAGTTAGCGGCCCAATGTTCTTCTCTAACATTATGCACACTCAAACCATTTGATCATGAAAATCGCCCTTACTTCAGACAAGACGAACATGCATAGCAACTCACATGATATTCAACAAAGGTAAAAGTTGATGGCGTCCCCAGAAACATGGTTACCGCTCAACAAGCAACTTATTTAGAGATAAGACACATAAGTACATATTCTTCACCACGATAGTTTTTAAGGCTATTTGTCCCATGAGCTATATATTGTAAAGGCAAAGAATAGAAATTTTGAAGCAAACTCAAGTATAAAAGGTGCAGCAAAGCTCACATATGAACATATTGTAGCTATTATAAGACTTTACATTGTCTCCTTGTTGTTCAAACACCTTAACCAGAAAATATCTAGACTCTAGAGATCAATCATGCAAACCAAATTTTAACAAGATCTATGTAGTTATTCATTAATGAGTACAAGGTACATGATGCAAGAGCTTAAACATGATCTATATGAGCACAACAATTGCCAAGTATCACATTATTCAAGACATTAAACCATTTACCACATGCGGCATTTTCCGTTTCCAACCATATAACAATGAATGAAATTGATGAGGTCTAAGACCCCGTGTGTGGCCCGATCTCGCGGATTGACTTCGAAACCAAGGGGGAAGATGGGAAAACGCGATGAACATGAAGAACACGACGGGCACGAGGAACTCCGAGACTCACGCACGCACACCAACCCGATACACCCGATGCTTACCTCCGTGGCTCGATGGACCACGCCAATAGAATCTCCTAGGAAGAGGCACGGGGCGGAATTCCCGGAGAGAGATTGGGGTTGGAGAGGAAGAGCTTGGTGAGTGAGAGAGAGTAACAAGTACTAGAATCTCAATCAACAAGATCAAAGTCAACAACCAAGGTGCCTTGATTACGAGAGGATGATACCCAAGGGAGACTAAGCTCAAAGGTAGGTTTGAGTTCAAAACAAGTCTAAAGAGTAAAGGAGGGGTTCCAGCTACTTATATAGGCACACATGGCCAGCAAGGGCGAACAGGTACGCGAATGGATAAGTTAAGGCAGTTTGGTGGGGCATTCCCGTCAGATCCGGTTTGTGTCCGGTCTGACCGGGCCTGTGACCGGGCTGTCCGGTCATGGGTCCGGTTTGACCGGGCAGTCCGGTCATGGGTCCGGTCGACCGGGCGCAAACCGGAAATCTGCGAAGTTTCCGGTCCTCGCCCGTACGAGGGAGCAGCGCCCGGTTGGGCGCCCGGTTGACCGGGCTCGGGACCGGACGGCCCGGTTGTGGGTCCGGTCCGACCGGGTCTCGGACCGGCCGAGCTGGGCCTCTTCCTCCCGCCTCTTCTTCCTCTTCCTTCTTCTCTTCTTTCCTTCTTCTTCTCCTCTTCCTTGCACCATGGGAGTTCCTTCTCTCTTGGTCCTTGTCGATGTCGGCACCTATAGACACAATGATGATAGGCATGAGGTAGCATACCATTCACGTTGGTGTTGAGGTCGACCATAGAGAGGAAAGGGTTCACCTTGACGTATATGGCGGGGGTTTGTGTTGTTGGTCCACTTGGGGGACTCCTTGGCCATGGTTTAGCGTCGATGATAGGCGGGGTTGCGCTTGTTGGTCCACTTGGGGGACTTCTTGGCCATGGTGTAGTGTCGACGATAGGCGGGGCTACATCATCTCCGCCCCCTTGGGGAAGAGTCATCCTCGAATCTTGTTCCTCCTCACCAACGGTGTAGTCCATGACTCTTGTCCCATGTTGTGGTAGAGGGATAAAGTCGCGGTCGAAGAAGAGCTTGGGGAAATACAACTTGCAAATGGAAAGCTTGTGCATGCCAAATTGGTGATCGGCGAACAAGAGGCTCTCAATCAAATACAAAGCATCAAGTCGTTTCTCCAAGAGGCATGTGGTAAAAATGGGAACCAAAAGAGTGTCGATGTATCCAAAATTTGGTGGGGCAAAAGTTTGTGCAAGTAAAGGTTTGCTTTGTAAAGTGTCAAAAATGTGATGTGTAGCATTGTCCCACACAAATGGAACAATCAAAAGGCAAGTAACGGCGGCAAAATTGTGGGCAAAATTGTTATGTGCAATGGCAAAGAGATGGGAACTTCTAGCTTGGGAAAGTATGGTTGGCGTGAGCCAAGTATGAGTATCCTCAAGTGTCAAAGAATCCATTTCAAATGCCATAGATAAAACGAGAAATCCAAAGAAGAGCAACTTTTTGTGTGACATGTGGCACAAGATGCACAAGGTGTCTCTCACATGTATGACATGGTCCTTGAGATTGTCGGAGTGTATGATGAAAGCATCAAGACATACAACAATCATTGTGCCAACAAGATGTGTCAAGATATGTTGCATAAGAGGCAAAAGGGGTGACGAGGAGTTGGACCAAACCGAAAACTCGACAAGGCAAGTCGGAAACACATGAGGGCGAAGGCTTGTGGGAACATACCCTTTGGTGTGGTTCCCGCGGGTTAGGTCCTTGATGGGGTAGCTCTCAATTGCGCGTTTCGTGAGCTCATGCTCCGTAGCGGTGGAAGTGGTCGTCCGTGTACCTACACATGGAATAAACAAGACAAAGAGCGTGTGTGCATGGTAGATGAACACATCATCCATCATGATGGTCCAAGTCTTGTGCACATCACCATTAGTGTCAAGCAAGATATTATGAAATGCATGGCAATAGTGCATATGGCATGAAGGTGCATTCATGGCATGTGGTAACTCATGATCATCAAAAAGTGAGAAGGCTATGGGGGCCATCTCGTGAACAATGAAACAAGCATTCTTGCATACCAAGCATAAGAAAGAGCAATTGTTCACAATCTTGGATGCAAGGATCATGGAATGGTGTAAGCATTTTGGACAAAGCATGCGGAAGCTAATGTCATCCTTGTCATTATCATTGCAAGCAATACATGGTAAAGAGCAAGTGGTCGACATATTGTAAGCAATGGTGGAAAATTGGAAGCTCTCATAGCATGGCATGGTCATGGTATCACAAGCATTCACTTCCACATGATCAACAATGTTATCAAGCAAAGTATCGCATGGGAAAATGAAATTAGCATGTGACGTAGCAAATGTATCATCAAGATCATGCATGCACTCATAAGTCATCATGTCCACTAGTGGGATCATGGCATCATCAACACCTATGTTGTTACCTTTGTAGGCCGACTCATTTGAGGTAGGTGTTGTGGAAGTAGGAGGATCCATGTGGTCGACATGTCCGTCTTGGAGCAAGCATGGTGAGATATCATCATCTTCATGCACCATGTACATCGTCTCCATAATCGGGAACTCATCCTCCGTGGAACCTAGTGCAACATAAGAAGACACAAACGAGGGAGAGGTTAATGTGTTAGCACATGCGATGTCCTCCATGGACCTATCATCTACCTCTCTCAACTCACTTTGTGTATCACTCATGTCCTCCAAACGGAAGCACTCGAACTCACATATGGGGTGGAAGTCACTCAACTCACTATCACTCTGACTCAAGTGGGCTAAGTAGCTCTCATGCTCACATGGGATTGGTACCAACTCATCAATGAAGCATAGGGGAGTAGGCTCGACTTCCTCATCTCCATGCGCCTCCTTGGTTGAAGGGAAATTCCCATGCTCAACCATCTCAACTCCATCGCCTCCCAAGTCGTCCTCCATCGGTGGCGCCGTAGTGTCGTGGAGAGCTAGGCTCGGATCCACATCATCCTTGCGTTGGCCTTGGAGGTCTTCATCTTGAAGTGTGGGCGCCGTAGGCTTCTTGGTGGCTTGGGCTTGTAACTCGTCGAAGTGGAGCATGTCGGCGCTCGTCGATGTGCATTGCCATGCCATGTGACCCTTGGCCCTGCATACCTCACATAGGAGATTGGGACATTCCCGTGGAGGGTGGCCTTGTTGCTTGCACTTGTAGCATCGGAGTCCATAGGCATATGACGAGCTAGAGGCCATTGTGGTGGTGGCACAAGAGGTGGAAGTCGCCTCATGAGGAAGGTATGCGCGATGTCCACTTGCCATCCTTGGAGTGGTAGACACCGAATGATGGTGTTTGTCGTCTTCATGTCGAGGATCTCGTCTTCGTGCATCATCACCATGGCTTGAGTGGTGTCGTCGAAGATCCGTGGAAGATGTTGGTCGACGACGATCATGAGAAGGTGTATGTCGATGACGATCCTTGACATGCCTAGAGGATAGCTTATGTGGCTTGGCATGTTGCTTGTGGCGCCTTGTGGAGCTTGGAGAAGAGTGTCGATGACGATCATGTTGGGGACGCTCTTGATGCTCCACATGATGTGCTTGAAGTCGACGATCTTGTGCATAAGCACTCTCATGGTGGCGCCTTGTGGAGCTCGGAGAAGTGTGTCGATGACGCTCATGATGGGGACACTCTTGATGATCCATATGATGGTGCCATCGTGGAGGTCCTCGATCTTCATATGTAGCTCCATTGGCCAAGTAGGTGACTAGGTGAGGCTCCGCCATGGTGTCGATGTCGTAGGCGTGGCGTTGCTCCTCCATGTCGTCCATGTTTGATGAGCCATTGTCGATGTAGAGCTCGTCGAAGTCGTCCTCAAGGTGGTGCTCCACCATGTCGTCCATGTCGATGATGCTTGGGGAGCCATGGTCGTTGTCGAGCTCCTCGATGTTGGAGATGTCGGTGATGCTCGCGGAGCCATAGTCGGTGTCGAGCTCCACATGTTCCTCCACATCCGCGGTGCTTGAAGAGGAATCCTCCTCGAAGTGCTCCGTGTACTCCTCCGTATCTTCTTCGTCGCTATACATGTTAGCATGACAAGATCTATATGGTGTATGTTAGTGGAAGGAGACTACCTCGCACTCTTACCAAGGTAAGATAGTATTGGGGCAATCAACCAAGCCAAAAGTAAGATCAAGTGAATCGGGAACACACGCAAAACCACACGCAAAAGCTAGCAAATATGGTGTTAGGCGAGTGTTGTGGAAAGCCAAAAGACAAATCCAAGATCGAGTATGTTGTTAAAAGTGGGTAAGGTCCAAAAATTCAAATGTCAAAGCGATGATCACTATAAACACGGAAAAGATGTGGAACACACACACGGGATAAGCGGGGTTAGTGCAACCAAAAGTGAGCGGAAAAGTGTATGTACGGATGCTCGGTGTCACACTAACACAAGGAGAGGCAAAGCTTTGGTTGCAAAAGGAGAGACAACTAGATTCACACGTGACCTCTCTTCTCGTATCTCTCTTTGCTTAAAAGCTTCTTCTCTTTTGTATATGGTGGCACTTGCACTCGTTTGTATCTTTGGTGGAACTTGGACACTTTTGTATGTATGGGCGTATGGATGTATGGATGTATGGTGCTACTCGCACTATTTTTGTGTTTTTGGGGCTTTTTCACGCACTATGTTAGCGTTAGCCTCGCTTTTGCTATCTTGCCACACGAGTGTTTGCTTGGATGCCTTACTCAACACGACACACACACCTCACAATGCGGGGCCACGTGCAATGTCTCGCAACACTAGACAAGCAATGCTCGATGGGATAGATCGCAAAAGGAAGAGGGGTTACAAGGTGACCGCTGCAAGTTATACCTGCGATGGTGGTGGTGGTGGTGGTGGTGGTGGTGGAGATCGCCGGATGTCGAGGTCGAAGGAGGGCGCGAAGATGCACCCGGTCTGGGGCCCGGTTGGACCGGAGCCTGGACCGGCTTGTCCGGTTTGCCGCCCGGTCGACCGGGTTCTGTGCTGGCTCGGCCGGTCGTGGGTCCGGTTGACCGGGCCCGAAACCGGGTTTCGCGAGCTGGACTTTCTCTCTCCTGTTCTTCCCCAAACCAAAACCAAATCGACCAAAACGAAGGGAAACGATGGAATCGGAGGCTCAAAGTTGGGGAAATAGTAGATCAAGCACAACAACACCAGATCCATGGACCAAAACCACTCAAAACGCAACCAAATCACAGATCGGTCAAGAGGCAATTTGGGGCTATTTTTGGGGATTTTTTGGAAAATTTTCTAGAAACGAAATCGGATGGGTGGGGGGTCAAATCCGCGGAAACCAAAGGCTGCTGATACCATATGATGAGGTCTAAGACCCCGTGTGTGGCCCGATCTCGCCGGATTGACTTCGAAACCAAGGGGGAAGATGGGAAAACGCGATGAACACGAAGAACACGACGGGCACGAGGAACTCCGAGACTCACGCACGCACACCAACCCGATACACCCGATGCTTACCTCCGTGGCTCGATGGACCACGCCAATAGAATCTCCTAGGAAGAGGCACGGGGCAGAATTCTCGGAGAGAGATTGGGGTTGGAGAGGAAGAGCTTGGTGAGTGAGAGAGAGTAACAAGTACTAGAATCTCAATCAACAAGATCAAAGTCAACAACCAAGGTGCCTTGATTACAGAGGGATGATACCCAAGGGAGACTAAGCTCAAAGGTAGGTTTGAGTTCAAAACAAGTCTAAAGAGTAAAGGAGGGGTTCCAGCTACTTATATAGGCACACATGGCCAGCAAGGGCGAACATGTACGCGAATGGATAAGTTAAGGCAGTTTGGTGGGGCATTCCCGTCAGATCCGGTTTGTGTCCGGTCTGACCGGGCCTGTGACCGGGCTGTCCGGTCATGGGTCCGGTTTGACCGGGCCTGTGACCGGGCAGTCCGGTCATGGGTCCGGCCGACCGGCGCAAACCGGGAATCTGCGGAGTTTCCGGTCTTCGCCCGTACGAGGGAGCTGCGCCCGGTTGGGCGCCCGGCTGACCGGGCCCGGGACCGGACGGCCCGGTTGTGGGTCCGGTCTGACCGGGTCCTGGACCGGCCAGGCTGGGCCTCTTCCTCCCGCCTCTTGTTCCTCTTCCTTCTTCTCTTCTTTCCTTCTTCTTCTCCTCTTCCTTGCACCATGGGAGTTCCTTCTCTCTTGGTCCTTGTCGATGTCGGCACCTATAGACACAATGATGATAGGCATGAGGTAGCATACCATTCACGTTGGTGTTGAGGTCGACCATAGAGAGGAAAGGGTTCACCTTGACGTATATGGCGGGGGTTTGTGTTGTTGGTCCACTTGGGGGACTCCTTGGCCATGGTGTAGCGTCGATGATAGGCGGGGTTGCGCTTGTTGGTCCACTTGGGGGACTTCTTGGCCATGGTGTAGTGTCGACGATAGGCGGGGCTACATCAGAAATAGTCCAACTTTCGCAATGAACATTAAAGATAAAGCTAAGAACATATGTGTTCATACAAAACAGCGGAGCGTGTCTCTCTCCCAAACAAAGAATGCTAGGATCCGATTTTATTCAAACAAAAACAAAAATAAAAACAAACGAGACGCTCCAAGTAAAGCACATAAGATGTGACGGAATAAAAATATAGTTTCACTAGAGGAACCTGATAAGTTGTCGATGAAGAAGGGATGCCTTGGGCATCCCCAAGCTTAGACGCTTGAGTCTTCTTAAAATATGAAGGGATGAACCACGGGGGCATCCCCAAGCTTTGACTTTTCACTCTTCTTGATCATATTGTATCATCCTCCTCTCTTGACCCTTGAAAACTTCCTCCACACCAAACTCGAAACAAACTCATTAGAGGGTCGAGTGCATAATTCATATATTCAGAGGTGACATAATCATTCTTAACACTTCGGACATTGCACAAAGCTACTGAAAGTTAATGGAACAAAGAAATCCATCACACATAGCAAAACAGGCAATGCGAAATAAAAGGCAGAATTTGTCAAAACAGAACAGTTCGTAAAGACGAATTTTAAAGTGGCACCAGACTTACTCAGATGAAAATGCCCAAATTGAATGAAAGTTGCGTACATATCTGAGGATCACGCACGTAAATTGTAAGATTTTTCTAAGTTACCTACAGAGAGGCATATCGAAATTCGTGACAGCAAGAAATCTGTTTCTGCGCAGCAATCCATATCTAGTATTGACTTTACTATCAAAGACTTTACTTGGCACAACAATGCAATACAATAAAGATAAGGAGAGGTTGCTACAGTAGTAACAACTTCCAAGACTCAAATATAAAATAAAGTGCAGAAGTAAAATAATGGGTTGTCTCCCATAAGCGCTTTTCTTTAACGCCTTTCAGCTAGGCGCAGAAAGTGTGTATCAAGTATTGTCAAGAGAGGAAGCATCAACATTAATAGGTATCTTAGATATTACATCATCCATAGTGGTGCTAAGGGCTTTGTCAATTTTAGGCCTATAATAGTTTTTTGGCTTAGGCACTTTAGAGACATACATGAATTTTTGCTCCTTACCCACATAAGCTTTCTCCTTAAACTTAAGAGAAGAAAAAGTTGAACCCAAGGTTCCCATAGCTTCTTCAAGTTCACTAATCCTATGGGTTCGATTATCATGAGTAGCACAAGTTTCTAAAACAGCAATTCTCTCATTAATTCCACCTAGATATTTATCAAGTTTATCAGTGCTATTAAGTAATATTCCCAATTTAGTCTCAATACTTGGAAGATATTTCTCTATGACCTCCAAATTTTTCATGACATCTTCACGAGAGACTTCAATTTTAGTTTCATTAACAGGTGGTATTCCAACTAGACTCTCAATGATGCAACTAGCTTCTAAAGCAGGAGTGGCTAGGAAATTACCTCCCGCAAGAGTATCAAGAACATACCTATTCCAGCTAGAGATACCAACATAAAATTTCCTAAGTAGTATAATAGTGGAGTGTTTACGACAAAGTACTATGAGATTCAATCAGGGCATTACGACAAAGTACATAGACCGCTATCCAGCATGCATCTATGCCTAAAAAGTCCACCTTCAGGATATCATCCGAACCCCTTCCAGTATTAAGTTGCAAACAACAGACAATTGCATTAAGTATGGTGCGTAATGTAATCAACACAAATATCCTTAGACAAAGCATCGATGTTTTATCCCTAGTGGCAACATCACATCCACAACCTTAGAACTTTCTGTCACTGTCCCAGATTTAATGGAGGCATGAACCCACTATCGAGCATAAATACTCCCTCTTGGAGTCACAAGTATCAAATTGGCCAGAGCCTCTACTAGCAACGGAGAGCATGCAAGAACATAAAGATAGATTGATAATCAACTTGACATAGTATTCAATATTCATCGGATCCCAACAAACACAACATGTAGCATTACAAATAGATGATCTTGATCATGATGAGTACTATGAGATTACAAATAGTGGAGTGTTTCATGATGAGTACTATGAGATTCAATCAGGGCATTACGACAAAGTACATAGACCGCTATCCAGCATGCATCTATGCCTAAAAAGTCCACCTTCAGGTTATCATCCGAACCCCTTCCAGTATTAAGTTGCAAACAACGGACAATTGCATTAAGTATGGTGCGTAATGTAATCAACACAAATATCCTTAGACAAAGCATCGATGTTTTATCCCTAGTGGCAACAAGACATCCACAACCTTAGAACTTTCCGTCACTCGTCCCGGATTTAATGGAGGCATGAACCCACTATCGAGCATAAATACTCCCTCTTGGAGTCACAAGTATCAACTTGGCCGGAGCCTCTACTAGCAACGGAGAGCATGCAAGAACATAAATAACATATATGATAGATTGATAATCAACTTGACATAGTATTCAATATTCATCGGATCCCAACAAACACAACATGTAGCATTACAAATAGATGATCTTGATCATGATTGGTAGCTCACAAGATCTAACATGATAGCACAATGAGGAGAAGACAACCATCTAGCTACTGCTATGGACCCATAGTCCAGGGGTGGACTACTCACACATCGATCCGGAGGCGATCATGGCGATGAAGAGACCTCCGGGAGATGATTCCCCTCTCCGGCAGGGTGCCGAAGGCGATCTCCTGAATCCCCCGAGATGGGATTGGCGGCGGCGGCGTCTCAGTAAGGTTTTCCGTATCGTGGCTCTCGGTACTGGGAGTTTCGCGACGAAGGCTTTAAGTAGGCGGAAGGGCAGAGTCGGGAGAGTCACGAGGGGCCCACACAACAGGGCCGCGCGGCCAGCACCTGGGCCGCGCCGCCACCTCGTGGCCCCACTTCGTTTCCTCTCCGGTCTTCTGGAAGCTTCGTGGAAAAATAGGACCCTGGGCGTTGATTTCGTCCAATTCCGAGAATATTTCCTTTGTAGGATTTCTGAAACCAAAAACAGCAGAAAACAACAACTGGCTCTTCGGCATCTCGTCAATAGGTTAGTGCCGGAAAATGCATAATAATGACATATAATGTGTATAAAACATGTGAGTATCATCATAAAAGTAGCATGGAACATAAGAAATTATAGATACGTTTGGGACGTATCAGTTACTATAATAGCTAGGAATAAAACAGATAGGAGTTATAATGACATCACTCATAAACTTGTAGATAAGGGAAACAAATCAATTTGTTTCGGGATATAAAGTTGTAATGAGCAACACATAGAGGATAGTTAATGCTACAGCTTAGGATGGACCAGAAACGGAATATAGTGGGATCACCTGTGAACTTGTAGAAGAGGGAATGCACACCAATATGTTCACCATTCTATATGTGAGCGCCATGCCAATTAAGAGAAACAAGTTAATAATGTAGCTTTTGAAGAATCAGATGGCAGACAAAATTATGATGGAAGTAGCTGCTGTGACGAGTTCAAATAAATTTGTACTGCAGGATGGCAGAACGATAGCATGCAGGAACTAATAGCAGGTAGTTACTTTGTTAGCTTACGATGAAGTAGATAGAAATAACAATGGCATCACCTGTAGTACAGGGAATGCAAACCAACATGTTCAGGGAGAACAAGATTGGCATGAACAAAATAGTAGCAGCCTATAATTTTTGTAACAACGACTGAGCAAGATAGAGGTTATGATGGCTATATCTACAGAGCAGGAAATGCAAACCAAAATGTTCAATCGCTTAAAGTTAGCAATGAACTAGAAAATAGCAAGGTGTTACGGTCATAGCTAGGAATGAACTAAAAGAGCTTCAGACAAACAAGCATCTGAACCCAGAACATGTCGCTAAAACAAGGGACTTACATTAGGAGAAGCACTCGTGGGAGTCACAGCAGATCTTCCTGGGGTTGATAGATCCGGTGATGAAGTACACTACATGTGCTACTTGGGGTTGGAGAGACGGCCATTACACTTCATGGTTACTCATCTCATCTGCAAAAACGTAACGGCGCGTCGTTAGCACAAACAGGTTCCCCCAATATTAAACAAGAACTTGTAGGCAAGCAATAGAAAAGCGACAGTAGAAGAGTTTAGATCATGCACGGCGCCGGTGAAGCAGATCCGGTTCATGCACAGCGGTGTCGGTGAGCAAGATCCGATGCGGTGGACGACGGATCCGGCAAAGCGGCTCCGGTGGGGTGGATGATACCGCAGCTGAAGCGACTGCGGTAGACTGCTGGATGAGCATATGGTTTCGAGGTTCGGCGGGGATGATCCGGTCCGGTTGATGACGGCGTCAATGAAGCGGCTCCGGCAGGCAGCCGGATGACGAGGATCGCGAGGCCTCGGGTAGGCCAGGGAAGTCCGACGGGGATGTTCCGGTGCGGTGGTCGTGGAGGTGGTAGAGAGAGGGACTTGAGAAGTTCTGGTGGGTGGTCTCAGATGAGAGACTGAGGGAAATGAATTTTTTTTTTGGGAGGGTTTCCGGGCTAGGGAGGTGGTGATAAAAAAATGACGAGCAAACCCCTCACCAACCGACTTTGCTGTCATCTCCACAAGGGTAGAATGAGAATTTGGAAGCGTGTGAAATATTTGTATTTTGTGGGCGGGAAGTTTTGCCGCTATGAGATTTTGAATTTGGCTACGGTCCAAGTATAATGATAAAAATTGTGACACCGTACTAGTACCTCTGTTCAAGGCCGAGTGCAAAATCAAATCATCATCACGTTGAATATAGGTCACTACCATGATCATGATCTATCTTCTTAATCCCATTCAAAAATGCGTTTGAAATATTTCAGGATTGGTGGGAGATTTTGCCGCCCGACTGAGATTAAATTAAACCACACGTTCGACAATTCAAACTTGAGACCTTGGCAATGATACCATTTAAGTTCGAACTGATTGAAAAAGGCTAGGCAATTAATTTATATAACATCCACAGGAACAACTACCAAGTTGATCCCAACCGCAGATAAATGCATCCACCAACAAAAGTAGGAACGGTGCCTTAATCTAAGGAAACATTTCACAAGACCAATGTACTCACTATGTTAGTGTTCATCTCCAATTATCTATGGCATTTTCTTAGTCTTTGGGAGATTATAACGAACTTGATTGGCCTCGTGCAGTAGGGCATCACATGCTTCTATTCTCGATCTCAACATGTCAACTTTTGTTCTTAGCATAGCTGTTGCAACTCGTTCTACTTGGAGTTGTTCCTCCAAAACTTGACCAGAGAAAGACTTGGACTTGGGCTTCAAAACCCAGCATTTCGCAGGAAAGAGTTTTTGGTGATATCTTTATCTTTCCCGGGTTTTGCCATCTCGAATTTCATATTAGCCTGACAAGTTTTGAGTTGTGTAAAAAGAAAATTTATTACAGAGAAAAATGCAGATGGTAGATTTAATGTGTACGAACTACTTTTAATCATACAAGTTGGCATGCCTGACTATAATAAGGACCATCTATCTTGCTAGCAGGCATAATTATTAAGGTATTATTAATGGGCTACCATGTTCGTAGTCCTTCGAAGAAACGGCCTTTATTGCATTACGAGCAGAAAACAGTTCACACGTGCGCTCAGATTCAAATTTTCAGCATGCAACCGATTTATGGTTTAATTGAAGTACACATCAGGATATTATTTCACACAAAATACAGCAGCCACATGGAACATATCTAATTTTAGTACAACAACAAAATTTGCAATTATTACAGACCACGAAATTTTGAGCAGTAATTAATTACAGCATTGGCATCAGCAGTCCACTTGACTGAACAACAGAATCAAAGTTTATTTAGACACCTTCAATTCCCAGACACATCACAACTGGCTTACCATGACAAGTGCATAGGAGATTCTTTAGAACATTTTCTGTCAAAGTTTGCCTACTTTTAAATTCATGTATCTCTTGGCGTGTGTTGGCAATTATTTCATCAGCATCTTTGTTTTCCCGCCCAAATATATCAACTGCCTCTTGGAGTGCATCCCCCAAATCTCTTTGTGCCGGATTAAGTTGACCAATAGATACCATGGGCCTATGCGAGCAATATGCACTCTCACTGCTTCTTTGTGAAACATCAATACTTAAGGCATTGGCCCTTGCTTCTGGCTTTGTAGATTTATTTGAAGCCTGAAATTTAGATAAAACAAGTTACAACATCATATGATGCAATAAAAGACCTCCAATTTCAAGATCATCATTGAGCTCATATAACATAGCAAGCAATCAAAAATAGAGCCTCGTACATCTATTTCTTCTGGAACGGTTGGTGTACTGGACTCAGTGGACCAATGAGAGTACGTGCCATTGTCACTGTTGCTCTGTGAAATGACCGCAACACTTGATAAATGGGTTGTCCCTACTGACATTACTGCTTTGTTTGCAGGCTGAAACTAAGACAAAACAAGTTAAAATGCAATACAATACAAGGCCAACAAACATCACTGTTGACATAATTTTGAAAGAACCATTGGCAGATATAACAAAGAAACCAGTTAAGCCACATGCCTCTTAGAACAAACCAAACTAGATCATGGCGATGATGTATACAATGAACCAAGCAACTAGACATCATGTGCCCTATAACGAAGCCAGGTCACTGCACAGAAGAAATCTAGCAAATAGCCAAATACAGTCAAAAGATGTGCATGTTGAATTGGATACAATTAGGAAAATAATGTATGATTGATTTAAGCATGACTCAGATAGTGCCTTCGACATCGTAGAAGGTCAATGCAACAATTAATTGTATGGCTTGTATGAAGTGCCATAACATTTAAATTAAGCATAAAGAGGCATTGCTTAATCTGAGAACTGAGTGCTAGCTCAGTGGCAAGGCTTGCGAGTGTGCAGCCAGCCCACCCGGGTTCGAGTCCCAATGGGACCGAATTAAATGGGGTGTTATCTAGCGCGTATAAATTCGCTGCTGGAGAGGTCTCATCATCTATCTCACAACATATAGCCAAGGGAGGGAATCTTCCTACGTTGGTCAACGTTTAGGCAATGCTTAATCTTGAATTCATGATCAAACTCAAACAAAAAAGGGCAAATAACCAGTAGCACCATGTGCATCATGTATAATAGATTACTAGAAAATGAATGAATCAATTGAACATGGAGCGTATTATATAAACAGCCAGATCATTTGAATATGGATATACCACATCATGTCAATGGGACTCAGAAAAACAAAGCTAGACATTTAAACAAGTAATATAACTATTTTTTCACCATGTTTCAGGTAGAATATGAAGCTAGGTTAGGAATAAAGCAATCATGTTTCAAGTAGAATAGGAAGCTAGGTTAGGAATAAAGCAATCATGTTTCAAGTAGAATAGGAAGCTAGGTTAGGAATAAAGCAATAAAAAAACACGAAGTGCATCATTTCAGCTAGGATCATTTCTATCAAACTTCATGCACTAGCCATGGAACAACAGACAAACTCAATGAAGCAACAGACAAAAAATAACATAATAGAATTTCAGGACTTGTATTAACATAGCCAAATCATGTAACTTATACCCAGGCATGCCGGATGCCAGATGGGTCAAAGGCAGTGTGCAATGTTCCATATGGTCATTGTTTATATTTTATTAGATTCCATTAGGCAACTTAGGTAGTGCAACATACAGAAAATGATGCAATTGAACTACGCACAGGAGGTAAATTAACATTCCAAAAAAACAGGGAACTTACGTGAGCTTTTTTTTGAGTCACACGGACCTCATCAGGTACTTGGACAGAAGAACCTGGTGCCTCACTGTTTCTCCTCTGCATGAAGGAGAGGCCAATTGTAAACAGAAACAGAATCCAAGATATAGAAGTTTGAATTAAGCAATATACAAAAAACATCAGGTACTTACATGATTATAGGCGAGCTTTACTCTACGTTTCTGAGTGTAAGATGTGTCTGCTGCACGTGTAATAACAACAAACAGTTACGAGTCACGGCTTTGCTATAATTAAATTGACACCAAATAGTAGTAGAAGCATTATGACGTGCATAAACATGTAATACAGGATCGCAGAAAGATATCAAACATGATGTAACTAGAGCAGTAGCCTACGGCCAAATAGTGAGAAATTGTAATCGTGTCAATTGTGGACTTGTATAGCCTACCCCAACTTGTTTGGGAATAAAGGCTTTGTTGTTGTTGTTGTTATTGTTGTTGTTGTTGTTGTTGTTGTTGTTGTTGTTGTTGTTGTTGTTGTTGTTGTTGTTGTTGTTGTTGTTGTTGTTGTTGTTGTTGTTGTTGTTGTTGTCAATCGTGGACATGTAGAGCATTCAACGGCTCATGATTGGTGGCTCATATTTTGTAGAGTTTCAGCGAATGGGTGGGTTAGGTTACTCAGACCACCACACTCTATATTTATATCTTCTGAGTTAGGGTTACAATACTACTGGACATGGGCCTCTATGGGCCTCACACTGGATATAATATTACTACAGCGCTACTACTAAACTCACTCATGGTCCAACACACCCCCTCAAGATGATCATGGGTAAACAACCATGGCCATCTTGCAACAACAACATGACACATATGACAACTACCAGTAATGAACATTCAGCATAACTCCTAGGATACATAACATCATTGCACTTTCCATCATCTTGTCATCTCGATTCATCTCTTCATCAGCAGCGAAGACATCCATCTTCAACCATCTGGGATACGCACAACTCCTAACCATACACGTCCTCAACAACCCCGGTTGCCTCACCACACAAGTTCCGTAGAACCATCCACACTCGCCTCAATGACCTCAGCCTCTCTTCTCCACTCTGCCCGGCCACTGACCTCTTCTGTCTCTCCCACAAACCCCCAACCAACTTTTGCCTCAACCATCCACTCCTCAAGCACCCATGCCTATCCCCCGGTCAGGCCTCAACCAGTCTCACCTCAGGCACGCATGCCTTTCCCCTGGACATATCCACAACCATCACCATCACCACTAAACCGCAGCCTCATCAACTCCATCACGACTCAACCGCAGCCTCATCAACTCCATCACCACATATCCTCACAGCCTCACATCTCCATTTTCTCCTCACTTCCGCTCGGATGGCGCCTCGTCTGCGCGCCCTGGCCAACCTGGCGGACCGCACCTAGCCACATCGACCGGCTCGCGCTGGTCAACGTCCAGCACCAACCTCCGGCTCTGCCCTGCGCTCAAAGGCTCGCCCCACTCCGCACGCCTCCAACTTCTGCCACTCACACGGATCCAGATCTCTCTGCCACAGATTCACTTCCTCTTCTCTCCTTTCTAAACCAAAACGATCTCCACCCTCTTCTTTCTCCCCGCGTGAGCAGCCGACGATCTCACACAACTCACATCGCTGTGTGTGATAGCCGCAACCCACGCAGAGCACCTAATGCGGCCTCCCGCCACCTGGATTTCTTCATCTCAACGGTGGTTTTTGTGGTCAAAGGAAGAACTTGTTTGGTACTGTTTGTGGCTGCTAGCAGGAAGGAAACCTAGGCTCTGATACAATGTAGAGTTTCAGCGAATGGGTGGGTTAGGTCACGGAAAAAATACTTATGTGTCGTGTTTAAACCTAAAGGATGAGGTGGTTATCAATGAAAGCACTTGTAAGTTAGAAATATAGCACGAATTCAGAAATACAGTCAGCTGCAATACTCCTAACAGAACAAAATGCGCAGGGATGTATGGTTACCTATTTCTGGGCGGCGTTTAGACGTGTTCCGCGTTCTTACGGGTGACGTGGAGGTCGGCGAGGGGCCTGCTGTTGCGGTGGGTGCCGGGGAATCAAATCTTGGGGGGTCAGAGAAGGACATGCTGGACGGTCGATGAAGTGTTCAGCGCACCGGCCGAACTAGAAGGTCGGTGAAGCAGATGATGTGCAGTGCACGGGGGCGTCGGTGTCGGCGAAGCTGGTCAGGTGCGGTGGTCGATAGAGTCGGCGAACGAGATACGGTGCGGTGGACGCCGGAGTAGGTGCGGGTCAAGCGGATAGGGCAGCCTCGGGGTTTGAAGCCGTTGCAACTTGAACGGCGAAGTGCGGCGGTGATTTTCCGGTGCGGCGGTCGTGAAGGTCTAGAGGTAGGTAAGAGGGGCGGTTACTCTGAGGGCTTGCGGGCGAAACTAGGGCGAAGCTGGGCGATAGAGGAGTCGAAGAGAATTTCACAGTCCTTCTTTTGAGGGAAAAAATATTCGCAGATCTAAAACTTTGCGGCGCGAGATATTTGGGCGTTGGCGGGGAATTTTGCCGCTCGATGAGATTAAATTTTAGCTGCAGTAGGTAATAATAATAAAAAATAATAGGCCCTACTAGTACTGTACGTCTGTTTAGGAATCCAAGGGGGTAGAGGTAGAGGTATAGATATATAGACAATATAGAGATATAAGCAATGGTGAGGGCTAGGGGAAATGCACTTTGGCTCATAGGAGCATATGCTCCCATTATGTGAATCCACATTTCAAAGTGTCAAAAAATTCTAAACTAAAATTTTACATGTATATCTAGACATTTTATGTTGGTACACAAGTTTTCAAAAAAATATTATGTGGCTCCATAAAAAAGACAAATTTTGATGTTGTAACACGACTACGTACAGTACATTTTTTGCCTTTTTTGTACACACCACACAAAATGTTGTTTTTCCACGAAAACTTGTGAACGAACATAGGATGTCTCAATGTATACCAAAAAAAATATGTCAGATTTTTTTAACATTTATATAATTGTTTTATTATTATTTTCTATAATGGGTGCATATGCACGCGTGTGCCAAAACGCCACCTCCAGAGGCTAGGAGTTTCTAAACTTCTTATGGCACATCAAATAAAATGTTGTTCAATCAATAATAATAATGTGCTTATGATTGTTACTCCCTTCCACCATGAATAAAGTCCACATCGATTTCGTGTCAAACTTTGACTCGAGATTTAGGTACCCACATGATAGTGCTAGTATCATAGCTAGTATCATACACATTGGTCCCACAAAAATGTTGATGTGGCAGCTAATTAAGTAGGAGAGAGGAGATTAGTGTAACATAGGTAGATACTGTATCATAGCGCAAACAACGAGAAAGTTAATGCTAAACAAATCTTGTACACAAATTTGCATTGAGATTCTAAAAAATAATAAATGTAGCATGACTATGATACTACTCCATGATACTACCCACTAAAGAAATAGTATGACCAGCCTAATTTTATGACATCCGCAAAATATACCATTGGAAAGTTCATCGAAACAAGCATCCGATGATATAGTTCTGAATGACATGCAACTCATAATTAGCGGGCCCAAGTATCAGTCTAATTTTGCCTCTGAAAACAAATTGGCATTGTACTCTAGGACAAAGGGAGACTACTCACAATGGCAATATCATAAGTAGTATCATGCACTACATGCATGCAAAATGTTGATATGTCATATCAATTAATGATGAAAGAGACGATAGTGGTATCATAGGTAGATATCGTATCATAGCACGTAGAACTAGAAAAATTACTGCCAAACAAATCGTGTACACACTTTTGTATTGAGATTCTACAAATCACTAAATACATGTAACATATTATACTACTACATGATGACATTATGGATTGTGAAAATAATATCGTACATTAGTATCATATGCATGATACTATTATATGATACTCCCCATTGTGACTAGTCTAATAATAACAATAGTACTCAACTTTGTCTTGTCCCTCAGGTGTTTAGAAGTCTATGTTCGGTCCCTCAAGTATTTAAGAATTATGTTTGGCCCCTCAACTCTAATGTGGTCAAAATCGAGCACTTGAACACTTAGTTAGGTCTAGCAATGATTAAAACTTGATTGATCTGTTTATTACTTGTTCCGTGGCACGATGGCAAAGCATTTTGCCAAATCTCAAGCACACATAGTTGGGGTCCATTAGAGGGACTAATTAAATCAAAGTACATTGGATGTATAAAAGCAGGTTTTATCATTGATTAGCTTTGCAACGGTCCATCAACTGTAAGTGTTGCACGTGTTCTAAAGAACTATGTTCATCGTCATAGATCAAGAGGAGTACGAAGTGGAGGACGCACAAAACAACCGTAGGCCGGGTGGGCACACCTTACTAATTTTCTTTTTTGCACTTTTATATGTGATAATTTTTTACATAAATAACTAACTAAAACATTTTTAAATAGGGTGGGCCATCCCACCCAAACACCATGTTGCGTACGTCGCTGAGGGTAAGGGGTTTCATCTTCGTTCTATGGTATGAGTATGTAATGCGCGTGATACTCATCGAAGACAATATAGCAGACATCACATCAGATGAGCCTATGGATAAAAATGGGCCAAATCATATATACTAGTGCACATATGAAGTTAAAAATAGGTCAACCATCATTAAACTGATACTATTTAAAAAACCATTGTTTGACCTAAGTAAGCGTATATATGAGGTCAGTAATACTAGTCACAATGCATAGTATCATATATAAAAGTATCGTGTGTACGATAAAATACTACATGTCACTATGTCAACGATGCATGGTGTATCATGTACTAGTATCAAAATCTTCTTATATTAATTGATTTGTAGAATCTCAATGCAGATCTATGTACAAGATGTATTTAACATTAAATTTTCTAGTACTACGTGCTATGATACGGTATCTACCTATGATATTATAATCCTCTCTCTCATCTTTAATTACAGTGCCACATCAGCTTTTTTGCAAGCATGAGATGCATGATACTGTACTACCTATGATACTCCCATTGTGGGTAGTCTAAGGGGGCAATGTTAGACCTAATTAAGTGTTTGAGGTTAGTTATGGACCGCTGTTATACCTAATTGTTTTTGAGGCCAGTTAGGGACCATATTATACATAATTAAGTGTTAGAGGTGAGTTCAAATAATAATATATAGTTGGGGTCTAAAGTTCACCAACGTATGCAACATACGAGGGGCCAAATTTGTACTTAATTAACCCTATTAGGGAAACACAAGATTATCTCATTCAACAAAATATTAGGAAAGTGTATCACAATTGTATTTATCCCTTATCTCTTTCATGTTAATCGAGACAAGAGTTCATTCTAGGTCAGCTCTACGACCATTAGCGTCGCATGGGTGGTAACATAGGTGTGCAGTTGCGAAAGTTTTTGCCCAAGTTGTTGACTTCCTCAATCCACACTTAATATTTGTGCATGTGGGCCTAAGTATATGGTACTACTTAGTTCTAGTCCTATTATATATGTTGGATGACTTAGAAAAAGGAATTGTTCAATGATTGAGAAATTAAATTTCAAAAATACTAAATTACTTCTAACCATAGATTAATTACATGGAAATTAATTACAATATATTTAGGGAGTAGCTAGATCGACAAACGCGTATGTTTAAAAACAAATTAAAAACATTTCATATTTCATGTGTATTATACCATTTCACTTAATTATACAATATAATTTCTTAGAACATTGCCACTTCAATGTGTGGGGTATCCTTCTAGTTTCACTAGAGATTGAGTGCATAACATAGTTGTCATAGACTCATAGGATTTTTTTTCAAGAGGTCTAACCTCTTGCTGGAAATACTATATACATGATTTTACTAGAGTAGTACAAAGAAAACAATCGATTGGAATTTTTTAGGGCTCAATCCTTTGAACCAAACGAGCTCTATAGGAAAGAACCATATGGGTAAAAATCATACTCCGTACAGGATTCCTTCGAAAATCCTTTAGGGCTTCTTTGATTCATATTAGGTTGGTATAAGAATAATAGGATTTAGATCTTATAGGAATATTTCCTACACTAGTAGTTTGATTCATATGAACATATCCAATAGGAAATAATCCTATAGGAATCATCATGTAGTGCAAATCCTAGTATAGGATTAAATATTTGGTCCTACCTCATGGAAAAATTCATTTGGCGCAATCAAACACAACTCATCTTCCTATAGGATTTAACTACCCATGTCATCCCGAATCCCAGTCCTACTCCTATGATTTCCCTATCCTGTGAATGAAAGGAGCCCTTAAATGAAACTATCCCGCACCTCGTCGATTCGTATAAAACCGACTCTAGCCAAGAACTCTTCGCCCGACCTTTCTTCTTCACCATCAGGCCACCACGCACTGTCATTTTCCATTGCAACGCATCTTACTGATACGTCCATTTTGCATCACTATTTTATATCATAATTTGCTGTTATTCATTGATATATTTCATATTTGGAGATGATACTTATGTTATTTCATCTATGTTGCATGTTCCATGATTATTTGAGGATCGCGCACCGGAGCCAGGATTCTGCTGGAAAAAGCACCGTCAGAACGCAATATTTCGGAAGATCAACAGTTGACGGAAATTATATGAAAACTCCATTTTTCCAAGGCCTGGCCGCGCCGCCCTGTGAGGAGGGGGCCCATAGCCCCCTCTCGCCTCCTTTTCTTCGCGTACGTCTTCGTCCCGAAAACCTAAAGCCCCAGAGGATAGTCGCGAAGAGTCACAGCCGCCTCTGCGGGGCGGAGAACACCAGAGAGAAAAGAGCTCTCCGGCAGGCTGAAATCTGCCGGGGAAATTCCCTCCCGGAGGGGGAAATCGACGCCATCGTCACCGTCATCAAGCTGGACATCATCTCCATCATCATCATCATCATCATCATCATCATCATCATCATCATCATCATCATCATCATCATCATCATCATCATCGCCATCTCCACCGCTGCACCTCGTCACCGCTGTAACAATTTGGGTTCGATCTTGATTGTTTGATATGGGAAACTCTCCCGGTGTTGATTTCTACTTGTTATTGATGCTATTGAGTGAAACCATTGAACCAAGGTTTATGTTCAGATTGTTATTCATCATCATATCACCTCTGATCATGTTCCATATGATGTCTCGTGAGTAGTTCGTTTAGTTCTTGAGGACAAGGGTGAAGTCTAAATGTTAGTAGTGAATTATGTTGGTTAGTATTCAATGTTGTGATATTTAAGTTGTGGTGTTATTCTTCAAGTGGTGTCATGTGAACGTCGACTACATGATACTTCACCATTTATGGGCCTAGGGGAGTGCATCTTGTATTCGTTTGCTAATTGCGGGGTTGCCGGAGTGACAGAAACCTAAGCCCCCGTTAGTATATCGATGCAGGAGGGATAGCAGGATCTCAGAGTTTAAGGCTGTGGTTAGATTTATCTTAATTACTTTCTTGTAGTTGCGGATGCTTGCAAGGGGTATAATCACAAGTATGTATTAGTCCTAGGAAGGGCAGTACATTAGCATAGGTTCACCCACACAACACTTATCAAAACAATGAAGATTAATCAGCTATATGAAGCGAAAGCACTAGACTAAATTCCCGTGTGTCCTCAAGAACGTTTGGTCATTATAAGTAAACAAACCGGCTTGTCCTTTGTGCTAAAAAGGATTGGGCCACTCGCTGCAATTATTTCTCTCGCACTTTATTTACTCGTACTTTATTCATCTGCTATATCAAAACCCCCTGAATACTTGTCTGTGAGCATTTACGGTGAATCCTTCATCGAAACTCGCTTGTCAACACCTTCTCGCTCCTCGTTGGGATCGACATTCTTACTTATCGAAGATACTACGATACACCCCCGATGCGTGTAGTTGACACGTCCGTTGGGAACCCCAAGAGGAAGGTGTGATGCGCACATCGGCAAGTTTCCCTCGCAAGAAACCAAGGTTTAATCGAACTAGTAGGAGTCAAGAAGCACGTTGAAGGTTGATGGCGGCGGGATGTAGTGCGGCGCAACACCGGAGATTCCGGCGCCAACGTGGAACCTGCACAACACAACCAAAGTACTTTGCCCCAACGAAACAGTGAGGTTGTCAATCTCACCGGCTTGCTGTAACAAAGGATTAACCGTATTGTGTGGAAGATGATTGTTTGCAGAGAAAATAGTGAAACAAGTATTGCAGCAGATTTGTATTTCAGTATTAAAAGAATGGACCGGGGTCCACAGTTCACTAGAGGTGTCTCTCCCATAAGATAAAATCATGTTGGGTGAACAAATTACAGTCGGGCAATTGACAAATAGAGAGGGCATAACAATGCACATACATGACATGATAAGTATAGTGAGATTTAATTGGGCATTACGACAAAGTACATAGACCGCCATCCAACTGCATCTATGCCTAAAAAGTCCACCTTCGGGTTATCATCCGAACCCCCTCCGGTATTAAGTTGCTAAGCAACGGACAATTGCATTAAGTATGGTGCGTAATGTAATCAACAACTACATCCTCGGACATAGCGCCAATGTTTTATCCCTAGTGGCAACGAGCACAACACAACCTTAGAACTTTACGTCACTTGTCCCGGGTGTCAATGCGGGCATGAACCCACTATCGAGCATAAATACTCCCTCTTGGAGTTAAAAGTAAAAACTTGGCCGAGCCTCTACTAGAAATGGAGAGCATGCAAGATCATAAACAACACATATGTAATAACTTGATAATTAACATGACATGGTATTCTCTATCCATCGGATCCCGACAAACACAACATATAGAATTACGGATAGATGATCTTGATCATGTTAGGCAGCTCACAAGATCCAACAATGAAGCACAATGAGGAGAAGACAACCATCTAGCTACTGCTATGGACCCATAGTCCGGGGGTGAACTACTCACTCATCACTCCGGAGGCGACCATGGCGGTGTAGAGTCCTCCGGGAGATGAATCCCCTCTCGGCGGGGTGCCGGAGGAGATCTCCGAGAATCCCCCGAGATGGGATCGGCGGCGGCGGCGTCTCAGTAAGGTTTTCCGTATCGTGGTTTTTCGCATCAGGGGTTTCGCGACGGAGGCTTTAAGTAGGCGGAAGGGCAGAGTCGGGGGCCAGACGAGGGGGCCACACCATAGGGCGGCGGGGCCCCCCTGGGCCGCGCCGCCTTGTGGTGTCGCCACCTCGTGGCCCCACTTCGTATGTTCTTCGGTCTTCGGAAGCTCCGTGGAAAAATAGGCCCCTGGGTCTTCGTTTCGTCCAATTCCGAGAATATTTCGTTACTAGGATTTACGAAACCAAAAACAGCGAGAAAACGAGAGCGGCACTTCGGCATCTTGTTAATAGGTTAGTTCCGGAAAATGCACGAATATGACATAAAGTGTGCATAAAACATGTAGGTATCATCAATAATATGGCATAGAACATAAGAAATTATCGATACGTCGGAGACGTATCAAGCATCCCCAAGCTTAGTTACGCTCGTCCCGAGCGGGTAAAACGATAACAAAGATAATTTCTGAAGTGATATGCCATCATAACCTTGATCATACTATTTGTAAACATATGTAGTGGATGCAGCGATCAAAACAATGGTAATGACATGAGTAAACAAGTGAATCATAAAGCAAAGACTTTTCATGAATAGTACTTCAAGACAAGTATTAATAAGTCTTGCATAAGAGTTAACTCATAAAGCAATAAATCAAAGTAAAGGCATTGAAGCAACACAAAGGAAGATTAAGTTTCAGCGGTTGCTTTCAACTTGTAACATGTATATCTCATGGATAATTGTCAACATAGAGTAATATAACAAGTACAATATGCAAGTATGTAGGAATCAATGCACAGTTCACACAAGTGTTTGCTTCTTGAGGTGGAGAGAGATAGGTGAGCTGACTCAACATAAAAGTAAAGAGAATGGTCCTTCAAAGAGGAAAGCATCGATTGCTATATTTGTGCTAGAGCTTTTATTTTGAAAACATGAAACAATTTTGTCAACGGTAGTAATAAAGCATATGAGTTATGTACATTATATCTTACAAGTTGCAAGTCTCATGCATAGTATACTAATAGTGCCCGCACCTTGTCCTAATTAACTTGGACTACCGGATCTTTGCAATGCACATGTTTTGACCAAGTGTCACAATGGGGTACCTCCATGCCGCTCTGTACAAAGGTCTAAGGAGAAAGCTCGCATTTTGGATTTCTCGCTTTTGATTATTCTCAACTTAGACATCCATACCGGGACAACATGGACAACGAGATAATGGACTCCTCTTTAATGCATAAGCATGTGGCAACAATTATTATTCTCATATGAGATTGAGGATATATGTCCAAACTGAAACTTCCACCATGAATCATGGCTTTAGTTAGCGGCCCAAAGTTCTTCTCTAACAATATGCATGCTCCAACCATGAAGGTGGTAGATCTCTCTTACTTCAGACAAGACGGACATGCATAGCAACTCACATGATATCCAACAAAGAATAGTTGATGGCGTCCCCGAAACATGGTTATCGCTCAACAAGCAACTTAATAAGAGATAAAGTGCATAAGTACATATTCAATACCACAATAGTTTTTAAGCTATTTGTCCCATGAGCTATATATTGCAAAGGTGAATGATGGAATTTTAAAGGTAGCACTCAAGCAATTTACTTTGGAATGGCGGATAAATACCATGTAGTAGGTAGGTATGGTGGACACAAATGGCATAGTGGTTGGCTCAAGTATTTGGGATGCATGAGAAGTATTCCCTCTCGATACAAGGTTTAGGCTAGCAAGGTTATTTGAAACAAACACAAGGATGAACGGTACAGCAAAACTCACATAAAAGACATATGGTAAACATTATAAGACTCCATACCGTCTTCCTTGTTGTTCAAAACTCAATACTAGATGTTATCTAGACTCTAGAGAAACCAAATATGCAAACCAAATTAGCAAGCTCTAAGTATTTCTTCATTAATGGGTGCAAAGTATATGATGCAAGAGCTTAAACATGAGCACAACAATTGCCAAGTATCAAATTATCCAAGACATTTTAGAGTTACTACATGTAGCATTTTCCAATTCCAACCATATAACAATTTAACGAAGATGAAACTTCGCCATGAATACTATGAGTAGAGCCTAAGGACATATTTGTCCATATGCTACAGCGGAGCGTGTCTCTCTCCCATAAAGTGAATGCTAGGATCCATTTTATTCAAACAAAACAAAAAACAAAAACAAACCGACGCTCCAAGCAAAGTGCATAAGATGTGACGGAATAAAAATATAGTTTCGGGGAGGAACCTGATAATGTTGTCGATGAAGAAGGGGATGCCTTGGGCATCCCCAAGCTTAGACGCTTGAGTCTTCTTAGATATATGCAGGGGTGAACCACGGGGCATCCCCAAGCTTAGAGCTTTCACTCTCCTTGATCATATTGCATCATACTCCTCTCTTGATCCTTGAAAACTTCCTCCACACCAAACTCGAAACAACTCATTAGAGGGTTAGTGCATAATAAAAATTCACATGTTCAGAGGTGACACAATCATTCTTAACACTTCTGGACATTGCATAAAGCTACTTGGACATTAATGGATCAAAGAAATTCATCCAACATAGCAAAAGAGGCAATGCGAAATAAAAGACAGAATCTGTCAAAACAGAACAGTCCGTAAAGATGGATTTTATTAGGCCACCAGACTTGCTCAAACGAAAATGCTCAAATTGAATGAAAGTTGCGTACATATCTGAGGATCATGCTCGTAAATTGGCTTAATTTTCTGAGCTACCTACAGGGAGATAGACCCAGATTCGTGACAGACAAAGAAATGCTGGAACTGCGCAGTAATCCAAATCTAGTACTTACTTTTCTATCAAAGACTTTACTTGGCACAACAAAACATAAAACTAAGATAAGGAGAGGTTGCTACAGTAGTAAACAACTTCCAAGACACAAATATAAAACAAAGTACTGTAGCAAAATAACACATGGGTTATCTCCCAAGAAGTTCTTTCTTTATAGCCATTAAGATGGGCTCAGCAGTTTTAATGATGCACTCGCAAGAGATAGTATTTGAAGCAAAAGAGAGCATCAAGAGGCAAATTCAAAACACATTTAAGTCTAACATGCTTCCTATGCATAGGAATCTTGTAAATAAACAAGTTCATGAAAAGCAAAGTAACAAGCATAGGAAGATAAAACAAGTGTAGCTTCAAAAATTTCAGCACATAGAGAGGCATTTTAGTAACATGAAAATTTCTACAACCATATTTTCCTCTCTCATAATAATTTTCAGTAGCATCATGAGCAAACTCAACAATGTAACTATCACATAAAGCATTCTTATCATGAGTCTCATGCATAAAATTATTACTCTCCACGTAAGCATAATCAATTTTATTAGTTGTAGTGGGAGCAAATTCAACAAAGTGGCTATCATCATATGTAGGAGGCATATTGTAATCATAAACGAAAATTTTCTCCTCAATGCTTGGGGGACTAAAAAGATCATGCTCATCGAGCCAGCTTCCCTAAGCTTAGAATTTTCCATAGCATTAGCAACAATGGTGTTCAAAGCATCCATAGTAATAACATTCCCATTAACATGCATATAAAGTTCCATGGGTTTTTTAATTCTCTCTTCAAACACATCATGTCCTAATTCAAGATAAAGTTCATAAAGATCTCTCATATTTTTGTTGTTTTCCATTATGCTTAACTAGTGAAATAAAAACATGCATGATATTAAGTAAAGTAAAACAAGTAACTAATTTTTTTGTGTTTTGATATAATGCAGACAAACAAAGTAGTAAATAAAATAAAGCAAGACAAAAACAAAGTAAAGAGATTGGGAAGTGGAGACTCCCCTTGCAGCGTGTCTTGATCTCCACGACAACGGCGCCGGAAATTTGCTTGATGGCGTGTAGTTGACACGTCCGTTGGGAACCCCAAGAGGAAGGTATGATGCGCACAGCGGCAAGTTTCCCTCGAGTAAGAAACCAAGGTTTAATCGAACCAGGAGGAGTCAAGAAGCACGTTGAAGGTTGATGGCGGCGGGATGTAGTGCGGCGCAACACCGAGAGATTCCGGCGCCAACGTGGAACCTGCACAACACAACCAAAGTACTTTGCCCCAACGAAACGGTGAGGTTGTCAATCTCACCGGCTTGCTGTAACAAAGGATTAACCGTATTGTGTGGAAGATGATTGTTTGCGAGAGAAAATAGTAAAAACAAGTATTGCAGACAGATTTGTATTTCGGTATTAAAAGAATGGACCGGGGTCCACGGTTCACTAGAGGTGTCTCTCCCATAAGATAAAAGCATGTTGGGTGAACAAATTACAGTCGGGCAATTGACAAATAGAGAGGGCATAACAATGCACATACATGACATGATAAGTATAGTGAGATTTAATTGGGCATTACGACAAAGTACATAGACCGCCATCCAAATGCATCTATGCCTAAAAAGTCCACCTTCCGGTTATCATCCGAACCCCCTCCGGTATTAAGTTGCTAAGCAACGGACAATTGCATTAAGTATGGTGCGTAATGTAATCAACAACTACATCCTCGGACATAGCGCCAATGTTTTATCCCTAGTGGCAACGACACAACACAACCTTAGAACTTTACGTCACTGTCCCGGTGTCAATGCGAGGCATGAACCCACTATCGAGCATAAATACTCCCTCTTGGAGTTAAAAGTAAAAACTTGGCCGAGCCTCTACTAGAAACGGAGAGCATGCAAGATCATAAACAACACATATGTAATAACTTGATAATTAACATGACATGGTATTCTCTATCCATCGGATCCCGACAAACACAACATATAGAATTACGGATAGATGATCTTGATCATGTTAGGCAGCTCACAAGATCCAACAATGAAGCACAATGAGGAGAAGACAACCATCTAGCTACTGCTATGGACCCATAGTCCAGGGGTGAACTACTCACTCATCACTCCGGAGGCGACCATGGCGGTGTAGAGTCCTCCGGGAGATGAATCCCCTCTCACGGCGAGTGCCGGAGGAGATCTCCGAGAATCCCCCGAGATGGGATCGGCGGCGGCGGCGTCTCGGTAAGGTTTTCCGTATCGTGGTTTTTCGCATCGGGGGTTTCGCGACGGAGGCTTTAAGTAGGCGGAAGGGCGAGTCGGGGGCCGGACGAGGGGCCCACACCATAGGGCGGCGCGGGCCCCGCCGGGCCGCGCCGCCTTGTGGTGTCGCCACCTCGTGGCCCCACTTCGTATGTTCTTCGGTCTTCCGGAAGCTCCGTGGAAAAATAGGCCCCTGGGTCTTCGTTTCGTCCAATTCCGAGAATATTTCGTTACTAGGATTTCGAAACCAAAAACAGCGAGAAAACGAGAACGGCACTTCGACATCTTGTTAATAGGTTAGTTCCGGAAAATGCACGAATATGACATAAAGTGTGCATAAAACATGTAGGTATCATCAATAATATGGCATAGAACATAAGAAATTATCGATACGTCGGAGACGTATCAGCATCCCCAAGCTTAGTTCTGCTCGTCCCGAGCGGGTAAAACGATAACAAAGATAATTTACTGAAGTGACATGCCATCATAACCTTGATCATACTATTTGTAAACATATGTAATGAATGCAGCGATCAAAACAATGGTAATGACATGAGTAAACAAGTGAATCATAAAGCAAAGACTTTTCATGAATAGTACTTCAAGACAAGCATCAATAAGTCTTGCATAAGAGTTAACTCATAAAGCAATAAATCAAAGTAAAGGTATTGAAGCAACACAAAGGAAGATTAAGTTTCAGCGGTTGCTTTCAACTTGTAACATGTATATCTCATGGATAATTGTCAACATAGAGTAATATAACAAGTGCAATATGCAAGTATGTAGGAATCAATGCACAGTTCACACAAGTGTTTGCTTCTTGAGGTGGAGAGAGATAGGTGAACTGACTCAACATAAAAGTAAAAAGAATGGTCCTTCAAAGAGGAAAGCATCGATTGCTATATTTGTGCTAGAGCTTTTATTTTGAAAACATGAAACAATTTTGTCAACGGTAGTAATAAAGCATATGAGTTATGTAAATTATATCTTACAAGTTGCAAGCCTCATGCATAGTATACTAATAGTGCCCGCACCTTGTCCTAATTAGCTTGGACTACCGGATCATCGCAATACACATGTTTTAACCAAGTGTCACAATGGGGTACCTCCATGCCGCTCTGTACAAAGGTCTAAGGAGAAAGCTCGCATTTTGGATTTCTCGCTTTTGATTATTCTCAACTTAGACATCCATACCGGGACAACATGGACAACGAGATAATGGACTCCTCTTAAATGCATAAGCATGTGGCAACAATTATTATTCTCATATGAGATTGAGGATATATGTCCAAAACTGAAACTTCCACCATGAATCATGGCTTTAGTTAGCGGCCCAATGTTCTTCTCTAACAATATGCATGCTCCAACCATTAAGGTGGTAGATCTCTCTTACTTCGGACAAGACGGACATGCATAGCAACTCACATGATATTCAACAAAGAATAGTTGATGGCGTCCCCGAAAGCATGGTTATCGCACAACAAGCAACTTAATAAGAGATAAAGTGCATAAGTACATATTCAATACCACAATAGTTTTTAAGCTATTTGTCCCATGAGCTATATATTGCAAAGGTGAATGATGGAATTTTAAAGGTAGCACTCAAGCAATTTACTTTGGAATGGCGGAGAAATACCATGTAGTAGGTAGGTATGGTGGACACAAATGGCATAGTGGTTGGCTCAAGGATTTTGGATGCATGAGAAGTATTCCCTCTCGATACAAGGTTTAGGCTAGCAAGGTTATTTGAAACAAACACAAGGATGAACCGGTGCAGCAAAACTCACATAAAAGACATATTGTAAACATTATAAGACTCTACACCGTCTTCCTTGTTGTTCAAAACTCAATACTAGATATTATCTAGACTCTAGAGAAACCAAATATGCAAACCAAATTAGCAAGCTCTAAGTGTTTCTTCATTAATGGGTGCAAAGTATATGATGCAAGAGCTTAAACATGAGCACAACAATTGCCAAGTATCAAATTATCCAAGACATTTTAGAATTACTACATGTAGCATTTTCCAATTCCAACCATATAACAATTTAACGAAGAAGAAACTTCGCCATGAATACTATGAGTAAAGCCTAAGGACATACTTGTCCATATGCTACAGCGGAGCGTGTCTCTCTCCCATAAAGTGAATGCTAGGATCCATTTTATTCAAACAAAACAAAAAACAAAAACAAACCGACGCTCCAAGCAAAGCACATAAGATGTGACGGAATAAAAATATAGTTTCGGGGGAGGAACCTGATAATGTTGTCGATGAAGAAGGGGATGCCTTGGGCATCCCCAAGCTTAGACAGCTTGAGTCTTCTTAGAATATGCAGGGGTGAACCACCGGGGCATCCCCAAGCTTAGAGCTTTCACTCTCCTTGATCATATTGTATCATACTCCTCTCTTGATCCTTGAAAACTTCCTCCACACCAAACTCGAAACAACTCATTAGAGGGTTAGTGCACAATAAAAATTAACATGTTCAGAGGTGACACAATCATTCTTAACACTTCTGGACATTGCATAAAGCTACTGGACATTAATGGATCAAAGAAATTCATCCAACATAGCAAAAGAGGCAATGCGAAATAAAAGGCAGAATCTGTCAAAACAGAACAGTCCGTAAAGATGGATTTTATTGAGGCACCAGACTTGCTCAAATGAAAATGCCCAAATTGAATGAAAGTTGCGTACATATCTGAGGATCACTCACGTAAATTGGCTTAATTTTCTGAGTTACCTACAGAGAATTAGACCCAGATTCGTGACAGCAAAGAAATCCAAATCTAGTATTTACTTTACTATCAAAGACTTTACTTGGCACAACAAAACATCAAAACTAAGATAAGGAGAGGTTGCTACAGTAGTAAACAACTTCCAAGACTCAAATATAAAACAAAAATACTGTAGTAAAAACATGGGTTGTCTCCCATAAGCGCTTTTCTTTAACGCCTTTCAGCTAGGCGCAGAAAGTGTGTATCAAGTAACATCAAGAGATGAAGCATCAACATCATAATTTGTTCTAATAATAGAATCATAAGGTAACTTCATTCTCTTTCTAGGGAAGTGTTCCATACCTTTCTTGAGAGGAAATTGATATTTAATATTACCTTCCTTCATATCAATAGTAGCACCAACGGTTCGAAGAAAAGGTCTTCCCAATATAATGGGGCAAGATGCATTGCATTCAATATCCAAGACAACAAAATCAACGGGGACAAGGTTATTGTTAACCATAATATGAACATTATCAACTCTCCCCAAAGGTTTCTTTTTAGCATTATCAGCAAGATTAACATCCAGATAACAGTTTTTCATTGGTGGCAAGTCAAGCATATCATAGACTTTCTTAGGCATAACAGAAATACTTGCACCAAGATCACATAAAGCATTACAATCAAAATCATTGACCCTCATTTTAATGATGGGCTCCCAACCATCCTCTAGCTTTCTAGGAATAGAAGTTTCAAGTTTTAGTTTCTCTTCTCTAGCTTTTATGAGAGCATTTGTAATATGTTTTGTGAAAGCCAAGTTTACAGCGCTAGCATTGGGACTCTTAGCAAGTTTTTGTAAGAACTTTATAACTTCAGAGATGTGGCAATCATCAAAATCTAAATCATTACAATCTAAAGCAATGGGATTATCATCCCCAAGGTTGGAAAAAATTTCAGCGAGTTTTATCACAAGTGGTTCAGTGGTTTTAGCGGTTTCGGGTAATTTTGCGCGCTTTGCACTAGGAGTAGAAACATTGCCAACACCAATTATTTTACCATTGATAGTAGGAGGTGCAGCAACATGTGAATCATTAGCATTGCTAGTGGTGGTAATAGTCCAAACTTTAGCTACATTTTTCTCTTTAGCTAGTTTTTCATTTTCTTCTCTATCCCACCTAGCACGCAGTTCAGCCATTAATCTTATATTCTCATTAATTCTAACTTGGATGGCATTTGCTGTAGTAACAATTTTATTTTCAATATCCCTATTAGGCATAACTTTCGATTTCAAAAGATCAACATCAGAGGCAAGACTATCAACCTTAGAAGCGAGAATATCAATTTTATTGAGCTTTTCCTCAACAGATTTGTTAAAGGCGGTTTGTGTACTAATAAATTCTTTAAGCATAGCTTCAAGTCCAGGGGGTGTATTCCTATTATTGTTGTAAGAATTCCCATAAGAATTAGCATAACCGTTACCATTATTATAAGGATATGGCCTATAGTTATTACTAGAATTGTTCCGATAAGCATTGTTGTTGAAATTATTATTTTTAATGAAGTTTACATCAACATGTTCTTCTTGGGCAACCAATGAAGCTAACGGAACATTATTAGGATCAACATTAGTCCTATCATTCACAAGCATAGACATAATAGCATCAACCTTATCATTCAAGGAAGAGGATTCTTCAACGAAATTTACCTTCTTACCTTGTGGAGCTCTTTCCAGTGTGCCATTCAGAGTAATTAACCATCATATCATCAAGAAGCTTTGTAGCCGCCCCCAAGGTGATGGACATAAAGGTACCTCCAGCAGCTGAATCCAATAAATTCCGCGAAGAAAAATTTAGTCCTGCATAGAAGGTTTGGATGATCATCCAAGTAGTCGATCCATGGGTTGGGCAATTTTTAACCAAAGATTTCATTCTTTCCCAAGCTTGAGCAACATGTTCATTATCCAATTGTTTAAAATTCATTATGCTACTCCTCAAAGATATAATTTTAGCAGGGGGATAATATCTACCAATAAAAGCATCCTTGCATTTAGTCCATGAATCAATACTATTCTTAGGCGAGAGATAGCAACCAATCTTTAGCTCTTCCTCTTAATGAGAAAGGAAACAATTTTAATTTTATAATGTCACCATCTACATCTTTATACTTTTGCATTTCACATAGTTCAACAAAATTATTGAGATGGGCAGCAGCATCATCGGAACTAACACCGGAAAATTGCTCTCGCATAACAAGATTCGAGTAAAGCGAGTTTAATTTCAAAGAATTCTGCTGTAGTAGCGAGGTGGAGCAATAGGTGTGCATAGGAAATCATTATTATTTGTGGTTGTGAAGTCACACAACTTAGTATTTTCAGGGGTGGCCATTTTAGCAGTAGTAAATAAAACAAACTAGATAAAGTAAATGCAAGTAAACTAATTTTTTTGTGTTTTTGATATAGCAAACAAGACAGTAAATAAAGTAAAGCTAGCAACTAATTTTTTTGTGTTTTGATATAATGCAGCAAACAAAGTAGTAAATAAAATAAAGCAAGACAAAAACAAAGTAAAGAGATTGGGAAGTGGAGACTCCCCTTGCAGCGTGTCTTGATCTCCCGGCAACGGCGCCGGAAAAGAGCTTGATGGCGTGTAACTCACACGTTCGTTGGGAACCCCAAGAGGAAGGTATGATGCGCACAGCAGCAAGTTTTCCCTCGGAAAGAAACCAAGGTTTATCGAACCAGGAGGAGCCAAGAAGCACGTTGAAGGTTGATGGCGGCGGGATGTAGTGCGGCGCAACACCGGAGATTCCGGCGCCAACGTGGAACCTGCACAACACAACCAAAGTACTTTGCCCCAACGAAACGAGTGAGGTTGTCAATCTCACCGGCTTGCTGTAACAAAGGATTAACCGTATTGTGTGGAAGATGATTGTTTGCAAGAAAACGGTAAAGAACAAGTATTGCGGCAGATTTGTATTTCGGTATAAAAGAATGGACCGGGGTCCACAGTTCACTAGAGGTGTCTCTCCCATAAGATAAAAGCATGTTGGGTGAACAAATTACGGTCGGGCAATTGACAAATAGAGAGGGCATAACAATGCACATACATGTCATGATAAATATAGTGAGATTTAATTGGGCATTACGACAAAGTACATAGACCGCCATCCAAGCTGCATCTATGCCTAAAAAGTCCACCTTCGAGGTTATCATCCGAACCCCTTCCGGTATTAAGTTGCTAAACAACGAGACAATTGCATTAAGTATGGTGCGTAATGTAATCAACAACTACATCCTTAGACATAGCATCAATGTTTTATCCCTAGTGGCAACAACACATCCATAACCTTAGGGCTTTACGTCACTCCCCGATTCACTGGAGACATGAACCCACTATCGAGCATAAATACTCCCTCTTGGAGTTAAGAGCAAAAACTTGGCCGAGCCTCTACTAATAACGGAGAGCATGCAAGATCATAAACAACACATAGGTAATAACTTGATAATTAACATAACATAGTATTCTCTATCCATCGGATCCCGACAAACACAACATATAGCATTACGGATAGATGATCTTGATCATGTTAGGCAGCTCACAAGATCCAACAATGAAGCACAATGAGGAGAAGACAACCATCTAGCTACTGCTATGGACCCATAGTCCAGGGGTGAACTACTCACTCATCACTCCGGAGGCGACCATGGCGGTGAAGAGTCCTCCGGGAGATGAATCCCCTCTCCGGCGGGGTGCCGGAGGAGATCTCCGAGAATCCCCCGAGATGGGATTGGCGGCGGCGGCGTCTGCGGAAGGTTTTCCGTATCGTGGCTCTCGGTGCGGGGGTTTCGCGACGGAGGCTTTAAGTAGGCGGAAGGGCAACGTGGGGGGCCACACGAGGGCCCCACGCCATAGGTCGGCGCGGCCGAGGCCCGGGCCGCGCCGCCCTATGGTGGCGGCGCCTCGTGGCCCCACTTCGACTCCTCTTCGGTCTTCCGGAAGCTTCGTGGCAAAATAGGACCCCGGGCGTTGATTTCGTCCAATTCCGAGAATATTTCGTTACTAGGATTTCTGAAACCAAAAACAGCAGACAACGACAGCGGCTCTTCGGCATCTTGTTAATAGGTTAGTTCCGGAAAATGCACGAATATGACATAAAGTGTGCATAAAACATGTAGATATCATCAATAATGTGGCATGGAACATAAGAAATTATCGATACGTCGGAGACGTATCATCCATCCCGATGACGGATCGATATACTCGGGCCCTCTCGGTGGAATGTCGTCTTAATTAGCTTGCAAGCATATGAAAGGTTCATAAGAGACCACATACCACGCTACGAGTAAAGAGTACTTGTCATGAGACGAGGTTGAACAAGGTATAGAGATACCGATGATCAAACCTCGGACAAGTAAAATATCGCGTGACAAAGGGAATCGGTATCGTATGTAAATGGTTCATTCTATCACCAAGTCATCCTTGAATATGTGGGAGCCATTATCGATCTCCAGATCCCGCTATTGGTTATTGGTCAGAGAGAAGTCTCAACCATGTATGCATAGTTCGCGAACCGTAGGGTGACACACTTAAGGTTTGATATCGTTTAAGTAGATATGGAATATGGAATGGAGTTCGAAGTTTTGTTCGGAGTCTCGGATGGGATCCGGGACATCACGAGAGTTCTGGAATGGTCCGGAGAATAAGATTCATATATAGGAAGTCATTTTATAAGTTTGAAAATGATCCGGTGCATTTATGGAAGATTCTAGAAGGTTCTAGAAAAGTCCGGAAGAAATCACTATGGAAGGCGGAGTCCCGGAGGGACTCCACCTAGCATGGCCGGCCAACCCTAAGGGGAGGAGTCCCGGTGGACTTCCCCATGGTGGCCGGCCACCCCTTCCAAGGGAAGGTGGGAATCCCACCTGGAGTGGGAGTCCCTCCTTGGGTAGGTTTCCCACCATATGGAAGTTTTTGGGTTGGGGTCTTTTCGAAGACTTGTAGTCCAACACTTGGGGGTTCCACCTATATAATGAGGAGCAAGGGGAGGGGGCGGCCACACCAAAGCCTCCCTGGCCGCACCCCTTAGTGGCCAGCCGCCCCGTAGGGATACGTTGCATAGAAAACAAATATTTTCCTACCGCGAGAACGCAAACCAAGCCAAGATGCAATCTAGAAGATGGGAGCAACGAGGAGATGATCGAGACTCACCCTTGAAGATTTCCAAAGCCTACAAGATGAGGCTCTTGTTGCTGCGGTAGACGATCACTTGCCGCTTGCAAAAGCGCGTAGAAGATCTTGATCACGGCGCCACGATCGGGCAGCACCTCCGTACTCGGTCACACGTTCGGTGTTGATGAAGACGACGTCCTTCTCCCCGTTCCGGCGGGCAGCGGAAGTAGTAGCTCCTCCTTGAATCCGGCAGCACGACGGCGTGGTGGCGGTGGCGATGAAGAACTCCGGTGGAGCTTCGCTAAGCGTTGCGGGAGAGGTGGAGGAGAGGGGGCGGCTCGGGTTTGGGAGAGGGGGTGGCCGGCCACTATGGGGTGCAGCCTCCTTGAGGGCTTGTGGTGGCCGGCCCCCTCCCATATGCCCCTCATTATATAGGTGGAACCCCAAGTGTTGGACTACAAGTCTTCGAATAAGACCCCAACACAAGAACCTTCCATGTAGTAGGGAAACCTACCCAAGGTGGGACTCCCACCCAAGTGGGGTTCCCACCCTTCCATGAAGGGGGGTGGCCGGCCCCCTTGGTGGAGTCCACCTTGGACTCCCCCCTCTAGGGTTGGCCGGCCATGGGGAGGTGGAGTCCCTCCGGGACTCCTCCTTCCTTAGTGATTTCTTCCGGACTTTTCTAGAACCTTCTAGAACCTTCCATAAATGCACCGGATCATTTCCAAACTTGGAATATGACTTCCTATATATGAATCTTATTCTCCGGACCATTCCGGAACTCCTCGTGATGTCCGGGATCTCATCCGAGACTTCGAACAATACTTCGAACTCCATTCCATATTCAAGTTCTACTATTACAACATCAAACCTTAAGTGTGTCACCCTACGGTTCGTGAACTATGTGGACATGGGTGAGAACTCTCTCCGACCAATAACCAATAGCGGGATCCGGAGATCCATAATGGCTCCTACACATTCAACGATGACTTAGTGATCGAATGAACCATTCACATACGATACCAATTCCCTTTGTCACGCGATATTTTACTTGTCCGAGGTTTGATCATCGGTATCACTCTATACCTTGTTCAACCTCGTCTCTGACAAGTACTCTTTACTCGTACCGTGGTATGTGGTCTCTTATGAACTTATTCATATGCTTGCAAGACATTAGACGACATTCCACCGAGAGGGCCCGAGTATATCTATCCGTCATCGGGATGGACAAATCCCACTTGTTGATCCATATGCCTCAACTCATACTTTCCGGATACTTAATCCCACCTTTATAACCACCCATTTACGCAAGGTGGCCTTTGATGTAATCAAAGTACCTTTCCGGTATAAGTGATTTACATGATCTCATGGTCGAAAGGGCTAGCTAACTATGTATCGAAAAGCTTATAGCAAATAACTTAATGACGTGATCTTATGCTACGCTTAATTGGGTGTGTCCATTACATCATTCATATAATGATATAACCTTGTTATTAATAACATCCAATGTTCATGATTATGAAACTAATCATCTATTAATCAACAAGCTAGTTAAGAGGATTACTAGGGACTCTTTGTTGTTTACATATCAAACATGTATCAATGTTTCGGTTAATACAATTATAGCATGGTATATAAACATTTTTCATAAACATAAAGATATATAATAACCACTTTTATTATTGCCTCTTGTGCATATCTCCAACACGCCCCCCTCTCCCCAAACCCTAGCCGCCCTCCTCCACCACCTCTCCCGCATACGCTTTGGCGAAACCCCGCCGGAGATCTCTCGTAACATCCCAAAAAAATTTAAAAAAAACAACAAAGACAATGAATTTCCCTTTTTCCAAATTTTGGAACCAACAAAAACTTTTATTAAATTAAGTTTGATGCATAGTGATCTTGCTTAATTCTTGTGCTATTGCCATGATTGCTTGTTAAAGTATTTTGAAATGATCTTAAACCCTAAACCTCACCCCTCTTTTCATCACCCAAGTTAAAATAAAAATAAAAAGAATTTAAATAAGAAAAAGGCCTATGTACCTATGGCTATTTTTGTAAATCTTTACCCTAGGCCTTTCTACCTTGTTTAGAGGTTTGGAAAACCTTCATAAACATTGCCTAGTACTTATCAAACCAAATCCAAAGTGAAAGCAAAGAAAATAAAAAGAAACTAAAAATGCCATAGAGGCATATGAGAGTAAAATGCAAATTTGTGAATTTAAGGATCTTGACCCTAGGACTAGTTGTGAATGGTGGGATCAATTCTCTATACCATTTCAACACTCAATAACCTCAATTGGGTCAAGCCAAGTCAAATTGAAAATCCAATGCAACATATGCATAGAGGCATATGTGACACATAGCCATTTCACCAAACCTTGCCTATGACTTTAAACCTTGACCAAATGGTGTGAAACCATCTATAAACCTAATCTAACACTAAATTGACCATAACCCATGCCCAAGTAAAGCAAGGGAAACAAGTTACAAGAATAAGGAAATTTGACCTATCACCTCTTATGTGTTATGGCTATTTTTGCAAATCTTTGAGCTAGACCTTTTGGAATGGTTTCAATGGTTTGGAAATGTTCCTAAACTAATAAGAATCACTTTGGAGTCAAGAAAAATCAAATCAAAAAGAAAGAAATCAAATAGGGAGAAAATCTCATTTTCACTCACATACACACTTAGCCAATTTTGCAAATCTTCAATCAAGGCCACTTTGGCATGTGCCATTGTTTGCAAAACACTTATATATCAATAACACATCCATTTGAATCAAAGAAACCCAAATCAAAGCAAAGAAGAATTCAAATGCAACTTACATATGATAATGGTCATATGGCCATTTTATAAAATCTTCACCACTTTGCACCCCTGGTTTTGACTTTTCTTAAACCAACCTTGACCAACTCTTGCCATGTCATCCAAGACCATGTCAAGGTGAACCACTTTGCTATTGACCACTAGTGCTGACTTTGACCAGGTTGACCAGAATAAAGGAGACAAGTGGAGACATTGAAATAAAGGGAAGATTAACCCCCATTTTGAATTCTCACAAACGTTCACCAAAATGACCATCACCACCACCATTCTACCTCTCTAATTATATAAAAGAGATCCACCAAAAAGATTTCCAATTTTCAAATAAAAGTTTCATGCGGCCATTTTCACAAACACTTGGCAGGCATCATTTCAGATTTTGCACACACCCTTTTACACACTGGTTTTTAGCCTCCACCACTTTAACTTTGTGATCATCACACCCTGGTACCTCCTCTGCATCAAACCTAGCCCATTTGCTCTGGTTAAAGTGAGGGTATGATCACCATTTCATCCATGCCATGTACCAGGCCACACACACAAGCACTCCATCTCCCTGGCCCTCCTCTCTCCCGAGCACCATGTCAGCAAGCACGCCCACCCTTCCCTGAGCACGCCAGTACCATTGCTGACTCGAAGCATGCACGCCATTGGCCGAACCTCGCACGCCCAGACACGCCAGAAACCTGCCAGGCACGCGGTGAGCGCGCACGGGCACGTCCTGGACGCGCCAGAGCACGCGCGCGTGCCGTCGCTCTCGTCCTCCCCTCGCAGCCCTCCCTCTTCATCAAGCTTGGCCACCATCTCCTCTACCTCCTAGACATCCTTGATAGCTCGCGGAGGAACCGTCGCCGTCGCCATGATCAAAGTTCTTGCCGCCGGTACAAGCCGCGATCCGTGGAAGCGATGCGAGCCGTCCCCTCCTCCTTTCTCTCGCACCAGCTGCACGATGAGAAGCGCCTAGCCGTCGCCTACCTCCTCGCGCCCCCTAGCTTGCCCCTTCGCGCCCCGGAGCGCCATGGACGCCGATGAACCTCCACGGCCCTCGCAGCAATCGCGCGATTATAAATAGAGAAGCTCCCGTACTGCATCCTCTACACAAGTTCTAATCCCCTCCCTCTCCTCGACCTCCTCCACCTCTTCTCCACGTCGATTACGCCACAGAGAGCCTCAATTTAGCCGTTGATCGCCGGAGTCCGCCACAGTGCAATCGCACGATTCCGTCCACCTCCGCTCCTCCCACGGCTACCAGTAGGTTCCTCGTCGTCGACAACGTCGTCTATCATCCGCGCCACCCCTCGCCGGAGCTCCAGCACGCCGCCGACCCCTTCCCTCTTGGAGTTAAGAGCAAAAACTTGGCCAGAGCCTCTACTAATAACGGAGAGCATGCAAGATCATAAACAACACATAGGTAATAGATTGATAATCAAAATAACATAGAATTCTCTATCCATCGAATCCCGACAAACACAACATATAGAATTACAGATAGATGATCTTGATCATGTTAGGCAGCTCACAAGATCTGACAATGAAGCACATGAGGAGAAGACAACCATCTAGCTACCGCTATGGACCCATAGTCCAGGGGTGAACTACTCACTCATCACTCCGGAGGCGACCATGGCGGTGAAGAGTCCTCCGGGAGATGATTCCCCTCTCCGGCAGGGTGCCGGAGGTGATCTCCAGAATCCCCCGAGATGGGATTGGCGGCGGCGGCGTCTCGGCAAGGTTTTCCGTATCGTGGCTCTCGCATCGGGGGTTTCGCGACGAAGGCTTTAAGTAGGCGGAAGGGGCAACGCGGGGGCCACACGAGGGCCCCACACGCCAGGGCCGCGCGGCCTAGACTCGGGCCGCGCCGCCTGCTGTGGCGGCGCCTCGTGGCCCCACTTCCTTTCCCCTCGGTCTTCTGGAAGCTTCGTGCAAAAATAGGCCCCTGGGCGTTGATTTCGTCCAATTCCGAGAATATTTCTTTACTAGGATTTCTGAAACCAAAAACAGCAGAAAACAGCAAATGGCTCTTCGGCATCTCGTTAATAGGTTAGTGCCGGAAAATGCACAAATACGACATATAATGTGTATAAAACATGTAGATATCATCAATAATGTGGCATGGAACATAAGAAATTATCGATACGTCGGAGACGTATCAGCATCCCCAAGCTTAGTTCTGCTCGTCCCGAAGGGTAAACGATAACAAAGATAATTTCTGGAGTGACATGCCATCATAACCTTGATCATACTATTGTAAACATATGTAATGAATGCAGCGATCAAAACAATGGTAATGACATGAGTAAACAAATGAATCATAAAGCAAAGACTTTTCATGAATAGCACTTCAAGACAAGCATCAATAAGTCTTGCATAAGAGTTAACTCATAAAGCAATAAATCAAAGTAAAGGTATTGAAGCAACACAAAGGAAGATTAAGTTTCAGCGATTGCTTTCAACTTGTAACATGTGTATCTCATGGATAATTGTCAACATAGAGTAATATAACAAGTGCAATATGCAAGTATGTAGGAATCAATGCACAGTTCACACAAGTGTTTGCTTCTTGAGGTGGAGAGAGATAGGTGAACCGACTCAACATTAAAAGTAAAAGAAATGATCCTTCAAAGAGGAAAGCATCGATTGCTATATTTGTGCTAGAGCTTTTATTTTGAAAACATGAAACAATTTTGTCAACGGTAGTAATAAAGCATATGTAGTTATGTAAATTATATCTTACAAGTTGCAAGCCTCATGCATAGTATACTAATAGTGCCCGCACCTTGTCCTAATTAGCTTGGACTACCGGATCATCGCAATACACATGTTTTAACCAAGTGTCACAATGGGGTACCTCCATGCCGCCTGTACAAAGGTCTAAGGAGAAAGCTCGCATTTTGGATTTCTCGCTTTTGATTATTCTCAACTTAGACATCCATACCGGGACAACATGGACAACGTGATAATGGACTCCTCTTTAATGCATAAGCATGTAGCAACAATTAGTGTTCTCATATGAGATTGAGGATATATGTCCAAAACTCGAAACTTCCACCATGATTCATGGCTTTAGTTAGCGGCCCAATGTTCTTCTCTAACAATATGCATGCTCTAACCATTAAAGTGGTAGATCTCTCTTACTTCGTACAAGACGGACATGCATAGCAACTCACATGATATTCAACAAAGAGTAGTTGATGGCGTCCCCGTAAACATGGTTATCGCACAACAAGCAACTTAATAAGAGATAAAGTGCATAAGTACATATTCAATACCACAATAGTTTTTAAGCTATTTGTCCCATGAGCTATATATTGCAAAGGTAATGAATGGAAATTTTAAAGGTAGCACTCAAGCAATTTACTTTGGAATGGCGGAGAAATACCATGTAGTAGGTAGGTATGGTGGACACAAATGGCATAGTGGTTGGCTCAAGGATTTTGGATGCATGAGAAGTATTCCCTCTCGATACAAGGTTTAGGCTAGCAAGGTTATTTGAAACAAACACAAGGATGAATCGGTGCAGCAAAACTCACATAAAAGACATATTGTAAACATTATAAGACTCTACACCGTCTTCCTTGTTGTTCAAAACTCAATACTAGAAATTATCTAGACTTTAGAGAGACCAAATATGCAAACCAAATTAGCAAGCTCTAAGTGTTTCTTCATTAATGGGTGCAAAGTATATGATGCAAGAGCTTAAACATGAGCACAACAATTGCCAAGTATCAAATTATTCAAGACATTTTAGAATTACTACATGTAGCATTTTCCGATTCCAACCATATAACAATTTAACGAAGAAGATTCAACCTTCGCCATGAATACTATGAGTAAAGCCTAAGGACATATTTGTCCATATGCAACAGCGGAGCGTGTCTCTCTCCCACACAATGAATGCTAGGATCCATTTTATTCAAACAAAACAAAAACAAAAACAAACCGACGCTCCAAGCAAAGTACATAAGATGTGATGGAATAAAAATATAGTTTCAGGGGAGGAACCCGATAATGTTGTCGATGAAGAAGGGGATGCCTTGGGCATCCCCAAGCTTAGACGCTTGAGTCTTCTTAGAATATGCAGGTGAACCACCGGGCATCCCCAAGCTTAGAGCTTTCACTCTCCTTGATCATATTGCATCATTCTCCTCTCTTGATCCTTGAAAACTTCCTCCACACCAAACTCGAAACAACTCATTAGAGGGTTAGTGCACAATAAAAATTAACATGTTCAGAGGTGACACAATCATTCTTAACACTTCTGGACATTGCATAAAGCTACCGGACATTAATGGATCAAAGAAATTCATCCAACATAGCAAAAGAGGCAATGCGAAATAAAAGGCAGAATCTGTCAAAACAGAACAGTCCGTAAAGATGGATTTTATTGAGGCACCAGACTTGCTCAAATGAAAATGCCCAAATTGAATGAAAGTTGCGTACATATCTGAGGATCACGCACGTAAATTGGCATAATTTTCTCGAGCTACCTACAGAGAGGTAGACCGAAATTCGTGACAGCAAAGAAATCTGTTTCGCGCAAGAATCCAAATCTAGTATGAACTTTACTATCAAAGACTTTACTTGGCACAACAAAGCACAAAACTAAGATAAGGAGAGGTTGCTACAGTAGTAAACAACTTCCAAGACTCAAATATAAAACAAAAATACTGTAGTAAAAACATGGGTTGTCTCCCATAAGCGCTTTTCTTAACGCCTTTCAGCTAGGCGCAGAAAGTGTATATCAAGTGTTATCAAGAGGTAGAGCATCGATATCATAACCAGAGGTGTTGGGAGTTTTCTCAACTATGCATTGTATCTTATCTATGTAAGTTTCAGAGGCTCCCTTTTCATTAGTCTTGGGCTTGCTACTCTCATCAAACAAATTTTCAGGAACAAGCCAAGCATAGTTATTTTCTAGCGCTTCATTCATCGCTAGGAGCTTACATGGTATTGGTGCTTTGATCTCCCCACCATCATTAATGTTATTAGTGTACCTTACTCTCTCCATGTCCATCTTTTCAAGGATACTAACAAAATTGGTATAAGAACCAAGCATCTTATATTTAATAAAGACCTTTCTAGCCTCTCTTGCTATACCACCAAATTCTCTAAGAAGGGTTTCTAAAACAAAATCTTTCTTTTCCCCTTCTTCCATATCACCGAGTGTAAGAAACATGTGTTGGATTATAGGATTGAGATTAACAAATTTAGTTTCCAACATGCGAACTAAAGCAGACAGCAGCAATTTCATAAGTAGGAGCAAGTTCTACCAAGTGTCTATCTTCAAAATCTTCAACGGTACTAACATGATTGAAAAATTCTTCTATATTGTTTCTCCCAACTATAGACCCACGTCCTACCGGTATGTCTTTTACGGTAAAATTAAAAGGAAACATGTTGAAATAAGTAAAGCAAATATAAGTAACTAATTTTTTTGTGTTTTTGATATAGAGTGCAAGACAGTAAATAAAGTAAAGCTAGCAACTAATTTTTTTGTGTTTTGATATAATGCAGCAAACAAAGAAAGTAAATAAAATAAAGCAAGACAAAAACAAAGTAAAGAGATTGGATTGTGGAGACTCCCCTTGCAGCGTGTCTTGATCTCCCCGGCAACGGCGCTCGTAAATTTGCTTGATGCGTGTAGTTGACACGTCCGTTGGGAACCCCAAGAGGAAGGTGTGATGCGCACAGTAGCAAGTTTCCATCTATAAGAAACCAAGGTTTAATCGAACCGAAGAGGAGCCAAGAAGCACGTTGAAGGTTGATGGCGGCGGGATGTAGTGCGGCGCAACACCGCAGATTCCGCGCCAACGTGGAACCCGCACAACACAACCAAAGTACTTTGCCCCAACGAAACAGAGGAGGTTGTCAATCTCACCGGCTTGTCTGTAACAAAGGATTAGATGTATAGTGTGGATGATGATTGTTTGCAAGAACAAGAAAGAACAATAGCAAGCAGATTTGTATTTCAGTATGTAAAGAATGGACCGGGGTCCACAGTTCACTAGAGGTGTCTCTCCCATAAGATAGCATGTTGGGTGAACAAATTACAGTCGGGCAATTGACAAATAGAGAGGGCATAACAATGCACATACATGATATGATGAATATTGTGAGATTTAATTGGGCATTACGACAAAGTACATAGACCGCTATCCAAGCATGCATCTATGCCTAAAAAGTCCACCTTCAGGTTATCATCCGAACCCCTTCCAGTATTAAGTTGCAAAACAACAGCACAATTGCATTAAGTATGGTGCGTAATGTAATCAATAACTACATCCTCGGACATAGCATCAATGTTTTATCCCTAGTGGCAACAAGACATCCATAACCTTAGAGGTTTCTGTCACTCCCCAGCATTCACGGAGACATGAAACCACTATCGAGCATA
>NC_061514.1:211234305-211386385 GCF_022539505.1 Lolium rigidum
TATCTCGTTAGAATTGGTGATCATTGTTATTATGGTTTATGTGATATTGGTGCAAGTATTAGTGCTATTCCTTATGAGCTTTACACGGAGATTATGCACGAAATTGGTTCTTGTGAACTTGAAGATATTGATGTGGTTATTCGGCTGGCTAATAGAGAAACTATCTCTCCTATTGGTATTATTCGAGATGTGGAAGTTTTATGTGGTAAGATTAAATATCCCGCCGACTTTTTGGTACTTGGTTCTGCTGCTAGTAAATATTGTCCTATCATTTTTGGTAGACCTTTTCTAAATACTTGTGGAGCTATTATAGATTGCAAGAAAGAGAAAATTTTGACTAAATTTGCTGGTGAATCTTATGAGTTTAACTTCTCTAAATTTACCAAAACTCCTTATAAAATTGATTCGCCTAATAGTGATTTTAAAGTTGAACAGTGTGCATCTATTGCTCTTGCTCCTAGTAATCCTTTGCAGCAACATTTGGAGAATAGTGAGAGTGAAGTTTTTAGGGAAGAAAGAGATGAGCTTGATGAAATTTTCCTTCGTCAACCTATTCTTAAGCATGATTTACCGATGGAAGATCTGGGTACAACACCACCACCAAAGGAAGATCCTGTCTTTGATTTAAAACCATTGCCTGATAATCTTAAATATGCTCATATTGATGATAAGAAAATATATCCTGTTATTATTAGTTCTAAGCTTTCGAGTTTGAAGAAGAAAGGTTATTGGAGATATTGAAGAAACACCGAGGTGCTATTGGCTACACTCTTGATGACTTGAAGGGGATTTCTCCTCTATTTGCCAACACGCCATTAATATGGAAGATGATGCGAAGCCTCGTTGTTGAACCTCAGCGTCGTCTAATTCCTAAGATGAAGGATGTGGTAAGAAATGAGGTATTAAGACTCCTTGAAGCTGGTATTATATACCCTATTGCCGATAGTAGATGGGTTAGTCCTGTGCATTGTGTTCCTAAGAAAGGAGGAATGACTCGTTGTGCCTAATGATAATGATGAGCTCATACCTCAAAGAGTAGTTGTAGGGTATAGAATGTGCATTGATTATCGAAAAGTTAATAAGGTTACTAAGAAAGATCATTACCCTTTGCCTTTTATTGATCAAATGTTAGAAAGGTTATCTAAAAATACTCATTTTTGCTTTCTTGATGGTTATTCTGGGTTTTCACAAATTGCTGTTAAAACTAAAGATCAAGAGAAAATCACTTTCACTTGTCCCTATGGAACTTATGCTTATAGGCGTATGCCTTTTGGTTTATGTAATGCTCCCGCTACTTTTCAAAGATGCATGTCTGCTATTTTTCATGGCTTTTGTGAGAGTATTGTAGAGGTATTCATGGATGATTTTTCTGTCTATGGGAATTCATTTGATAGTTGCTTGCGAAACCTTGATAAAGTTTTGCAGAGATGTGAAGAAACTAACCTTGTTCTTAATTGGGAGAAATGCCACTTTATGGTTAATGAAGGAATTGTATTGGGACACAAAATTTCCGAGAGAGGTATTGAAGTTGATAGAGCTAAAGTTGAAGCTATTGAGAAGATGCCCTATCCTAGGGATGTTAAAGGTATCCGTAGTGTTCTTGGTCATGCTGGGTTTTATAGGAGGTTTATTAAAGATTTCTCCAAGATTTCAAAGCCTCTTACTAATCTTCTTCAAAAAGATGTACCTTTTGTTTTTGATGATGATTGTAAGGAAGCTTTCGAAACTCTAAAGAAAGCCTTAACAACTGCCCCTATAGTTGAACCTCCCGATTGGAACTTACCATTTGAAATTATGTGTGATGCTAGTGATTTTGTCTGTAGGCGCTGTTCTTGGACAGCGGGTAGATAAGAAATTGAATGTTATTCATTATGCTAGTAAAACTCTTGATGCTGCTCAAAGAAATTATGCTACTACTGAAAAAGAATTGTTAGCTGTAGACTTTGCTTCTGATAAATTTAGATCTTATATTGTTGATTCAAAGATTACGATTCATACTGATCATGCTGCAATTAGATACCTTATGACAAAGAAAGATGCTAAGCCGAGGCTTATTAGATGGGTACTTCTTTTGCGAGAATTTGATTTACATATTGTAGATAGGAAAGGTGCCGATAATCCCGTTGTCGATAATTTGTCTAGATTGGAAAATATTGCTTATGATCCCGTTCTCGTTAATGATAGTTTTCCAAATGAACAATTGGCTGTAATAAAGGTGAGCTCGCGAGACAGTCCTTGGTATGCCGATTATGCTAACTTTATTGTTTCCAAGTACTTGCCTCCAACCTTTTCAGCTCAAGCAAAGGAGGAAATTCTTTTATGACTTGAGGCATTATTTTTGGGATGACCCACACTTATATAAAGAAGGAGTGGATGGTATTCTGCGAAGATGTGTTCCCGAATATGAACAACAAGAGATATTGAGTAAATGTCATGGTAGTGCTTATGGAGGACATCACGCCGGAGATAGAACCGCGCAAAAGGTTCTACAATCAGGTTTTTATTGGCCAACTCTCTTCAAAGATGCAAGGAAGTTTATTTTATCTTGTGATGAATGTCAAAGGGTTGGTAATATCTCCAGACGCAATGAAATGCCTATGAATTATACTCTTGTTATTGAACCGTTTGATTGTTGGGGATTTGACTTCATGGGACCTTTTCCCTCTTCGAAGGTAACACTCATATACTTGTTGCTGTTGATTATGTTACTAAATGGGTGGAAGCCATACCTACAAAAAGTGCTGATGGTGAGACCTCTTTAAGAATGCTTTTAGACATTATTTTTCCTAGATTTGGAGTGCCTAGATATATTATGACAGATGGAGGTTCTCATTTTATTCATGGTGGTTTTAGAAAAACTCTTGCTAAATATGGTATTAATCATAGAATTGCTTCCGCTTATCATCCTCAAACTAGTGGGCAAGTAGAACTATCAAATAGAGAAATTAAATCTATCTTGCAAAAGACTGTTAATAAAACTAGAAAGAATTGGGCTAGTAAATTGAAGGAAGCACTATGGGCTTATAGAACTGCTTATAAAAATCCCATGGGAATATGACCTTATAAAATGGTTTATGGAAAAGCTTGTCATTTACCTTTAGAACTAGAGCACAAGGCTTATTGGGCTGTTAGAGAACTAAATAAAGATCCTAAACTAGCCGGTAATAAGAGGTTGCTGCAATTAAGTTCTCTTGATGAATGGAGAAGTGAAGCTTATGAAAATGCTAAACTCTTTAAAGAGAAAGTTAAGAAATGGCATGATAGAAGGATTATCAAAAGAGAGTTTAATATTGGGGATAAAGTCCTGTTGTATCGGTCTCGTCTCAGATTCTTTGCAGGGAAATTACTCTCGAAATGGGAAGGACCATATGTTGTTGAGGAGGTGTATCGTTCAGGAGCAATTAAAATTAGTTCTCTCCAAGGCAATGCCACACAAGTGGTGAATGGACAAAGACTCAAGCATTATATCTCAGGTGATTCTTATAATGTAGATGTTGATTGTAACACCCCAACTTTTGCAAACATGTTTAATTATTCAAAGTGCAAAAATTAGGGGGAACAAAAACTTTTTCTATAAACTAATTAAGATGAATTGCCTTGATCTGTTTGTTATGATGAATTGCCTTGATCTGTTGGTAGATGAATTGTCTTGTTTTGCGTGTTGAGTTTTGTTTTGAGCTACCCTAAAGAACAACACCCCTAGTGGTAAAACAAGCAACTCACCTGAAAAAACACAGGTGTGGCTTAGGAAGAATTGTTTTCCTTCTTTCTACATCATTCTCTTATGCCCTAATCAGAAACCCTCAACCATCACAAAGTTTGGCTAAGTCCTAAATCTTTTCTCAGGTTCCATTTTGGAGCTTTTAGATTAAGCTATCCCTTGCCATCTAAGGCAATGCACTTGGTCCTAGACCTAACTTATCATGAGCACTTCCCAATCATATCCTTTCGTTGAACCAGATCATTCATATACCCATTTTTTTCCTTGTTAGTTTTTAAGCCAAGTCAATAAGGTGTTTTGGCAGGCTTAAAATATCCAAACTTTGGCAGTCGATCTCTAAGCACCCCCAACTATTATTGGTGACCTCAATGCATGGATCTCATCTATGCGACATCCTCTACAACTTCCACGTCGTGCATGTCACATGCAACCCTTACAATTCTTATTTTCACTTGATCTTTTACCCTATCCACTATTTCAGCACTAGATCACTTGCTCCTCTCTTAATCTTTTGTTTATCTTTATTTCAAGTTTAATACCCACAAAACCAAGGGTGAAGATGGTAGGTACATTATGTAAGCCACCATCTGCCCTTGAGGTCTTGCCCCAAAAATTTGTTCTTACTTTCTTTGAAAGAACATTTCCAAACCCTATTTAATTTCTTCTCTAATTGCTCACTACAAAACCACTTCTAGTTTTATCTAAGCATTTTAAATTATTTTCTCAAATAGTAGGGATTGTGGATGGTATTTGGTATCACCCCATTTCCTTCAACCCAAAAATAATTTCTATAAAAGTATTTATTTTATTCTTCCTTTTAAAAACATATTTATGGCACTTATGCAAACTCTTGCATATTGTTGCTCTTTTAAAATTGTGAGAAAACTCTACCTTGCTTCATAAAGTAAGTAGAGAATTTTAGATAAAAACCCATTTGCCAAAAACCTTGAGAGTGAGACATAGGCCCTTCTTTTCCCTTTATTCCCACCACTTGGCATCTCTATTTAAGAGTTTTTCCTTCTTTCTTCTACTTGGAAATGGTGGATCTTCCATCCCATTCTTCTTTCAAGAATCTCCATGAAGTGATCCAAGACCTTAGCTAGCCATAGTATCAAAACCCAAAATCCTTCTATGTGTCAGCACTATTACTTCTCACCAAAACTTTGTTTCTTCAAAATTCAACTTGAATTCATTTGGCTCACACAATTAAAAATCTTGGATCAAACCTACATCATCATCATCTCTACACCACCCCTTCCCCTTTTATTCCACCTTCATTGTGCTATGCCTCCTTCCTCCAAATTTTTGGTTACATGCACACCTTTGCATGGCCCCTCTCTCCATCACTTTGACCCTGCCCTCCCTTCTCTCTTTTCTCTCCAAATGGAAACCATAAGAGGGGGATCATTCCCCTCTCTTTTTCGCCCCTCCCCTCCTTCCTCTGTTTGAGGCCGTGGCCTCGAGCCCTTCCTCTCCCCTCTCTCATGCGCCTCCCCAACCCTAGAGCCCAGCCCAGGGACCTTTCTCTTCCCCTCCACCTGGCCCAACGCCCACCAGCCCGCCTGATCCATCAACACCCTAGCCCAGGGAGACGTGCACACGCAGAACCTTCCCGCGCACGAGCAGCGCTCCCGCTCGATCCCTGACCTCTCCCGCTCGTTTCTCTCGTGTCCCGCGCGTCTGCTGACGTCCTCCTGCGGACGTCACCGCCCCTACGTCACCACCAGCACCTCCATTGGTCGCTGCCACCGCTCGCCCGCTCAGCCATTGGCCGTGGCCACCACCCCCGCTCCCCCATCCGGCTATAAAATCCCCCTCTCCGCTCACTCCTCTCCACACCATCTCTCCCACCTCCCAGACACCCGCCGAGGATGCTGAGCCGCCCTTTTCTGCTGCTTCTCGCCGGCAGGCGCACCACGCCCGCGGTCACCGCGTGGTGACGGGTGCAGAACGCGCCCATCCCCGTCGCCTTTCTCCCTCCCTCTTGGCTCCCTCACGTTCCCCTTCTTCTGCTCGGCCTAACCAGCCCCTCTATGCTGCCCAGGACCGCCGGAGTCCGCCGCCGTCGCCGTTCGCCCGGACGTCGCTGCGGAGAAAAGGACGCCGGAGAAGTTGCTGCGGAGAAGGAGGAGCCGCCGAGCCGCCCCTGGATGCGCCCTGGACGGCCCCGACGCGCCGCCACTCCGCCCAGACCTCGCCGTCGCCCGCCTCCCGCCGGTGAGCCCCGAGCCGCCCTGTTTCTCTTCCGATCGAGAACGCCTGCGTGCGTAGACGAGGGAGGACGACGAGCCCCACTCACGCGATGCGTGTGGCTGCGTGGCCTGCATGTCCACGTCAGCCCATGCAAAGGCCTGGCCCGCCTGGGCCCTCTCCTCCCCTTTTCTTTTATTTTCCACACGCCATCTGGAAACCCCCTCCTGGGCCAGCCCAAAACTCCACCCGCATGGCCCAGTAAATTCCCGCCCAGTGAAATTCGTTTGAAAATTTAAAAAATGACACATAAAATTAGAAACAGTAACTGTGTGCTGTTTTGCTAATAACTTTAGTTTTGCATGTCTGATTGAGGTGATTCAAATTGCAGTAGAACCAGTAAGAAAATATCTATCCAATGCCGCTGACCTCATATTTTTAGGATTTTTGTACGATTTTTAATGAATTAAAACATGATAACTATATTCTGTTTAGTATTTCAAATTCCTAAATTCATAGGATTAATATTTTTGAATGAATCCAATTGGGTTAGTCTTGTTTTAGTACTGGCTATCCAATAAAAATATTTTTAGTCTCTGTTCATGCAAATTTGTTACTGTTATTGAGGTGTATGTGTGACGTAGATTGTTGAACCAAAACTCTTTGTTTTTTTTAAAAAAACATTTGCCTCTCTTTTATTTAAAAGTGGTCAACCCATGTTTTATTCTTGAAAAACAAAAACTCTGCAACTTAAACTTGTTCCAATGTTTTGTTGGAGTATTCAAAATAGTGTGGCATATTGTTTACTTCCTTTTATTGGGAGTGTTTTGCTAACCAAATAAAATAAGAAGAGTGATTTCCCGCTTTTCCAAAAATGTTTGAATATCTAATGTGAATGTTTTTGAGGCCAAACTAATGCACTTGTCCTCTTCATGATGTTATCTACCAGGGGATATTTGGTTTATACCATGATGATAACCGAGAGAAGCATTTGCTAAGTTGTGAAGCTCTCATACCTTTACTAGGTAAATAAAATGGGTTTTCTTTTAGTTGCTTTGTGGTATCTATAAGTCCTTAGTATGTTAGCCCTTGGTTGAGTGGTTAGTTTCTGATTGTTGCATGTTTGTTTTGTTGGTGCAATGTGTTGATTGTGTTCCTTTTTATATTTTCCGGCGATAGATGCGAACAATTCCGAAAAGAAGAAGTGGATCGGACGAGGGTTTTATTTATATTGTTGGAATTCTTATTGGATGGAGTTGAAGAAGTCCAGGGACAAACAAGCCAACCAAGGCAAGCCATCTTTTGATCTCTTGCTATTTATCCTTCTTGTTGTGTTCATTGTTCCATTATATACTTGGTTCCTTGTATGTTGTGTCCTCTATACTATGCATACTTGCTCCCAAGTATGTTGAACACCTTGTTGATGTTATGCATGCTTACCGTAAGCATGTATGCCCCCTTGACCACCTATATTATCCCCTTCCTAGTGGTATGATGATGACCCTTGTCGAATCATCTTACTTATGTTGTCCCTATGCATGCTTATCCTAAGTATGTATGATCCCCTTGGCACCTCTATCATCATCCCCTTAGTGGTATGATGGTTAGCATCATGTCATTGTGACTCTTAGTTCCTACATAAAACTATAGGTTGGGAACCCCTTGGAAAAATACCTTGTTGAAAAGAATTTTTGAAAACCTTGGGTGAGTTGGACTTACCTAAGTGTGTGTTTATGAAAGGAAAGGACTTTGGCAAAGGTGATTTGGAAGGAGAAATCTTGTTTATGAAAACTTTGGCGCCTAAGTACTCACCCATGACAATTAACCCGCGCAACCACACTACTCCAACATGGGTACGGGGCTTAGCTTGACGTTTGTTCTTCTTAGCATGAGGCACCGCACAACTATACAAGGGTACGGTTACCCCCGAGTCCGGGTTGTCATGGTTGGGACAATAGTATAACGGGAGGCCTTCGGGGCTGACCCGTCCGGAAGACACTATGGGTCTCCCGGCTTGGCGGTGGAGCCACGCTCAAAGGGAGGTGAGCTGCCACGGTGCCGGGGAGGTACATACTCCATAGGGTAGGACCTCTTGCTAAGTTGAATGGGCGAAAGGCTTCGACTGATTATCCGAGACTCGCATACTTTCGTATGACGAACCGGGGATGATCCCGGCGGATTTATCAGATCTTGTGGGGAAAGTGCGCACACTCGCAGAGTTAAATCTATTCGAATAGCCGCGTCCGCGGTCATGGACGGTTGGAATGGCTGTTGCTTAGCCTCGATGTGTTTTGGTTTTACAAAAATGTTTTGAGCAAAGAAAGAAAAGGACTTTGTTTTGGAGTACCGGGATGGTACTGGAAAGTTGTGGTGACCATATGGAGATGGTCGGAAAGGAAACAAAATGGGTTTACCCTTCCTAGTGTTTTATGTTGTAGTTCCTCTTTTGAAGTATCTTCTTCAATAGAAATATAGAGATGTCTTAGATGAATTCCTAAGTGTCCCCTTCGACCGTGAAGTCGGGATGCTTTCTCCACCAAAGAAACTACTCCTTTCCCCCTTGCTATATCCACAAGAAAAACTACTTCTCTTGTTCATGCTATTTCCACAAGAGAAATTAGCTTTTCCCTCTTGTCATCTTAGATTAGCACTTATCATCTTGCACTCTTGCGAAAGTACTTTTTGATGGTTTGCGAGTACAATTCAAATGTACTCACGGCTTTGCCCCTGGCTATTTACTTGGCCAGACTTGGAGAAACACGACGGTTGAAGAAGGAGTTGACGACGTCTATGCGAGCTAGGAACGTCTTCCCAGTCAGTTGCCTGTATGGTTAAGGCAGATGACTTGGGCTCTGCGCTGCTGAAGTGATTCCGCTACTCTGATGATTAGATTAGGCCCTTCGAGGCTATTATGTAAAGATTGTTCATGTGACCTATTGTAATTTTCTTCTTCCGTTTTGTAATGAAGGATGTAATTTGATGTCAGTTCGGTTATATGTTCACGGCGCACTGATCATGGGATCGTGAACTGTATACATAACAGGGTATTTCAGACAGTTAGTCCGGGGTCCCCACAGAGCTGGTATCAGAGCTATCCTGACTGTAGGAGACCTTAGTTAGCATGGACGTTAGTTAGGAAACTAGTACTTGAAAAAAAACTATTTCCAGAAATCAAATTCCCTCTTTAGTAAACGGAAGAATAGCTTCCAATTTTCTTATCCCGTCAAAACTTCAAATTCTTACCTCACTCTTTGATTTCCAAAGAATTTGAAAACTTTTGACTCTACTACCTCACCTTGTTCCAAAACTAGGTATTGGACGATGTCCCCAACTCAGACCGGAGGCTCGAACTCAAAGATGGATCAATCTTTCAGGAAGACTCATGTATCACCAACAGCAACTATTGAAGGTTGGACGTCAACTCATCCGTATGCATATGGGGATGATAATGGCATGTCTTTGGTTGTCAACAAAGTCTGTTAGGGAGCTGACCTTGTTCCTCCGTGGACATGCACTTTTTGCAGTCGTTAGGGATCAAGTCCTCAGTTTCTTGACTAGTAATTTTTAGGCCAGCAACGAGAAGATCTTGACTTCGGGAGCACCTCAACAGCTACCCCTCTAAAGACCTCACATTCCCAGGATGTTGAGACTAGGAGTCCTACGCAGTTTTAGCCTCTGCCTCAACATCAACGACTCAACACCAGGCTGCATCACCACCATCTGCTTCGAGAATCCTTGTTGAAGACGCCAACATATGTGACCAGCCCCAAACCTATAGGATGGATAGGACAAACTCAATCGCTTTGATTGAGCTACCCGACGTATTAGGCATCCCTAGATGCTTAGAGTGTCTTGATTGGTGTGATGATTGCTTATAGTTCCCTAGTGTGCTTCCTTGAGTGACCTTTATCTGTTTGTTGTGTGTATGATTGTCTTGATCCTTCGGCTCTGAAAAATACTCTTAGTGTGATAACCCAGCATAGGAAGCCTCCCTAAGATGTTTCCACCCTCACCTACCTCGCCGATGTATTGCTAACTGCTAGCTAGTTGGATAGGTTAACGAAAGGCTCTAACTCTAACCACGTTAGCAGTTGTTTTTCAACCATCAGAAAAACTAACCCAGACCCCTATCTACGCTGACTATCTTCAAGATCAGCAGGAGCATCTCTACTAAGCCAAGAAAGAAGAAGCCATACCTTCAAGAATGAATGCACCTCTGCGAGAAGACATACTAATTTGGACTAACCTTGCGAGCATAATCGCGCTAACCTAGAGGATATCTTCTTGAAAACTACCCTCTAACACACCGTCTAACAAGCTGAGAAAACAGTAGCGTCAAAGCCAAGCTGCATCACATGGTTCATCTGCTCCTCATCAAGTGAAGCTCCTGAAGATACTTCAAGACTCAAGACTTTAGGCGTAGTTTACCCGCTAACTTCTTAGCTAGTAGAAGTCAGCACCGAACCTCAAGCTCAAGATTGTCTTCGACGACCTCAGTGGCTGCTTCATATGGATACCAACCAGGCGTTTCGTCGACTTACTAACTCACCGCGCGTCCCAAACGGTTTAGATAACACCTTGAGTGCCTCTTGAAGTTGTGGTCTGGTTGTTTCCCCCGAAGATTCTTCAACCGAATGCGGAAGATCGATGACTTATTCAGAAGCCCCGGACAGTACCGCAAGGCAGAAGCCTTGTTTTTTTTTCAAAAGCCCGATGAAAAATCTTAAGGGTGGAAGACCTCGACTTCCACTAAAAATTGGAGCTAACCCAAAAATCTTCAACCTTTCTAAAACACCGTTGGAAACTTGGGATGCGTTAACTCTCCTTGAAGCGGTGGATTGTACATCGCCCCCTGAAGATGCTTCAACTCAAGACGAGAGAAGGATCACTTCTTCGAAAGCACCGACAAGACCCGTGGAAACCCGAAGCTTAGAGTTTTTAACCCCCCCCCCGGTGAACAATTTTAAGGGTGGAAGACTTTGTCCTCCACTAAAATTTAAAGTTAACTCTAAAAAGTTTTCAACCCTGTTAAAGCACCGTTGGAGTGCACTAACAAAATCTTGAACCCCCACTAGGATCGCTTAGAAGCTACAGATCTAACACCTACATGGGCAACCTCTTCACGAAGCTCGCCATCGGCAATAATCCATCATGTCTCCCACAAGATGAAGCAACGACCTTCTCAGCAATGGCACATCTACAGAAGAATGGAGTCTAACTTTAGTTAAACTTTACAACCCCTCTAGTTCTACGCTTAGTAATCTCGGGACGAGATTATTTTAAGGGTGGAAGATCTGTAACACCCCAACTTTTGCAAACATGTTTAATTATTCAAAGTGCAAAAATTAGGGGGAACAAAAACTTTTTCTATAAACTAATTAAGATGAATTGCCTTGATCTCTTTTGTTATGATGAATTTCCTTGATCTGTTGGTAGATGAATTGTCTTGTTTTGCGTGTTGAGTTTTGTTTTGAGCTACCCTAAAGAACAACACCCCTAGTGGTAAAACAAGCAACTCACCTGACAAAACACAGGTGTGGCTTAGGAAGAATTGTTTTCCTTCTTTCTACATCATTCTCTTATGCCCTAATCAGAAACCCTCAACCATCACAAAGTTTGGCTAAGTCCTAAATCTTTTCTCAGGTTCCATTTTGGAGCTTTTAGATTAAGCTATCCCTTGCCATCTAAGGCAATGCACTTGGTCCTAGACCTAACTTATCATGAGCACTTCCCAATCATATCCTTTCGTTGAACCAGATCATTCATATACCCATTTTTTTCCTTGTTAGTTTTTAAGCCAAGTCAATAAGGTGTTTTGGCAGGCTTAAAATATCCAAACTTTGGCAGTCGATCTCTAAGCACCCCCAACTATTATTGGTGACCTCAATGCATGGATCTCATCTATGCGACATCCTCTACAACTTCCACGTCGTGCATGTCACATGCAACCCTTACAATTCTTATTTTCACTTGATCTTTTACCCTATCCACTATTTCAGCACTAGATCACTTGCTCCTCTCTTAATCTTTTGTTTATCTTTATTTCAAGTTTAATACCCACAAAACCAAGGGTGAAGATGGTAGGTACATTATGTAAGCCACCATCTGCCCTTGAGGTCTTGCCCCAAAAATTTGTTCTTACTTTCTTTGAAAGAACATTTCCAAACCCTATTTAATTTCTTCTCTAATTGCTCACTACAAAACCACTTCTAGTTTTATCTAAGCATTTTAAATTAGTTTCTCAAATAGTAGGGATTGTGGATGGTATTTGGTATCACCCCATTTCCTTCAACCCAAAAATAATTTCTATAAAAGTATTTATTTTATTCTTCCTTTTAAAAACATATTTATGGCACTTATGCAAACTCTTGCATATTGTTGCTCTTTTAAAATTGTGAGAAAACTCTACCTTGCTTCATAAAGTAAGTAGAGAATTTTATATAAAAACCCATTTGCCAAAAACCTTGAGAGTGAGACATAGGCCCTTCTTTTCCCTTTATTCCCACCACTTGGCATCTCTATTTAAGAGTTTTTCCTTCTTTCTTCTACTTGGAAATGGTGGATCTTCCATCCCATTCTTCTTTCAAGAATCTCCATGAAGTGATCCAAGACCTTAGCTAGCCATAGTATCAAAACCCAAAATCCTTCTATGTGTCAAGCACTATTACTTCTCACCAAAACTTTGTTTCTTCAAAATTCAACTTGAATTCATTTGGCTCACACAATTAAAAATCTTGGATCAAACCTACATCATCATCATCTCTACACCACCCCTTCCCCTTTTATTCCACCTTCATTGTGCTATGCCTCCTCCCTCCAAATTTTTGGTTACATGCACACCTTTGCATGGCCCCTCTCTCCATCACTTTGACCCTGCCCTCCCTTCTCTCTTTTCTCTCCGAATGGAAACCATAAGAGGGGGATCATTCCCCTCTCTTTTTCGCCCCTCCCCTCCTTCCTCTGGTTGAGGCCGTGGCCTCGAGCCCTTCCTCTCCCCTCTCTCCTGCGCCTCCCCAACCCTATAGCCCAGCCCAGGGACCTTTCTCTTCCCCTCCACCTGGCCCAACGCCCACCAGCCCGCTTGATCCATCAACACCCTAGCCCAGGGAGACGTGCACGCGCAGAACCTTCCCGCGCACGAGCAGCGGTCCCGCTCGATCCCTGCCCTCTCCCGCTCGTTTCTCTCGTGTCCCGCGCGTCTGCTGACGTCCTCCTGCGGACGTCACCGCCCCTACGTCACCACCAGCACCTCCATTGGTCGCTGCCACCGCTCGCCCGCTCAGCCATTGGCCGTGGCCACCACCCCCGCTCCCCCATCCGGCTATAAAAGCCCCCTCTCCGCTCACTCCTCTCCACACCACCTCTCCCACCTCCCAGACACCCGCCGAGGATGCTGAGCCGCCCTTTTCTGCTGCTTCTCGCCGGCAGGCGCACCACGCCCGCGGTCAGCGCGTGGTGACGGGTGCAGAACGCGCCCATCCCCGTCGCCTTTCTCCCTCCCTCTTGGCTCCCTCACGTTCCCCTTCTTCTGCTCGGCCTAACCAGCCCCTCTGTGCTGCCCAGGACCGCCGGAGTCCGCCGCCGTCGCCGTTCGCCCGGACGTCGCTGCGGAGAAAAGGACGCCGGAGAAGTTGCTGCGGAGAAGGAGGAGCCGCCGAGCCGCCCCTGGATGCGCCCTGGACGGCCCCGACGCGCCGCCACTCCACCCAGACCTCGCTGTCGCCCGCCTCCCGCCGGTGAGCCCCGAGCCGCCCTGTTTCTCTTCCGATCGAGAACGCCTGCGTGCGTAGACGAGGGAGGACGACGAGCCCCACTCACGCGATGCGTGTGGCTGCGTGGCCTGCATGTCCACGTCAGCCCATGCAAAGGCCTGGCCCGCCTGGGCCCTCTCCTCCCCTTTTCTTTTATTTTACACACGCCATCTGGAAACCCCCTCCTGGGCCAGCCCAAAACTCCACCCGCATGGCCCAGTAAATTCCCGCCCAGTGAAATTCGTTTGAAAATTTAAAAAATGACACATAAAATTAGAAACAGTAACTGTGTGCTGTTTTGATAATAACTTCAGTTTTGCATGTCTGATTGAGGTGATTCAAATTGCAGTAGAACCAGTAAGAAAATATCTATCCAATGCCGCTGACCTCATATTTTTAGGATTTTTGTACGATTTTTAATGAATTAAAACATGATCACCGTATTCTGTTTAGTATTTCAAATTCCTAAATTCATAGGATTAATATTTTTGAATGAATCCAATTGGGTTAGTCTTGTTTTAGTACTGGCTATCCAATAAAAATATTTTTAGTCTCTGTTCATGAAAATTTGTTACTGTTATTGAGGTGTATGTGTGACATAGATTGTTGAACCAAAACTCTTTGTTTTTTTAAAAAAACCTTTGCCTCTCTTTTATTTAAAAGTGGTCAACCCATGTTTTATTCTTGAAAAACAAAAACTCTGCAACTTAAACTTGTTCCAATGTTTTGTTGGAGTATTCAAAATAGTGTGGCATATTGTTTACTTCCTTTTATTGGGAGTGTTTTGCTAACCAAATAAAATAAGAAGAGTGATTTCCCGCTTTTCCAAAAATGTTTGAAAATCTAATGTGAATGTTTTTGAGGCCAAACTAATGCACTTGTCCTCTGCATGATGTTATCTACCAGGGGATATTTGGTTTATACCATGATGATAACCGAGAGAAGCATTTGCTAAGTTGTGAAGCTCTCATACCTTTACTAGGTAAATAAAATGGGTTTTCTTTTAGTTGCTTTGTGGTATCTATAAGTCCTTAGTATGTTAGCCCTTGGTTGAGTGGTTAGTTTCTGATTGTTGCATGTTTGTTTTGTTGGTGCAATGTGTTGATTGTGTTCCTTTTTATATTTTCCGGCGATAGATGCGAACAATTCCGGAAAGAAGAAGTGGATCGGACGAGGGTTTTATTTATATTGTTGGAATTCTTATTGGATGGAGTTGAAGAAGTCCAGGGACAAACAAGCCAACCAAGGCAAGCCATCTTTTGATCTCTTGCTATTTATCCTTCTTGTTGTGTTCATTGTTCCATTATATACTTGGTTCCTTGTATGTTGTGTCCTCTATACTATGCATACTTGCTCCCAAGTATGTTGAACACCTTGTTGATGTTATGCATGCTTACCGTAAGCATGTATGCCCCCTTGACCACCTATATTATCCCCTTCCTAGTGGTATGATGATGACCCTTGTCGAATCATCTTACTTATGTTGTCCCTATGCATGCTTATCCTAAGTATGTATGATCCCCTTGGCACCTCTATCATCATCCCCTTAGTGGTATGATGGTTAGCATCATGTCATTGTGACTCTTAGTTCCTACATAAAACTATAGGTTGGGAACCCCTTGGAAAAATACCTTGTTGAAAAGAATTTTTGAAAACCTTGGGTGAGTTGGACTTACCTAAGTGTGTGTTTATGAAAGGAAAGGACTTTGGCAAAGGTGATTTGGAAGGAGAAATCTTGTTTATGAAAACTTTGGCGCCTAAGTACTCACCCATGACAATTAACCCGCGCAACCACACTACTCCAACATGGGCACGGGGCTTAGCTTGACGTTTGTTCTTCTTAGCATGAGGCACCGCACAACTATACAAGGGTACGGTTACCCCCGAGTCCGGGTTGTCATGGTTGGGACAATAGTATAACGGGAGGCCTTCGGGGCTGACCCGTCCGGAAGACACTATGGGTCTCCTGGCTTGGCGGTGGAGCCACGCTCAAAGGGAGGTGAGCTGCCGCGATGCCGGGGAGGTACATACTCCATAGGGTAGGACCTCTTGCTAAGTTGAATGGGCGAAAGGCTTCGACCGATTATCCGAGACTCGCATACTTTCGTATGACGAACCGGGGATGATCCCGGCGGATTTATCGGATCTTGTGGGGAAAGTGCGCACACTCGCAGAGTTAAATCTATTCGAATAGCCGCGTCCGCGGTCATGGACGGTTGGAATGGCTGTTGCTTAGCCCGATGTGTTTTGGTTTTACAAAAATGTTTTGAGCAAAGAAAGAAAAGGACTTTGTTTTGGAGTACCGGGATGGTACTCGGAAAGTTGTGGTGACCATATGGAGATGGTCGGAAAGGAAACAAAATGGGTTTACCCTTCCTAGTGTTTTATGTTGTAGTTCCTCTTTTGAAGTATCTTCTTCAATAGAGATATAGAGATGTCTTAGATGAATTCCTAAGTGTCCCCTTCGACCGTGAAGTCGGGATGCTTTCTCCACCAAAGAAACTACTCCTTTCCCCTTGCTATATCCACAAGAAAAACTACTTCTCTTGTTCATGCTATTTCCACAAGAGAAATTAGCTTTTCCCTCTTGTCATCTTAGATTAGCACTTATCATCTTGCACTCTTGCAAAAGTACTTTTTGATGGTTTGCGAGTACAATTCAAATGTACTCACGGCTTTGCCCCTGGCTATTTACTTGGCCAGACTTGGAGAAACACGACGGTTGAAGAAGGAGTTGACGACGTCTATGCGAGTTAGGAACGTCTTCCCGCTCGCTTGCTCGTAGGGTTAAGGCGGATGACTTGGGCTCTGTGCTGCTGAAGTGATTCCGCTACTCTGATGATTAGATTAGGCCCTTCGAGGCTATTATGTAAAGATTGTTCATGTGACCTATTGTAATTTTCTTCTTCCGTTTTGTAATGAAGGATGTAATTTGATGTGGGCGCACTGATCATGGGATCGTGAACTGTATACATAACAGGGTATTTCGGACGAGTTAGTCCGGGGTCCCCACATTGATGTTATTCAAGTGGAAACACCGGAGGCTTTCATCAAAGGTCAAATTGACGATCCGCCGTAACTCGACTTTGAATAGGTAACGAGTACAGGTAATAAAAAGTTCGCGATTTATTTTCCGAACAATGTTTTTGCTGTTTTTGGAAAATATGAAAAATTACGAGATCGAAACGGAGTGGAGGAGACGCACGAGGGCGTGCCCCCATAGGCCGGCGCGGGCCCCAGCGTGGCCGCGCCGCCCTATGAGGACACCGCCTCGTTGTCCCTCTCCGACTCTGGTTCGACCTGGTACTTTCCGTTTGTTGTGAAAAAATTTGCTATATAATCCCCCAGACCCCTGGAGGTCCGTATATCGTTTTCTCGACGTGTTTTGTTTCGAGCTGTTTCTGCCAGGATCTATTTTCAATCTAGGAGCACCATGGCCTCCAACGACAAGGGCAAAGGGCTTTCGAAGGAAGAAGTGAAAAGGGTGTCATCAAAACAAGAGCAACAAGCTGTTGGGAGTAAGCAAATCTTGGTGGGATCTGTTGACGCTCGACGTTCTTTCTCTCATAACTTGCAGGACCCTTACCACCTGCTCTTGGCCTCGACTCTTTCCCTGTGCTGGAAGAAGCTCTACGGACTACCGATGAGTTTTGTGGTCAATACCGGGCTCTAAGAAGAGAAGTGGAGATACTCAGGGAGGAGAATTACCGACTCCGTAGAATGCTGGAATATTACTCGATGCCCATCACAAGGTCGCCACCGCCAACTTCAGATAACAATGAATCTCTTCGAGTCTTAGTGCAGAATTGCTAAGCTGAGAAGCTGAAGCTGAAGGAGATCTGTAAGAAGCGCGGGAGGAATTCATCACCACCATCGCCAAAGGAGTAATTCATCATCGGTATTGGCATCCCCTTGGTTTGTTCCAAGCTTGGGGAGTGCCGCGGTATCACATCATCACTACCTTTTACTTTTTACTATCAAGTAGTGTCATATCATGAGTAGGGAAGTTATCATATAAGATGGGTTGCAGTGTGGAAGTATCTCTCCTTTAGTTTGTCTATGTATCCCTTGGTGTGAGTTATCGTTATGAAATATTAATGAGAAGTCTTATCATTTACATATTGCACACCTTATTTTAGTTTGCAATCTCTATTATATGATTGATCTTGATTTTAGTATTGGTACAACTTTGGGAGCATTGAGTAAATCTATTTGGTTTTGGCAAACTTAGCATTGGTCAATAGCAACAACACCTTGAGGTTTAAGTAAAAAAAGAGAAATACATATAGTTGTTTCATTGTCTTCCTTTCTTGTTAGCTCATAGCTTATTATTCTGAAGTTAAAATTGTTTGTGCTTACAAGAAAGATGCATGATTATGTCTATCACATGTATATGTGCTTGTTTCCCTCAACTCTTATGCTTGCTAATTAACCTTGCTAGCCAAAGACCTGTACTGAGAGGGAATGCTTCTCGTGCATCCAAACCTCAACCCAAACCTATGCCATTTGTGTCCACCATATCTACCTACTACATGGTATTTCCTGCCATTCCAAGTAAATACTTCATGTGCTACCTTTAAACAATTCAAAATTTATTACTTCTTATTTGTGTCAATGTTTTATAGCTCATGAGGAAGTATGTAGTGTTTTATCTTTCAGTCTTGTTAGGCAGCCTCCACTAATGGACTAGTGGCTTCATCCACTTATCCTATAATTTTGCAATAAGAGCTGGCAACGGGGTTCCCAGCCCCAATTAATCAACCTTCATTAATAACTCTCTTCACATGTTTTGCCCTGATTCATCAGTAAGCAACTTAATTTTGCAATAGACACTCCTCCATGGTATGAGATTGTTGGAAGGCACCCGAGGATTCGGTTAGCCATGGCTTGTGTAAGCAAAGGTTGGGGGGAGTGTCATCCTTAAATAAACTAAAGTACATGTGTAAACAAAAGAGAAGAGGGATGATCTACCTTGCTCGGTAGAGATAACGTCCTTCATGGGAGCCGCTCTTTGGAGGTCTGTTTGGCAAGGGGGTTAGAGTACCCGCTACCATTCGTTGACAACAACAAACACCTCTCAAAATATTACTTTTATTCTCTTTATATGATTTCAAAACTGAAAAAGCTCTAGCACATGATTTAATCCCCGCTTCCTCTGCGAAGGGCCTGTCTTTTACTTTATGTTGAGTCAGTAAACCTATTCCCCTCCATCTCAAGCAAGTATTTGAGTTGTTGTGATCAAACCATTATATTGTGATTTACTTCATCATGTCTTTTACTATTCCTTGTTTAGTACAAGTTTTACCTGAATGAATATAGCTTTGCAAGTTATCAATGATCATTATGATTGAGTATGCGAGATGAGCCATATAAACTTTAACATGAGAGCGCTGCTCAATAGATAAGTATAATCTGTTAACTGTTCTCTGACCAAGAACAAAGTTTGCCATCACCAACTATGATTTCTTTTGCACCTTTATTTGTGATTACCTTATACTTGTTTCAAGTTGAGTTATATGAGGAAGTTGTTTACTAGAATGTCTTGTGTGAATGAATATGATGCTTCTTGTCCGTATTTGATTTATCGACTCTTCACTCCATAAACATGTGGTCCTGTTTACCGAGTTCGGTTTCGCTTGGGGACAAGCGAAGTCTAAGCTTGGGGGAGTTGATACGTCCAATTTGCATCACTATTTTATATCATAATTTGCTGTTATTCATTGATATATTTCATATTTGGAGATAATACTTATGTTATTTCATCTATTTTGCATGTTTCATGATTATTGGAGGATCGCGCACCGGAGCCAAGATTCTGCTGGAAAAAGCATCGTCAGAACGCAATATTTCGGAAGATCAACAATTGACGGGAATTACACGAAAAATCCTATTTTTCCAGATGACGAAGGGAGCCAGAAGGGGGAGCTGAGGAGGGTCGCCATGGGCCTCCCTCACAGGCCGGCGCGGGCCCTGCCCTGGCCGCGCCGCCCTGTGAGGAGGGGGGCCCACAGCCCCTCTCGCCTCCTTTTGTTCGCGTACTCCTTCGTCCCGAAAACCTAAGCTCCAGAGGTACGTCGCGAAGAGCCACAGCCGCCTCTGCGGGGCAGAGAACACCAGAGAGAAAAGAGCTCTCCGGCAGGCTGAGATCCGCCGGGGAAATTCCCTCCCGGAGGGGGAAACCGGCGCCATCGTCACCGCCATCGAGCTGGACATCATCTCCATCACCATCACCATCATCTTCATCATCATCACCGCCGTCTCCACCGCTGCACCTCGTCACCGCTGTAACAATTTGGGTTTGATCTTGATTGTTTGATAGGGGAAACTCTCTCGGTGTTGATTTCTACTTGTTATTGATGCTATTGAGTGAAACCGTTGAACCAAGGTTTATGTTCAGATTGTTATTCATTATCATATCACCTCTGATCATGTTCCATATGATGTCTCGTGAGTAGTTCGTTTAGTTCTTGAGGACATGGGTGAAGTCTAAATGTTAGTAGTGAAGTATGGTGGAGTAATATTCAATGTTATGATATTTAAGTTGTGGTGTTATTCTTCTAGTGGTGTCGTGTGAACGTCGACTACACGACACTTCACCTTTATGGGCCTAGGGGAATGCATCTTGTACTCGTTTGCCAATTGCGGGGTTGCCGGAGTGACAGAAACCTGAGCCCCCGTTGGCATATCGATGCAGGAGGGATAGCAGGATCTCAGAGTTTAAGGATGTGGTTAGATTTATCTTAATTACTTTCTTGTAGTTGCGGATGCTTGCAAGGGGTATAATCACAAGTATGTATTAGTCCTAGGAAGGGCGGTACATTAGCATAGGTTCACCCACACAACACTTATCAAAACAATGAAGATTAATTAGCCGTATGTAGCGAAAGCACTAGACTAAAATCCCGTGTGTCCTCGAGAACGTTTGGTCATTATAAGTAAACAAACCAGCTTGTCCTTTGTGCTAAAAAGGATTGGGCCACTCGCTGCAATTGTTACTCTCGCACTTTATTTACTCGTACTTTATTCATCCGTTACATCAAAACCCCTGAATACTTGTCTGTGAGCATTTACAGTGAATCCTTCATCGAAACTGCTTGTCAACACCTTCTGCTCCTCGTTGGGATCGACATTCTTACTTATCGAAGATACTGCGATACACCCCCTATACTTGTGGGTCATCAACCCCCTAACGCTAAACTCTGTCATATGAAGTCAAGCATATGAAGAGAAGTGGTTCTGGGTTTCAAACATGGAAATTTCAGAAACCCTCCCAAAATTAGCTTCATTTTGGAGTGAATAAGAAGGATCCAGGCTTACTTTATCATTTTCATGTTTTAAACTTGTTTAAATTCAAAAAAGAAATCAAAAAATGAAAAACCAAAGCACATAAGCTTCTTATGTCATATAGTAAGCATTCAAGTTGATCAATGAAGTCTAGACATATTTAAACAAGAAAAATCATGTATATATATACCCCTAACCCTAAACTATGTCTTATGAAGTCATCAAGCACGAAGAGAAGTGGTTTTGGATTTCATTTTTTGATTTCTTATTTGAATTTTTATGCCCATTTGAATCTTGGTCAAATCCTGGCAGGTTTGACCAGGATTTAAACAAAAATATTAAAACATGAAAATGAAAAAGTAAGCCTGGATCCTTCTTATTCACTCCAAAATGAAGCTTTTGGGATGGTTTTTGAAATTTGCATGTTTGAAACCCAAAACCACTTCTCTTCATGCTTGACTTCATAAGATAGAGTTTAGGATTAGGGGTAGATACATGATTTTTCTTATTTGAATATGTCTAGACCTTGGTTTATCAACTTGAATGCTTCTACTATATGACATAAGAAGACCATGTGCTTTGGTTTTTCTTTTTTTGGATTTCTCTTTTGAAATTTTATGCCCTTTGAATCTTGGTCAAATCCTATGTTTGACCAAGATTTAAACAAGATTAAAACATGAAAATGAAAAATTAAGCCTTGATCGTTCTTATTAACTCCAAAATGAAGGTTTTGGGAAGGTTTTTGAAATATCCATGTTTGAAACCCAAAACCACTTCTCTTCGTGCCGAGTTTAGGGTTAGGGGGTAGCTAGATACATGAATTTTCTGGTTTGAATATGTCTAGACCTTGTTTATCAACTTGAATGCTTACTATTTATATGACATAATTAAGGAGAGTACATGCTTTTGGTTTTTCATTTTTTATTTTTATTCCCGTTCTTATGTCATATAGTAAGCATTCAAGTTGATAAACAAGGTCTAGACATATTCAAACCAGAATATTATACTGCATTAGTACAAAGTTTCCTATGGATTCATCAAGGGTAGGAAAGCCAAGTTAACTCATTTTCATGACTAAGAAGGATCCATGCTTACTTTTTCATTTTCATGTTTTAAACTTGTTTAAATCTTGGTCAAACATAGGATTTGACCAAGATTCAAATGGTCATAAAAAATCAAACAAAATCAAAGAAATCAAAAGCCAAAGCACATAGTCTTCTTATGTAATATAGTAAGCATTCAAGTTGATCAACGAAGTCTAGACATATTCAAACCAGAAAAATCATGTATCTACCCCCTAACCCTAAACCCTGTATTATGAAGTCAAGCATGAAGAGAAGAAGTGGTTTTGGGTTTGAAACATGGAAATTTCAGTAACCCTCCCAAAAGCTTCATTTTGGAGTGACTAAGAAGGATCCAGGCTTACTTTTTCATTTTCATGTTTCAAACTTGTTTAAATCTTGGTCAAACCTAGGATTTGACCAAGATTCAAATGGGCATAAAAATTCAAAAAAGAAATCAAAAAAATGAAAAACCAAAGCACATAAGCTTCTTATGTCATATAGTAATTAAGCATTCATGTTGATCAACGAAGTCTAGACATATTTAAACAACAAAAATCATGTATATACCCCCAAACCCTAAACTCTGTCTAATGAAGTCAAGCACGAAGAGAAGTGGTTTTCGGTTTCATTTTTTTATTTCTTTTTTGAATTTTTATGCCCATTTGAATCTTGGTCAAATCCTAGCAGGTTTGACAAAGATTTAAACAAGTATAAAACATGAACATGAAAAGTAAGCCAGGATCCTTCTTATTCACTCCAAAATGAAGCTTTTGGGAGGGTTTTTGAAATTTTCATGTTTGAAACCCAAAACGACTTCTCTTCGTGCTTGACTACATAAGACAGAGTTTAGGGTTAGGGGTAGATACATGATTTTTCTGGTTTGAATATGTCTAGACCTTGTTTATCAACTTGAATGCTTGCTATATGACATCGAAGACTATGTGTTTGGTTTTTATTTTTTTGAATTTGTTATGCCCATTTGAATCTTGGTCAAATCCTTGGTTTGACCAAGATTTAAACCAGATTTAAAACATGAAAATGAAAAAGTAAGCCTAGATCCTTCTTAGTCATGAAAATGAGTTAACTTGGCTTTCCTACCCTTGAATCCATAGGAAACTTTGTACTAATGCAATATAATAATCACCCGAGTTATTACACCAACAGGTCCGTCACTTACGTGTGGTGCCCATGCGTGAGGACCCACACTTCAGTGAGCATAAGTCACGTGTGGTAGGTACGCAAACTCCCAGCCATCTTCTTTGTCAAGAGAAGACGCATCAGGATGCGTATCGGAAAGTCTCTGGGTCCTTCAGGATCCTTCGGTTGTCCCTCTCACAAAAACAAATCTCTCTCATTCTCGGCCTCGCTCGACTTGCTCGCTCGCTCGCACCTCCTGCGCACTGACAAACCCTGCACAGCAGTCAACATCATCACCAGAAAAAGGGAGACACCATAGTGCTCTCCCTTCTACTCTCCTTCCGAGTGATTCCTCTTCCTCCTAGTTTCACTCGATGGGCAAACACACATGTGCTGCATAGTAATAATAAAAAACTAAAAGAATCGACTACAAATCTATTATTAAATAGGTTAAACTAGGGTTTTGCCCAGTATACTACAGATCAAGTTGAAAAAAAAATCCAACTACGGGGTTCGATTTTGGCCTACAAATACAAAATTAAATAAGTTGAACTAGTATTGCTCCAAAAAATCATTTTGGTTTGCATTGTTTGATACTTTTCATAGCTAGAGTGCATCACAATTTTTTGATTTCATGCTTTGCTTTGCCAATTTTGATTTTTTCTAACCACCTTCTCTTTGATTTCAAATTTAGGTCAAACTATCGGTGCCTACTATGTGTTCTACTTGAATTGGATGCAGCATGCGCACATGATATGTTTTGCCATTGTTTTGGGCTTCCACACATCTTGGCCAGGCCAACCGCGACTAAAGGCCTTTTTCGAATTCATTTCTAAATCTGAAAAATAAAACTAATTCATTTCTAAATGTGAAAAATACAAATAATATATGAAAAAAATCAGAAAAATAAAACTAATTCATTTCAAAATTTTAAAAATACAAATAATACAACAAAAAATTTATAAAAATAAAACTAATTCATTTCAAAATTATAAAAATACAAATAATATATCAAAAAATTCAGAAAAATAAAACTAATTCATTTCAAATTCTTAAAAATACAAATAATACATCAAAAAATTCAGAAAAATAAAACTAATTCATTTCAAAATTTTAAAAATACAAATAATACATCAAAAAATTCAGAAAAATAAAACTAATTCATTTCAAATTCTTAAAAATACAAATAATACATCAAAAAATTCAGAAAAATAAAACTAATTCATTTCTAAATGTTAAAAATACAAATAATATATCAAAAAATTCAAAAAAATAAAAAAAATAAAAATAATTCATTTCAAAATCTTAAAAATACAAATAATATATCATCACTCTTCCCGCCCCCCTCTTCCCGCCCTGTCTTCCCGCCTCTTTCTTCCCGCCAATTTCTTCCCGCCTCTTTCTTCCCGCTTATTTCTTCCCGCCACTTTCTTCCCGCCTCCTGTCTTCCCGCTCCCATTTTTCCCGCCATTTCTCACTACATATATGTTGCCCGGCTTGGCCAGCATTATCACATCTCTACAATCTCTCATCACTCTCTCATGGCTTCCACCGCACCCACTCTAACCTACCGGCAGGTGGAGGAGCTTTGCGCCTCGAACTACCCTTGCCCACCGGGCTACCGCGTCCCCGCCGGCTGGAGCCTAAGCGCCGGCGGCGTGCCGGTCCCTCCCGTCCCTCAGGGTACTGCGCGCCGGGCGGCCATCACGAACCACTACTACCTCGACCTCACACCGGAGCAGCGGATGAATCCCCGCTGGCATCCCGATAACCAGCATACTTGGGACGCCTTCTTCATCAATCGGCGTGAGAGGGCGCTCGCCGAGTATGAGGAGGACGGTCCGCCTCCCGGGAACTTCCACGAGGCCGGCCGTCGGCTATGGTGGTACGGCCGGACTCTGCAGAGCGTCATGGACTACATCACGGCCGGCGATATCCCCCGCCTGCGCTACCCTCAGTTCGAGCCACGAGCGCCGCCCGACGACAGCGACGACAGCAGCGACGACGACGGTGGCAACCTAGAAGGTGACGACTACCAGTACAACGGCGGCGACTATGAAGACTACGAGTATGCATATTATACGCCTAGGCAGGAGTATGACTAAATCACTCCAAATTTCATGTATCATCAGTGCTATCTCGAATCAATCAAATCATTCGAAAAATGGACACCAGAACACATCACGGATAATATAATTCACATGATCCATTCAACAAAGTTTGGTACAATAAATTATTACACATCATTTCTTCCCTTGTGTCCCTGCTTGCTTACGATTGGGCCATATCCATGGAGCATCCTCATCATTTAACTTAATGCTTGGGTCGGTGTTCACTTTGAAGGGCGGAATTTCACCAAACATATTATAATCTTCTGACATGTCTGTCTTGTCCTCCACTCCCACGATGTTTCTTTTCCCTGAAAGAACAATGTGGCGCTTTGGATCATCGCATGATGTACTGATCGTTTTCTTATCTTTCCGTTTCCTCGGTTTGCTACTCATGTCCTTCACATAGAAAACCTGAGCGACATCTTTCGCTAGGACAAATGGTTCGTCAAGGTAACCAAGATTGTTGAAATCCACCATTGTCATTCCGTATTGCTTGGTCCACCTTTACCCCACCTCCTGTTAGCTTGAACCATTTGCACCGGAACAAAGGGACCCTAAAGGAGGGTCCATAGTCAAGTTCCCATATCTCCTCTATGTAACCATAATATGTGACCTTTTGCCCATTCTCGGTTGCTTGTATCAAAGCGGACACCACTGTTTTGATTGGTGCTCTTTTTATCTTGGGCGATCGTGTAAAATGTATTCCCATTTATCTCGTACCCTTGGAAAGTCGTTATAGTCGAAGATGGTGTCTTGGCCAACATGTACGACTGATCTACAACATGTTCGTCACTCATTAAATGTTTTCTCAACCAACTGCCGAAAGTCTCCATGTGGGCCTTCCTAATCCAGGATTCGGGCTTCCCGGGGTTGTCCGAGCGTAAAATATTCTTGTGTTTCTCAAAGTACGGAGCCACCAAGCTGGAATTGGTCAGAAGCTGTGTGGTGTGCTTCAGTCAGAGAATGGCCGTCCATACATATCGTTGATTTCCTTCCGATCGTGCCTTTCCCACTTAGTCTCCCCTCGTGCCGCGATCGAGGAAGACCAATCGGCTTAAGGTCAGGAACAAAGTCAACACAAAACTCAATTACCTCCTCATTTCCATAGCCCTTGGCGATGCTTCCTTCTGGCCTAGCACGGTTACGAACATATTTCTTTAATATTCCCATGAACCTCTCGAAGGGGAACATATTGTGTAGAAATACGGGACCGAGAATGGAAATCTCATCGACTAGGTGAACCAGGAGGTGCGTCATAATATTGAAGAAAGATGGCGGGAACACCAACTCGAAACCGACAAGATATTGGATCACATCGTTACGTAACCGTGGTAGAACTTCTGGATTGATTACCTTCGAGAGATTGCATTGAGGAATGCACATAGCTTCACAATGGCTACTCGAACATTTTCCGGCAGGAGCCCCTCAAAGCAATCGGAAGCAATTGCGTCATAATCACGTGGCGGTCGTGAGACTTCAGGTTTTGGAACTTTTTCTCCGCCATGTTTATTATTCCCTTTATATTGGACGAGAATCCGGACGGGACCTTCATACTGCTCGGGCATTCAAAAAAGATGACCTTCTCTTCTTTGGTCGGAGCGTAGGCGGCACGACCTTGAAACCGTTCCGGATGCCGGTCATCAGGGTCTTTCAAAATTTGCTGGTCCTGCCGTGCTTCCTTTGTATCATTTGACTTCCCATACACGCCCAAGAAGCTTAGGAGGTTCACGCAAATATTCTTCGTAACGTGCATCACGTCGATTGCGGAGCGGACTTCTAGGACTTTCCAATATTCTAGCTCCCGAATATAGATTTCTTCTTCCACATGGCTGCGTGCCCGTCGGCTCCCTTCGGAACCGATTGTCCGCCAGGACCCTTTCCAAAGATGACTTTCAAATCCTTGACCATATCAAATACCTCAGCACCGAGTGTGTTCCGCGAGGCTTCGGCCGGTGATCCGCCTTGCCGTTGTAATGCTTGCCTTTGTTTCTTCTTGGATGACCTTTCGGAAGAAATCGACGATGCCCAAGGTACACGTTCTTCTTACAATTTGGCAAATGTACACTTTCAGTCTCATGTAAGCGGTGCGTGCATGCATTGTATCTCTTATTTGACGAGTCCCGAAAGGTTACTAAGAGCAGGCCAATCGTTGATGGTTACGAAAAGCAACGCTCGTAGGTCAAATTCCTCTTCTTTGTGCTCATCCCACACACGGACACCAGGTCTGCCCCACAGCTGTAAAAGTTCATCAACTAATGGCCTTAGGTACACATCGATGTCGTTGCCGGGTTGCTTCGGACCTTGGATGAGCACCGGCATCATAATGAACTTCCGCTTCATGCACAACCAAGGAGGAAGGTTGTAGATGCATAGAGTCACGGGCCAGGTGCTATGGCTGGAGCTCTGCTCGCCAAAAGGATTCATGCCATCCGTACTTAGACCAAATCTTATGTTCCTTGCGTCAGCTGCAAAATCTTTGAACTCTCTGTCGATCTTTCTCCATTGCGTTCCATCTGCGGGGTGTCTCAACTCCCCGTCCGACTTACGGTCCTCTTTGTGCCATCGCAACAACTTGGCATGCTCTTTGTTCATGAATAGACGTTTCAACCGTGGTATTATAGGAGCATACCACATCACCTTGGCGGGAACCCTCTTCCTGGGTTTCGGCCCTCAATATCGTCACCAGGGTCATCGCCTCGATCTTATAACGCAATGCGGTGCATACCGGGCATTCATTCAAATTCTCGTATTCACCGCGGTAGAGGATGCGATCGTTGATGCATGCATGTATCTTCAGAACCTCTAAACCTAGAGGGCGAGACAACCTTCTTTACTTCGTACGTATCGGCGGGCAACTCGTTATTCTTTGGAAACATATTCTTCAACATTTTCAGCAAGTTTTCAAATGCCGAGTCAGCTACACCTGCTCGTGCCTGCCATTTCAGCAAATCTAGTGTGCAGCCCAGCTTTTTCAGACCATCATCGCATCCGGGGTACAGCGCCTTCCTGTGCTCCTCTAACATGCGATCCAAGTTCTCCCTCTCCTTTTCGGTTTCGCGGTGTCTCCGTGCATCGGCAATGGTCCGACCAAGATCATCAACGGGATCATCACGTGCCTCTTCTTCACCTTCCCCTTCACCTTCCCCTTCACCTTCAGCATCCTCCATGAAAGTATCACCGAAATGAGCAAGATAGCTTTCATCGATGAAATCATCCCCTTCTTCATCTTCTTCCATTATAACCCCTCTTTCTCCATGCTTGGTCCAACAATTATAGCTTGGCATGAAACCGTGCCGAAGCAGGTGCATGTGAACATCTCTTGAGGAAGAGTAACCCTTCCGATTCTTACGGTTAACACATGGACAGATAACAAAACCCCCCGCTTGTTCGCATTAGCCACTACGAGGAAATCTTTCAAACCCGTACTGAACTCGCCGGAGAGTCGGTTACCGTACATCCATTGCCGATTCATCTGCATTATTATAATATAAAATATATAATTAACCATCATGCATTTGTTAAACTAACTAGCTACAAACAATATAAATTAAACAATGAACTACACACACGCATATTTTATCAATGACACATCAAAGGTTCAAGTTGCAAACCGCTATCGAGGAGGAAAAAATAAATGAGAAAGCTCAAGTGTGGCTCCAACACTTCATATCATGTTTGTTTCATGCTCTTGGGGCATTTCATCAAACACCTTATGTGCATAAGAGGAACCAAAAGCAAACCTAACACTCACTTGTGAAGTTTGTGAAGAAAATGGCTCCAAATGGCTAAGTGTTGGCTGCTGGATGGGTATATATAGGGGAGGGGCTTTAGTCCCGGTTGGCCTGGCCAACCGCGACTAAAGGCCTTCGGGCACCTTTAGTCGCGGTTGGCCTGGCCAACCGCGACTAAAGCCCCCCACGTGCACCAGCTGGCCACCGTGCGCCCTGGGCCCATGCCTTTGGTCGCGGTTCGCCACACGAACCGCGACTAAAAACTCCTTTAGTCGCGGTTCCTGTAGCTTCGCGACTTATGGGGCTTCCCGGAAGCCTGTTTTTCTACCAGTGTAGCTTGCTACCACCTGCACCGCTGTTGAGCTCTAGTAAGAGACAAATTGGAGAGTCGTGTGTTCCTCTTGAAACAGGCTTTCAACCCGACCATTTTTTTGGAGCACATGATTTTGAGGAGACGCGGAAGAAGAGAAACGCGATGCGGGTAATGGTGCTTGTAGTTGTATCAGACTACGAAGGATCGGTTAGAGAAGTAAACTTCTAGCCAGCGTACACTCAAGGTTAAGGAGAAAAGTGATCTTAAGCATCGTGGGTCGTACTCCAAATGAAAACTAAACATTAGACATGCCTAATACAGAAATCGAGCTAGCTTGACAAGAATTTGAAACATTCAACATTATTATAACTATTTAAAATAACACATACGCTGGAACTTAACATTATTTGTAGACGCTAGGGCAGTTGGTTCTCGAGGCGAGCACATGTGCGGCAAGCTGCGGGCGTAGCGGCAATGGGAAAAGCGTTGAAACAACAGTAGAGTATGGGCTACCATTGGAGGTAGTATGCGTACTCAAATTTTGTAAATTTCCTATATTATTGAGATGGTTTTTTTTCAATATAATATATGAATAGTAATTATTTAAAAATTAAATAGGGAGTAATAAGAATTACAGTAGTTAAAAGTGAAACAAAGAGTAACAATTAGTTAAAAATATAATATTCATATTTAGTGGTAATTTCAAAATTCAAAAAATAAAAGGACTAACTTATGTATATGAATGGCTCTGTCAGATTTAACCGACGCACATGTATAATTAGGGGTTTTCTACCGGTGCAACGCACGTGCAATTGTGCTAGTATTTAAACAAGTTTAAAACATGAAAATGAAAAAGTAAGCCTGGTGTTGGAGATATGCCCAAGAGACAATAATAAAATGGTTATTATAATATATCTTTGTGTTTATGATAAATGTTTGCATACCATGCTATAATTGTATTAACCGAAACATTGATACATGTATGTTATGTAAACAACAAGGAAGTCCCTAGTAAGTCTCTTGTATAACTAGCTTGTTGATTAATAGATGATCATGGTTTCGTGATCATGAACATTGGATGTTATTAATAACAAGGTTATGTCATTGATGAATGATATAATGGACACACACCCAAATAAGCATGGCATAAAGATCACGTCATTAGGTTCAAATTTCTATAAGCTTCCGATACATAGTTACCTAGTCCTTCGACCATGAGATCATGTAAATCACTTATAACGGAAGGGTACTTTGATTACATCAAACGCCACTGCGTAAATGGGTGGTTATAAAGGTGGGATTAAATATTTGGAAAGTATGAGTTGAGGCATATGGATCAAGAGTGGGATTTGTCCATCCCGATGACGGATAGATATACTCTGGACCCTCTCAGTGGAATGTCGTCTGATTAGCTTGCAAGCATATGAATGGTTCATAAGAGATGACATACCACGGTACGAGTAAAGTGTACTTTTCGGAGACGAGGTTGAAAAAGGTATGGAGATACCGATGATCAAACCTCGGACAAGTAAAATATCGCGTGACAAAGGGAATCGGTATCGTATGTAAATGGTTCAATCGATCACTAAGTTATCGTTGAATATGTGGGATCCATAATGGTTCTCCAGATCCCGCTATTGGTTATTGGTCGGAGAGAAGTCTCAACCATGTCTGCATAGTTCACGAACCGTAGGGTGACACACTTAAGGTTTGATGTTGTTTTAAGTAGATATGGAATATGGATTGGAGTTCGAATATTGTTCGGAGTCTCGGATGGGATCCAGGACATCACGAGGAGGTCCGGAATGGTCCGGAGAATAAGATTCATATATAGGAAGTCACTTTCCAAGTTTGGAAATGATCCGGTGCATTTATGGAAGGCGCTAGAATGTTCTAGAACCTTCCGGAAGAAATCACCATGTAAGGTGGAGTCCTGGTTGGACTCCACCAACCCTAACCAGCCAACCAAGTAGGAGGGTGGAGTCCATGGAGGACTCCACCTCCTTGGCCGGCCAACAAGGGGGGAAGGGGAGAGTCCCTGTCCCTCTAGGTTTCGTCCATATGGCAGTTTTTGAATTGGGGTCTTATTCGAAGACTTTGGGCAAACCCTTGGGGTTCCACCTATATAATGAGGAGGAGAGGGAGGGGGCAGCCTTGTACTTGGCTGCACCACCATAGGGGGCCCCTGGCCGGCGCCCCTAACCCCTCTCTCCCAAACCCTAGCACACCTCCCTCCTCATACACCTCCCGTAGCGCTTAGGCGAAGCCCTACCGGAGATCTCCACCACCACCGACACCACGCCGTCATGCTGTCGGGATTCCGAGGAGGATCTACTACTTCCGCTGCCCGCTGGAACGGGGAGAAGGACGTCATCATCAACACCGAACGTGTGACCGAGTACGGAGGTGCTGCCCGACTGTGGCACCGTCAAGATCTTCTACGCGCTTTTGCAAGCGGCAAGTGATCGACTACATCCACAACTAGATCTAATATCGTAGGCTTTGGAAATCTTCAAGCGTTAGTCTCATGATCTTCTCATTGCTACCGTCTACTAGATTAGATCTTGGCTTGTTATTCGTTCTTGCGGTAGGAAATTTTTTGTTTTCTATGCTACGAATCCCATCAGTGGTATCAGAGCCGTGTCTATGCATAGATTGGTTGCACGAGTAGAACACAATGGTTTTGTGGGCGTTGATGCTTTGTTGTCTTTAGTTCGTGTACTTTGCATCTTGCGGGATGGTGGGATGAAGCGGCCCGGGCTAACTTTACATGACCGCGTTCATGAGATTTGCTCCACGCTCGACATGCAACTTTATTGCATAAGTGGCTTTGCGGGTGTCTGTCTCTCTCACCATAGTGAAGATTCAATTTACTCTTTCTATTGACAACACTAGTATCACCGTTGTGGTTCATGTTCGTAGGTAGATTGGATCTTACTCGAAAACCCTAAACCACGTAAAATATGCAAACCAAATTAGAGGCGTCTAACTTGTTTTTGCAGGGTTTGGTGATGTGATATGGCCATGATGTGATGATGAATATGTATGAGATGATCATTATTGTATTGTGGCAACCGGCAGGAGCCTTATGGTTGTCTTTATATTTCATGTAGTAGTATTTTTTCAAAGTAGTTGTAATAGTTGCTACGTGTGGTGAACAACCATGAAGACGGCGCCATGGACCTTGACGCTATGCCGACGATGATGGAGATCATGCCCGTTGATGATGGAGATCATGTCCGTGCTTTGGAGATGAAGATCAAAGGCGCAAAGACTAAAGGGCCATATCATATCATATTATGTATTGCATGTGATGTTAATCCTTTATGCATCTTATTTTGCTTAGATCGCGACGGTAGCATTATAAGATGATCCCTCACATTAATATCAAGATAATAAAGTGTTCTCCCCTCGTATGCACAGTTGCTACAGTTCGTCGTTTTGAAGCATCTCGTGATGATCGAATGTGATAGATTCTACGTTCACATACAACGGGTGTAAGCCATGTTGCACACGCGGAAATACTTGGGTTTGCTTGACGAGCCTAGCATGTATAGACATGGCCTCGGAACACAGGAAACCGAAAGGTTAAACATGAGTCATATGGATGATATGATCAACATGTTGATGTTCACCATTGAAGCTACATCATCTCACGTGATGATCGGTTTTGATGTAGTGGATATGGATCGTGTACCACTTAACAACTATGAGGGATGTTGTATTAAGTGGGAGTTCATTAGTAATTAGATTAAAACTTGAACTAATTATCAGGAACATAGTCTAAATAGTATTTTGAATTAAATTTGTAGAATTGGCATCCGTTATCTACCATGCGCTAGTCTTGTAATTGAGATTGAAATACTGTTAAATCTGACAAGTAACTTTACGGACTGGTACCGTATTGTTAAAGAATCAAGAAATGATTAAGTCCTATTGCAAACTTTTAGTAAACCTCACATTGCTGATTCAAAGAACAGTGGTTTCAATTAGTACCTAAAATCATCTTGTCTCCGTGAAACTTGAAGTTCAAATCCGTTTGAAAAGTAAGTAGCTGGAAATTTTGTTTTCAGAAATAAGCAAGGTATGAGATATATGTGATATCTAAGACCTTATTGCAAGGTGATAGAATATAATTTGGTGAGACTACATAAACTCATAAGTTTTATGGGTACGAAGGTTGAAGACGCAAGGCGTCCCAATCCTCCAACTATTGGGGCACTAACGATATTCGCATATCCATGACATGATCATCCTTAGTATGCACCGTTGCTAAGACTCGTCGTTTCGAAGCATCTCGTGATGATCGGGTGTTATAGATTCTATGTCTGCATACAACGGGTTCAAGCCAGATTTGCATATGCGAATACTGAGGTTAAACTTTACGAGCCTAGCATGTACAGACATGGTCTCGGAAAGTCGTCATGATATGATGGATAAAAAATATGAGTGAAATTGTTCATCACATTACAAAGTTACTAATAGTGAAATCCGGAACACTTGTCATATGATGATCAACTTCAAATTAAGAACCTCAAGGTTATTGGTATTTGACCAATGGACCTAGAAGTTATTGAAGGTGAAGTGTTTTCTGGGAATGAGGAAAGCTAAAAGAGAAACTACAAAAGATATTTTGGCAGAAAGAAAGAAAAGACTAGAAAGTCTAGCTCAGATGTATATAGATGATATACATGTTATGGATGTATTCCTTGTTTGGTCACATAATGAAAATTTTGGGTATTTGTACCAGATTGGTTGGTATGAGATGTCATACAATACAACACAATACAAGAATACGATGGCCTCAATGACTGATAAGTAATATGGTAATAATGCATGTTTGGAACATAATAAAGTGTTGTTATGTTTGTCGTTAGCATTCTACCTAGCCCTTAGAATTTATAATAAAGAACTTAATAATTGTTATTTTGCTCTGGTCAAATGAAAACAATGAGTTGTTCAAATTATGACATTACTCCATGTACGATGGATAAGTTATTATAAATCTTAATGGTGAAAGACACATACATAACACTGACGCTAAAATGCCATAAGGCAAATGATTTGAATTCCACTTATTTGTGGAACCGCTATTTAGGTCATGTTAGAAATGAACGCATGAAGAAACTCCATGAAGATAGATTTTTGGAGTCATTTGATTTTTGAATCGTTTGGCACTTGCAAATCTTTTCTAAAAAGAACGACTGAAATACCATTCATAGGCCAAGAGTTGAACGAGCAACTAACTTAGTGGAAACATACATGATGATGTATGTGGTTCACTGGGCATAGTTGTGTGCGGGGGATTCTTCTACTTCATGAAAACTTCCAACAATGAATTGAGTATATATATGTGGATATATTCGATAAGGAAGAAGTTTGAAACATTTGAATGGATTCAAATAAATTTCAGCATGAAGTGGAAATCATCGTAATAGAAAAGTCAAATATCTATGATAGGATCATGGTGGAAATATTTGAATTAAGAGTTTTTAGCGAACATCTAAGAGAGTTATGAAATTGTTCTACAACTCACTTTTCTTGGAGTATCATAGTGATGATGTAGTATCCAAGAGACGTATCCAAACTTTGTTGGATTAATGATGAGATAAAATAAAATGAAGCCATTATATTTTTGTGGATTATGCTTTAGAGACTACCACTTTTACACTGAATAGAGCGTCATCATGATCCGTTGAAATGACACCATACGAGTTATGGCATGGGTATAAACCCTAAATAGTTGTAATATCCCAGGTATTGGGGTTACAAAAATAGAGGAAACAGATGTGTGCATTGCATTCATGCATAGAAAATCTGGGGAATTTTCGCGCTTTAAAGTAAAACAGATCACGATGAATCGAAGTTTCACTTGACCATGGTGGAATTGAAGTAGCTCATCAAGTCAAGTGCTATAAACCTCAGTGTGATCTTTGTTAAAACCTTGTTTTGGGTAGAGATGATTTGATCTAAGGGGTTAGATCAAATGGAACTAATAATCAACACAACAACACTTTACTCAATGATCAATTGCTTGATCTTATAACCTATCATAATATGGTAATCCTTACCATAACATATGAACATACATCTATTTGGAAATCAAGTAACAATAAATGGAGAAACCATTCTTCACTTATCTTCTCCATGTCTTAAACTAAACCTTGATCCTAACATGAACCTCAGGGTATTCCTTTTACTCCATTCTTGGAAACATAACAAGGAGATCCACTCAAGAAATACAATTCTTCTCTATTCCAAATAGTTATACATCAAACCTAGAGAGGTGAGAGTTCTATTCTACTTAAGGAAGCAATGACAACCCTTGATGCAAATCTTGAATATAAATATCCATATGTTCACAACATTATCTTCAAAAGGAATCCTAGGGTATTATTCAAGCCTTCCCAAATGAGAGAGACCATTTACTATAAGCCTAGCTTTACCTATTAATGAACAAAGGACAACCTTTGAACTAAAGTATTAGGTTGCAAACCATTTCCTCTTGGAGTGGTGAGCTAACCTAATATCAAGTGAAACAAGATTATCTCCATGAATTGATAAAGTAAGAATGAGATTAATCCAACTAAGATAGATAAATGGAACCTTAACCTAGATACCTAAGGAGATATTAGGAGTACACCATAAACCTTAGAATAACTATTCTTAAATGAGAGAGCTCAACCTATAGTGTTATATTCAAGATAATTGAGACAAACATAACCATGCCCATTCAAGAAACTATAAAGGAAAGTGCTATACCTTAATTGATCAAGGCAATGCTTGATCATGGAAGTGAGAAACCTAGTTAATGAGAGATACCTTAGGAAGCCAAACCTTGAACAATATAAATTAAGTGAGGATCATAAACCCTAAGAACTTGAGGTAGAGATATTAAGAACAAGTGGATCATGCCTAATCCATGATCATGCTCTTGAGGTATGGGAGGGTAAGTTAAACCCTAATAGGATCAAGTAGATACTCATTCATCACATGAAATCATAGGGAGGTAACTAGTAAGCAACCCTAGTCTTCTATCCCAACTTTAACTTGTGAATCACTTGGTGATCATAAGTAGAATCCTACCATATCTATGAGTCATATATTAAAGAACCATAAGAAAACCTTAGAGTAAAACTCCATACTTAATATGGTGAGAAACCATCCATCCATATGACCAAAGTTAACTATAAAAAGAACTATAATCAATGTAGTTACTTTAATGATAAGTTGGGGGTAATAATAGAAGTTAATTGGTAGAAGATAAAACCAATTCTCAAATCCTCAGTAATTGAAGGAGCACATGAACTATTAAGCAAGTAACCCTTATCATAGATAGGGAGATTAAACTTTAGCCAATGCAATATGGTGTCACCTCATTCATACAAACTAAAATTATATCTCAACCCTAGATATGGTATCACTATGGTAATTACCATATAAACCTAGACCATAATTGGGAATTAAATCAATGGCCATTAGGTAAATATCACTAGAACCCTAGTGTGGCATATTAATAAAATCTTATGCTTCATTTATTAAACCTGAGAAAAACCATTGTGATACATCTTATAATTAAACCCATGAGTGTTGATCAACCACCTATAACCATAAACTAAGAACCAAACCATGATGGGAGTAATACCTACTCTAGATATTTCAAGGTGTATTAAAATATAATACTAGAGATCACCTTGAATTGGGATAAGGATACTCCTTACAAGACCTTGATTAAAGGGTGATCACATAAAATAATATGCAAGTGAAACAAACTCTCAAATAAGAAACCAAGCCCTCATGATAATCTTTAAAATGCTTTGGGAAGCTATTCTCCACTTTAAATAATTCAAAAGAGAGTTGTATTGTAGGGAGGAAAAGGAAATTCTAAGAATACCCAAACTCATGGCTAAATTGAAATTTAAATAGAAATCACAAGGATACAAATAAAATCATGCAATACACATTAGCTTTGGACAATGAAATCATGCAAAGATCATTATTGATAAGTCCTAATTAAAAATAAGTATAAACATCTGAAAGCATAATTGAATTCAAATATGAATTCAAAACAGAATTCAAAATAGGAAATACCAAAACAGAAAAGAAAAAACTGAAAAGAAAAAGAGAGAAACCTTACCTGGACCTTACCTGTCGCAGCAGCCTAGCTAGGGGAGCCCAGAAGCAGCCCGAGCGCCCAGCCCAGCGGCCGAAGCCGAGCCACAGCAGCCCACGTACCTCTTCGCCAGGATAAGAACGGAGAGAACGTCGTCGTCTTCGTCTCCTCTCCTGCGCGCACGGGAGCTCGACACGACGACGATTGAGCCACGTCCCGCGCCGACATTGTGGACAGCGCGACCGCCAACGATCGTCCTTGACCCTATAAATACACGGCCGAAGCCCTCCTCGCTCTTGTTCTTCCTTTTCCTCCAATCTCGCAAACCCTAGCACGCTCGGACCTCGGCCATCGCCGTCGATATAGAGCCTTCCCGAGCCATCGCCGTGACCACCACCGTGATCGCCGTCCTCAACATGGTCTATTTGCAAAAGGAATCAAGCCATGGCGATGCCGTAGCGTCTCCGTCGAGCTCGTCTTCCTCCGACGGCCGGAGATGACGATTCCGGCGAAACCGACCGCCATGGACCTCGCCGTCAAACCCTGCGTGCTCCTGGTGAGCCCCCGAATCTCGCGGCATGCATAGCTCGCTCGATTGCACCCCGTAGCATGCCTAGCACCGTAGACCCGTGTGCTCTGCCGCTCCGCCTCACCGCCGGCCAAGCTCCGGCGACCATTTGGAGGCGGCGCCACCACTGCTAGGTTCGCCTCGTTGTCCTCTGTCCAACGCGCCTATGCACGCACTTGCGGGAGCCCTCCAGCGCCGGCGCCGTCCATGATTGGCCGCCGGTGGTGGCCATGGTTGCCACGTCGCGATGCCACCGTGGCAGCCAACGTGGCAGTGACCGACCCACCGGTCAGCCTGCCGTGGGGTAGTCTAGTCCGGGTGCATCTAGTAATTCTCTCGTTTTAAATTCAAATTCATAATTGCTGCAACTTCAAATGAATTTAGCAAATTCAATTTAAGTCAGAAAAATATAAATGAGATATCAAAATTCTTAGAAATGAAAACTCTATCCAATAAAAATACAATATGAAATTTTTATTTTTAATAAAAATTCAATTATTTAATACTTATTAAATGAGCCTTTTCTTTAATTCTAAATTGAATTAAAATTCAATAAATTGGAAAACCTTCTAAAATAAATAAAAACCAGTAAGAAAAATAAAGAAAACATTAAAGTTATTTTTCTTTATGTGTTATTTTGTTAAATCTTTATTAGTGGAAATTTAAACCCTAATTAATAATTACCTTAATTATTAATTGTTTAAAAATAATACAATGCCAAATTCAATATTATTTTTATCTCCAATTTACTAATAACTTCAACTTTAAAATGAAGTTATTAATCATAGAATTAAATGGTTAATAACAAACCCTAAATTCCACATGGAATGATTTTATAACCCTAGAATTTCATGTGACTCCTAAAACCCTAAATTAATTAGGAACCCTAGTTCCATTAGGACATGTGAACCCTAAATTGCTTCTAACCTAAACCCTAGGTTAGAGCATGTGATCATGGTACATTCTTTCAAAGAATAGAACCCTAGTAACAAATAAATACCTGTCTTGGCCATATAAAATGTAGAAGACCTATCACTAATATATGGATATCCCATGTGTTCATCTTCATCAAACCTAGATAATCAAAGTAGGGTGAACCAAGTGTAAACCCTAGATCCTATTACCAAAGCCATCCCCCATATTCATTCCTACTTAGCATCACACCAATGTGATGAACCTCAGGAGCAACTATGCCAAAACCTGAGCATTACCTAACCATATTCCACTAAACCCTACTAGTATTGGATATTTATCAACCATCCTATTCAGGAGCCAATTACTCCTGACTTAATTGAACCAACAGTAAAACCTAGACCACTTCCACCCTAATTGATATACTTCTTATTAATTAAGAAGTATGTTCTTCAAAAGTTATTCTTTTGAAGAAAATAAGGAATCATCATCAACCCTGCTTATAAGGACCTATAAACCCTAGCCAGCCTATCACTAGCAAGATAAACCAACCTTGACAACAACCATGTATAATGAATTGCTTAGGATGCCTAAGCTTATCTCAACCTTACAAGCCCTAGTTGCTGATGAATCCAACTATGTTGTGATCCATCTTATACTTACTCCAGAAACTATTTGAAACCAGAATAAATTATAACAAACCCATAAACCTAATTGTCATACTTGTTCTTTATTAAAGAACATGTTCTTCAAAAGTTATTCTTCTGAAGAATATAACAAGTAATCATTAACCATGCCATATAGTACTAAAACTGACAACTGTTCTTTACATGTTAACATTAGGCCAATTATCATTCTTTGTGTGCTAAATTGATTACTGTGCTTTATTATCTACCTGTTCATGATACCAAGTAATCACGCCTGAATAAGAACCTTGTTTGTGAATCACTCTAAAAGTGCAACACACCCTGAATCAATTATTACCACTCAATAATCCTAAATCATCGGGGTTAGGTCACGTTTAGAGCGATTGCATCTCATACTTATGCATTATTGCATCCTTGCCAATCTTTTAAACATCGTCCTTACCGGACGATGATGCTATTTCAGAATTTGGAGTTATTGCGTATCGAAGACCTTGCCTGCATAATCTTGCAGTCAAGAAAGGCAAGTTCATCACTTGCTCATGTCATTTGAGTATCTTTATCAAATTACTTGCAAAGTACTATGATTACCACTATTGCATAAAAACCAAAACCACTATTTTCATAACTATGAATATGACTATGTGGTGGGCAATGGAACCATGGATTGTGTTGATATGGTGGAGGTTCCATTGCAAAGGTTAATATCCATCTAGGATTAAACAACAAATGTCGCCGAGTGATTCTTGTGCCGTAATACCCGTGTTAACCATAAGATCCGGAGTGGGACGGAGTAGTCAAAAGTGTTTCCACCTCTTGAACATCAACGGATTCGCTTACCGTAGACGGTTGTATCTTGCGGAGCAATTGGTGGGTGGGGAGCCCTTCTAATTCCCCACGGTATAGCTGTTGCTTACCGTAGACGGTTGCTGCTTGCGGAACAATTGGTGGGTGGGGATCCCCTTCTAATTCCCCACGGTAATGTGGTCTATGATGGGTTGCAGCTACCGGCGAAGGAGTTTGGTTCAATCCCAGACTGTCGTCGTGGTCGGGGTCCACCCTGAAATTACGGGAATAATGGGACCGGCGAGGACCCAGGGTCGGGGCATGCAACAAAGGGTGGGTGTTCGAGGTAGCGGAGGAACATGATTGGCTAGACCTTATACCGGGCCTCACACCAAAGGAAGTGTGGACGGGAACAATTGCCCGGTTGGCACCAAGGTTAAGATCTCTTATGGGTAAAGCAACACACCTCTGCGAGTGTAATGAACCGTGACCTGTCACTCCCTGTTCGGGATATGGAGCTGCGAACGCGGCCGGAAAGGAGCTCCATGAAGTTCTAGTAAACCGGTGAAGGCTGACGGACATAGTTCTTCCGAATAAAAGCAACCTTTTGAAGAAATGGTTATGAAAACTTGCATTGGTATTAGACTTTCCGGTCTAATGCCGTAGCTAGTGCATTAAACACCTCTTTCCTATAATGAACTTGTTGAGTACGCTCGTACTCATCCCACTCTTAAATCCCCTGCTTAGATATGGAGGCATCGAAGGAGGATCTACAGTGCAACTCGAAGGCCGAGGAGTCAACAACTACTTCACGAGACAGGACCCTGTCAGAGGAGCCAGATACCACATCCAACAAGGAGAAAACCTAGTTTAGCCATAGAAGGGAACTAGCTTCCTAAATCTAGCTCCTATTTAGCTAGAGTCTATTCTTAGCCTCTGTAGTTAGTGGAATACTCTACAAATAGAGTTCGTGATAAGACTAGACTACGAGTCGTTCTTCTGGAGTTATCTGCAGTTTTACCTCATTGTAAAGTAGGAGGCTGTGCTGATCTTTTGTAATAGAGTCAATGTTGTAATTCTATAGACATACCTTGGACCCGCATATGTTTCTTTGTACCACTCGAGCGATATAATACTAGTGGAACGGTGTTTCATTGGTGTTATATCGGACTTGCATACTACACCATGCAGTGGTATGCCGGGTCACCACAGTTGGTATCAGAGCAAATGCTTTGACCTTAGGATTAAAACCCTTTAAAGGAGACCTATAGGATTGGTAGTGTCTATAGGAAGTTGTCTTAGATAAACCAAATATTCTTATGACTTGAGATGGATATTCACTTGAGAATAATCCTGACACACCTGAGTCAATATTTCCTACCTATATTTCCTAAGTAATGTTAGCTAGCTAATCTCAAATTATGTAGGATACTCTTAAGACCCTAAAATAATTATGAGTAGACCACAGTTGGTATACAATACATGGTAGTCCAAAGAGAGGATACAACCATAAGGAAGATATCCTAGTGGAAGATGTGTACCAACATATGTTATGATTAAGTAAGAATTATTCAGACCTGTAATAGGAGTAATATCAAGTGAGAAAGATAAGCAAGATATCCTACTAGAAGGTATATGCTAAGACAAGTAATGGGTAAGTAAAATTTATCTAAATTTGTGAAACAACTGACAGTAAGTGATAAATATAAATTAGATAAAGTAGTATAGACCATGATGAGTCAATCATGGGAGGTAAGGAAGAGAGATATGAATAAAATATGTTTACTTATATGGTAGAGTTATTAATCATATATGATTCACCTGAGAATCATTATGTGATGGAATAGAACATCATAAACATTTAGGAGGAGAACAATAAGAAACCAGACAATAGTGCAAGAACTGTGTTCCAAAAATATGGGAAGTGTGCCAAGCACATCATGATCAGAGTCTTATGATAGAAACACTTAGAAGTATAGGAACTATATCCTAATAAATATGTATTCATAGTAACCATATTAGAACTAGTGGTATCATACAAAATAGTCCTCAATAGCACTTATATATGAAATAATACTTTGTTAGTACTTCCAAACAAAACTAGGTTAACCTTAGCTATCCTAGACCACTTTGTTTCAAGTTTATCTCATTGCAATTGTGCAATTAAGATAAATGTTGAGACAAATAGTAGAAATTCATGTATTCATGCTAAGTATCACGATATAAACCTATCTTATGTGGTGCTATATACTACACATCTCAGCTTGATGTTTAGAGATGTCTTACTCAATTATATCATATTCAGGCTTATGATGATGTGTATTATAAGCACAAAGCTGAATCTTCTTGGATTTTATTGGATTTTCATTGTTTGACTAGATCCATACATGAAGTTTGACTTTGATATGCAAATGCATGTTGCAATATCAAGTTCCAACTTGATGCTATAGATCTAGAGGGTAATGGTAAACGTGTGAGGAAGTGACGAACTCTGAAGATTTCAAAGACAAGATGAAGGTTCATCAGAAAAGGAAACAAAGTTGTGGGAAGCAACCACAATACTCTGAAGGAAGTACTAATCAACATTCATGCTTTACCTCAACAGAGGAGTACTTTAGTACTCCCTCCGTTCCTTTCTATAATGCCTATTGTTTTTTCGCATTTGTTTCAGAATATAAGAGTAAATCTATGTTTTTATTGCAAAGAACCCCTTCCACCGATCAGGTCAAGTCCAGAAAATCTGGAAACCGATCTGATCATGTATTTCTGAAATCTGTTTTCAGTTTCCTATTTTGTCTGTGATATCGCTAGGGGGTTTTGTGTGAAAAAATGGCCCGCGCTAATTTCCGTGCCAAAAAACAATAGGCACTATAGAAAGGAACAGAGGGAGTACATGAGAAGCATGAAGGTGAGAAATATAATGATTATGGTGAAGCTGAAGTTGATCCATAGTCAACATAGAAGAGGGAATGCATGGGAAATCACTTAGGATACTATAATCATAGTGTCAGCTAGTGGTTTTCTTGCAAAATAAACCCTGACTGAAGGAAGATGATATATGAAACCATAGCAGTTATAAGAAGACCGTAGTTGATATCAGAAGACCACAATTGGTATAATATCAATACTGCAAGATAAAGTAGAAGATGTCTCGTATAGTTGATCAGAACCTATAATAGAATCCATTTTTAGATATCAAATAGCCACAGTTGTTGGTATAACAACCACAGCTGGTATCAGTTGGTATTACAAATAGTCCACCATTTAATTAGTTGTAACAAAAGTTTGTGAACAAATAAAAATCTTGTCAGCCAAATAGCTAGATATATAATCATTTAGTTGGAGAATTCACATTGGATGTCCACAATTGAGTGGATACACCACAAAGATTCTTCGCAAAACCTTAGAGGAATATAAACCATAAGCTAGAACCTATACCAATATTCTAATCATAAGTCCAATAGTTGGAAGAAAAGGAGTTGAAGACCATAAGAAAACTCTAAGGGGTAGAGTAAAGATTGAGTTGGATGTACAATAACTCAATACTTTGAGCATAATAGAAGAAGAAGGTCTGAACCGAGAGGAAGTTCGATCTTATTTTCATAAGATTATTGAGCACTATTTTCAGAAGGATGTCAGACCAGAAGCCGAGGTTTATACCTCGAGGAAGTAAGGATTGGACTATAACTTGAGAAAGGGAGAAATATTTACTCAGAAGTACGAAAGCTCAAGTAAATCAAGCATAAAGAAGTTGGACGAAGAAAATACCATAGACCAAATACAGCTCAAGGAGGTCAAAGACTGAAGGGATTTGACCATACCGAATACCAGAGACTAACATGAAAGATTCCTTTCATGGAACCTAAATGAATCAAAACAGTTATAGGTATCAACTATAAACCATGATTGGATGGACTAAATGAGTCTAATCCATTCTTAGGGAAATAAAACATCGTGATCATTCCCTGGTAAGTACCTTACTAAGTACCAATACTGAAGTTCTGGTAGTAAGGGAAAAACAAAGACCTATTTTATCAAATAGGAGAATGTTATCCAATTAGTCCTCAATTAAGACTGTCAAGACAAGAAGAAGTCTCAATCATTGAATCTTAAATAAGATAGGAAACAAGATTATAATAGTTGGAAGAAATCAATAAATCAAAGTAAGAGCCATGGTTCAGAGACAGGTATTATTAGATTCCAAGAAGAAAATCATAGAACTGGAGTAAGAAACTAATGTTCAGAGACAAACCCTAATGGATTCCAGGAAGAATCTGGACAAGGGATGTATTCAATTATATCCAGTAAGATCACCATGGAGTTCGAGAAAAGTCGTTGTCTGCACAAGTCAGATCCACACTTCGGAAACGTGAGAGAGTTCAAACTTCGAGGACGAAGTTTAGTTTAAGGGGTAGAGATTGTAATATCCCAGGTATTGGGGTTACAAAAATAGAGGAAACAGATGTGTGCATTGCATTCATGCATAGAAAATCTGGGGAATTTTCGCGCTTTAAAGTAAAACAGTCACAGTAACTGAAGTTTCACTTGACCTTGGTGGAATTGAAGTAGCTCATCAAGTCAAGTGCTATAAACCTCAGTGTGATCTTTGTTAAAACCTTGTTTTGGGTAGAGATGATTTGATCTAAGGGGTTAGATCAAATGGAACTAATAATCAACACAACAACACTTTACTCAATGATCAATTGCTTGATCTTATAACCTATCATAATATGGTAATCCTTACCATAACATATGAACATACATCTATTTGGAAATCAAGTAACAATAAATGGAGAAACCATTCTTCACTTATCTTCTCCATGTCTTAAACTAAACCTTGATCCTAACATGAACCTCGTGGTATTCCTTTTACTCCATTCTTGGAAACATAACAAGGAGATCCACTCAAGAAATACAATTCTTCTCTATTCCAAATAGTTATACATCAAACCTAGAGAGGTGAGAGTTCTATTCTACTTAAGGAAGCAATGACAACCCTTGATGCAAATCTTGAATATAAATATCCATATGTTCACAACATTATCTTCAAAAGGAATCCTAGGGTATTATTCAAGCCTTCCCAAATGAGAGAGACCATTTACTATAAGCCTAGATTTACCTATTAATGAACAAAGGACAACCTTTGAACTAAAGTATTAGGTTGCAAACCATTTCCTCTTGGAGTGGTGAGCTAACCTAATATCAAGTGAAACAAGATTATCTCCATGAATTGATAAAGTAAGAATGAGATTAATCCAACTAAGATAGATAAATGGAACCTTAACCTAGATACCTAAGGAGATATTAGAAGTACACCATAAACCTTAGAATAACTATTCTTAAATGAGAGAGCTCAACCTATAGTGTTATATTCAAGATAATTGAGACAAACATAACCAGGCCCATTCAAGAAACTATAAAGGAAAGTGCTATACCTTAATTGATCAAGGCAATGCTTGATCATGGAAGTGAGAAACCTAGTTAATGAGAGATACCTTAGGAAGCCAAACCTTGAACAATATAAATTAAGTGAGGATCATAAACCCTAAGAACTTGAGGTAGAGATATTAAGAACAAGTGGATCATGCCTAATCCATGATCATGCTCTTGAGGTATGGGAGGGTAAGCTAAACCCTAATAGGATCAATAGATACCATTCATCACATGAAATCATAGGGAGGTAACTGGTAAGCAACCCTAGTCTTCTATCCCAACTTTAACTTGTGAATCACTTGGTGATCATAAGTAGAATCCTACCATATCTATGAGTCATATATTAAAGAACCTAAGAAAACCTTAGAGTCAAACTCCATACTTAATATGGTGAGAAACCACCCATCCATATGACCAAAGTTAACTATAAAAAGAACTATAATCAATGTAGTTACTTTAATGATAAGTTGGGGATAATAATAGGAGTTAATTGGTACAAGGTAAAACCAATTCTCAAATCCTTAGTAATTAGAGAAGCACATAAGGTATTAAGCAAGTAACCTTATCATAGATAGGGAGATTAAACATTAGTCAATGCAATATGGTGTCACCTCATTCATACAAACTAAAATTATATCTCAACCCTAGATATGGTATCACTATGGCAATTACCATATAAACCTAGACTATAATTGGGAATTAAATCGATGGCCATTAGGTAAATATCACTGGAACCTTAGTGTAGCATATTAATAAAATCTTATGCTTCATTTATTAAACCTGAGAAAAACCATTGTGATACATCTTATAATTAAACCCATGAGTGTTGATCAACCACCTATAACCATAAACTAACAACCAAACCATGATGGGAGTAATACCTACTCTAGATATTTCAAGGTGTATTAAAATATAATACTAGATATCACCTTGAATTGGGATAAGGATACTCCTTACAAGACCTTGATTAAAGGGTGATCACATAAAATAATATGCAAGTGAAACAAACTCTCAAATAAGAAACCAAGCCCTCATGATAATCTTTAAAATGCTTTGGGAAGCTATTCTCCACTTTAAATAATTCAAAAGAGAGTTGTATTGTAGGGAGGAAAAGGAAATTCTAAGAATACCCAAACTCATGGCTAAATTGAAATTTAAATAGAAATCACAAGGATACAAATAAAATCATGCAATACACATTAGCTTTGGACAATGAAATCATGCAAAGATCATTATTGATAAGTCCTAATTAAAAATAAGTACAAACATCTGAAAGCATAATTGAATTCAAATATGAATTCAAAATAGAATTCAACATAGGAAATACCAAAACAGAAAAGAAAAAACTGAAAAGAAAAAGAGAGAAACCTTACCTGGACCTTACCTGTCGCAGCAGCCCAGCTAGGGAGCCCGAAGGCCAGCCCGAGCCCGAGCCCAGCGAGCCCGAAGCCAGCACAGCCCACGTACCTCTTCGCTCGGATAAGAACGGAGAGAACGTCGTCGTCTTCGTCTCCTCTCCGCGCGCACGGGAGCTCGACACGACGACGATGGTGAGCCACGTCCCGGCCGACATCTGTGGACGAGCGCGACCGCCAACGATCGTCCTTGACCCTATAAATACACGGCCGAAGCCCTCCTCGCTCTTGTTCTTCCTTTTCCCCAATTTCGCAAACCCTAGCACGCTCAGACCTCGGCCATCACCGTCGATATAGACCTTCCCGACCATCGCCGTGACCACCACTGTGATCGCCGTCCTCAACATGGTCTATTTGCAAAAGGAATCAAGCCATGGCGATGCACGTAGCGTCTCCGTCGAGCTCGTTCCCTCCGACGGCCGGAGATGACGATTCCGGCGAAACCGACCGCCATGGACCTCGCCGTCAAACCCTGCGTGCTCCTGGTGAGCCCCCGAATCTCGCGGCATGCATAGCTCGCTCGATTGCACCCCGTAGCATTCCTAGCACCGTAGACCCGTGTGCTCTGCCGCTCCGCCTCGCCGCCGGCCAAGCTCCGGCGACCATTTGGAGGCGGCGCCACCACTGCTAGGTTTGCCTCGTTGTCCTCTGTCCAACGCGCCTATGCACGCACTTGCGGGAGCCCTCCAGCGCCGGCGCCGTCCATGACTGGCCGCCGGTGGTGGCCATGGTTGCCACGTCGCAGCCACCGTGGCAGCCAACGTGGCGACTGACCCACCAGTCAGCCTCTGGGGGTAGTCTAGCCCGGGTGCATCTAGTAATTCTCTGTTTTAAATTCAAATTCATAATTGCTGCAACTTCAAATGAATTTAGCAAATTCAATTTAAGTCAGAAAAATATAAATGAGATATCAAAATTCTTAGAAATGAAAACTCTATCCAATAAAAATACAATATGAAATTTTTATTTTTAATAAAAATTCAATTATTTAATACTTATTAAATGAGCCTTTTCTTTAATTCTAAATTGAATTAAAATTCAATAAATTGGAAAACCTTCTAAAATAAATAAAAACCAGTAAGAAAAATAAAGAAAACATTAAAGTTATTTTTCTTTATGTGTTATTTTGTTAAATCTTTATTAGTGGAAATTTAAACCCTAATTAATAATTACCTTAATTATTAATTGTTTAAAAATAATACAATGCCAAATTCAATATTATTTTTATCTCCAATTTACTAATAACTTCAACTTTAAAATGAATTTATTAATCATAGAATTAAATGGTTAATAACAAACCCTAAATTCCACATGGAATGATTTTATAACCCTAGCATTTCATGTGACTCCTAAAACCCTAAATTAATTAGGAACCCTAGTTCCATTAGCACATGTGAACCCTAAATTGCTTCTAACCTAAACCCTAGGTTAGAGCATGTGATCATGGTACATTCTTTCAAAGAATAGAACCCTAGTAACAAATAAATACCTGTCTTGGCCATATAAAATGTAGAAGACCTATCACTAATATATGGATATCCCATGTGTTCATCTTCATCAAACCTAGATAATCAAAGTAGGGTGAACCAAGTGTAAACCCTAGATCCTATTACCAAAGCCATCCCCCATATTCATTCCTACTTAGCATCACACCAATGTGATGAACCTCAGGAGCAACTATGCCAAAACCTGAGCATTACCTAACCATATTCCACTAAACCCTACTAGTATTGGATATTTATCAACCATCCTATCCAGGAGCCAATTACTCCTGACTTAATTGAACCAACAGTAAAACCTAGACCACTTCCACCCTAATTGATATACTTCTTATTAATTAAGAAGTATGTTCTTCAAAAGTTATTCTTTTGAAGAAAATAAGGAATCATCATCAACCACCGCTTATAAGGACCTATAAACCCTAGCCGGCTATCACTAGCAAGATAAACCAACCTTGACAACAACCATGTATAATGAATTGCTTAGGATGCCTAAGCTTATCTCAACCTTACAAGCCCTAGTTGCTGATGAATCCAACTATGTTGTGATCCATCTTATACTTACTCCAGAAACTATTTGAAACCAGAATAAATTATAACAAACCAGAAACCCAATTGTCATACTTGTTCTTTATTAAAGAACATGTTCTTCAAAAGTTATTCTTCTGAAGAATATAACAAGTAATCATTAACCATGCCATATAGTACTAAAACTGACAACTGTTCTTTACATGTTAACATTAGGCCAATTATCATTCTTTGTGTGCTCAATTGATTACTGTGCTTTATTATCTACCTGTTCATGATACCAAGTAATCACGCCTGAATAAGAACCTTGTTTGTGAATCACTCTAAAAATGCAACACACCCTGAATCAATTATTACCACTCAATAATCCTAAATCATCGGGGTTAGGTCACGTTTAGAGCGATTGCATCTCATACTTATGCATTATTGCATCCTTGCCAATCTTTCAAACATCGTCCTTACCGGACGATGATGCTATTTCAGAATTTGGAGTTATTGCGTATCGAAGACCTTGTCTGCATAATCTTGCGATCAAGAAAGGCAAGTTCATCACTTGCTCATGTCATTTGAGTATGTTTATCAAATTACTTGCAAAGTACTATGATTACCACTATTGCATAAAAACCAAAACCACTATTTTCATAACTATGAATATGACTATGTGGTGGGCAATGGAACCATGGATTGTGTTGATATGGTGGAGGTTCCATTGCAAAGGTTAATATCCATCTAGGATTAAACAACAAATGTCGCCAGTGATTCTTGTGCCGTAATACCCGTGTTAACCATAAGATCCGGAGTGGGACGGAGTAGTCAAACGTGTTTCCACCTCTTGAACATCAACGGATTCGCTTACCGTAGATGGTTGTATCTTGCGGAGCAATTGGTGGGTGGGGAGCCCCTTCTAATTCCCCACGGTATAGCTGTTGCTTACCGTAGACGGTTGTCGCTTGCGGAACAATTGGTGGGTGGGGATCCCCTTCTAATTCCCCACGGTAATGTGGTCTATGATGGGTTGCAGCTACCGGCGAAGGAGTTTGGTTCAATCCCGGATCGTCGTCGTGGTCGGGGTCCACCCTGAAATTACGGTAATAATGGGACCGGCGAGGACCCAGGGTCGGGGCATGCAACAAAGGGTGGGTGTTCGAGGTAGCGGAGGAACATGATTGGCTAGACCTTATACCGGGCCTCACACCATAGGAAGTGTGGACGGGAACAATTGCCCGGTTGGCACCAAGGTTAAGATCTCTTATGGGTAAAGCAAGACACCTCTCGCAGAGTGTAATGAACCGTGACCTGTCACTCCCTGTTCCGGGATATGGAACTGCGAACGCGGCCGGAAAGGAGCTCCATGAAGTTCTAGTAAACCGGTGAAGGCTGACGGACATAGTTCTTCTGAATAAAAGCAAACTTTTGAAGAAATGGTTATGAAAACTTGCATTGGTATTAGACTTTCTGGTCTAATGCCGTAGCTAGTGCATTAAACACCTCTTTCCTATAATGAACTTGTTGAGTACGCTCGTACTCATCCCACTCTTAAATCCCCTGCTTAGATATGGAGGCATCGAAGGAGGATCTACAGTGCAACTCGAAGGCCGAGGAGTCAACAACTACTTCATGAGACAGGACCCTGTCAGAGGAGCCAGATACCACATCCAACAAGGAGAAAACCTAGTTTAGCCATAGAAGGGAACTAGCTTCCTAAATCTAGCTCCTATTTAGCTAGAGTCTATTCTTAGCCTCTGTAGTTAGTGGAATACTCTACAAATAGAGTTCGTGATAAGACTAAACTACGAGTCGTTCTTCTGGAGTTATCTGCAGTTTTACCTCATTGTAAAGTAGGAGGCTGTGCTGATCTTTTGTAATAGAGTCAATGTTGTAATTCTATAGACATACCTTGGACCCGCATATGTTTCTGTTGTACCACTCTGAGCGATATAATACTAGTGGAACGGTGTTTCATTGGTGTTATATCAGACTTGCATACTACACCATGAAGTGGTATGCTGGGTCACCACAATAGTCCTTTCTTAAATTTTGGTATGCATAGCATATGTAAATAAGTTTACAACCAAAATCGGATGAATGTCTTTGTTGGTTATCCCAGAGAATTGATTGGGAATTCTTTCCACTATGAAGTAAAAGACAAAAGTGTTTGTTAATGTTACTTGCTTATTTCCAAGAAATTGTTTTCTAGCGAAGTATTTGAGTGGGACAACAATAGAACTTGATAAGGTTGATGAACCTGCGCATGATGATCAGAGTAGCGCAGCATCAGAAATAGGTTCTGGAAGCGGCCACGATGATCATGGCTCCCATGTCTACAAAATGTTATAGTCATGGAGATCAAAGTACCTATTGAACCTTGTAGGTATGGTTTACTTTGTGATCAAATAAATGATTTGTGAACAAAGGATTGATTCTGAACAATGATAAACCAACTACATACAAAGAAGTTATGATGGGCCCTGACTCCGTTAAAATGGCTATGCGCCATGAAATCCAAGATAGATGAATACTTTTTGAAAGTAAATAGATCTATAAAATTGATGGACTTGGATGGAATATCCTTGAAGAAGCACGACTTGTCGAAAAGTTGTTTACGACAAAGTTCAAAGAGTTGACTACGATAAGATTAGATCTTCCGTAAACGATGCTTATAGTCTATGTGGATTTTTCTAGTAATCGCTACATATTTCTTTTATGAGATATTCTAGTAGGATGGTAAAATACATTAATTAACAGAAGTGTGTATTAAAGGTGTATACAAGATACAACCAAGAGTTTTGCTGGTCCGTGGAATACTAGATAGGTATACGAACTTCAATTAGATGAAGTGAGTATCGCAGAGTTGGAATCTTCACCGGATGATATAGTCAAAGAGTTTTTGATTTCATCAGAAACTATGAAGATGCTTGCATTTGCAAGAAATTAAGTGGGAGCGCTGAGACATATTTATAATACTTTATGTAGATGACATATCGTTGATTATAAATGATGTAATTATATACTTGATGTGAATAAAAGGTTTCATTGAGAATTAACTTCAATGAAAAGATATGGACTGAAACATATTTAGTGTCAAGATCTATGAAGATAGATTGAAACACATAATAAGTTTAAGTCAAAGTACATAGAATGAATATTGAAGTAGTTCAATATAAAAATATTAAGAAGATGTTCTTTTCCATGTGAAGGTTTAACAAGACTTGAGTGTATTTGACACTCAATGAGTAAAAACACATGAGTGATTATAGATCACGAATAATATGTACACAATCAGATGTCCTGTGCTCTAAAGTGTTATGAGCATGTACCAGAATGATTCATGTGATGATCATTGGACGATAGTAAGAATATCCTCTAGTACTTTAGAAGAACCAAGGATATATATAGTTTTGTATGGGGTAATGACAAACAAATCGCTGTAAAATGTTGCACCGATATTAGTTTGGTCACATATCAAAATGAATTTCAAATCTCAATTAGGCTAATTGTTGTTTAAAAGGTAGCACAATGCTAGATTTAGAAGAGTTCTAAATATTGTGACGGATTCTACAAACGAAGGCATAGTATGTCATTGTTTTGACAATGACTGAGGATGTTTAAGTCGAGGAGTTCTTTGAGAACTTGGTGTAGTTCCGATAGTGTCAGAACTTTGAAGCTATATTGTGTATGACAATATTAGTGAAATATTTCAGACCGCAGAATTAAGGTTCCACCAGAAGACTGAACATATATGATTAATGCCGACTCATTTGGAAATTGAGTGATGCGTTGAGACGCAAATGAATTGCAAAATACATACATTTCTGAGCGTGTCAGATCCGTTGACTAAAACCTCTCTCGTGAGAAAAACATGATAAAGCACCAGAAGGCCAGGGTGTTATATCTTTACAAATGTAAACTAGATTATTGACTCTAGTGCAAGTGGGAGATTGTTGGAGATACGCCCAAGAGGCAATAATAAAATGGTTATTATAATATATCTTTGTGTTTATGATAAATGTTTGCATACCATGCTATAATTGTATTAACCGAAACATTGATACATGTGTGTTATGTAAACAACAAAGAAGTCCCTAGTAAGCCTCTTGTATAACTAGCTTGTTGATTAATAGATGATCATGGTTTCGTGATCATGAATATTGTATGTTATTGATAACAAGGTTATGTCATTGATGAATGATATAATGGACACACACCCAAATAAGCATAGCATAAAGATCACGTCATTAAGTTCAAATTGCTATAAGCTTCCAATACATAGTTACCTAGTCCTTTGACCATGAAATCATGTAAATCACTTATACCGGAAGGGTACTTTGATTACATCAAACGCCACTACGTAAATGGGTGGTTATAAAGGTGAGATTAAGTATTTGGAAAGTATGAGTTGAGGCATATGGATCAAGAGTGGGATTTGTCCATCCCGATGACGGATAGATATACTCTAGGCCCTCTCGGTGGAATGTCGTCTGATTAGCTTGCAAGCATATGAAAGGTTCATAAGAGATGACATACCACGGTATGAGTAAAGAGTACTTGTTGGAGACAAGGTTGAACAAGGTATGGAGATACCGATGATCAAACCTCGGACAAGTAAAATATCGCGTGACAAAGGGAATCGGTATCGTATGTAAATGGTTCAATCGATCACTAAGTTATCGTTGAATATGTGGGAGCCATTATGGATCTCCAGATCCCGCTATTGGTTATTGGTCGGTGAGAAGTCTCAACCATGTCTGCATAGTTCACGAATCGTAGGGTGACACACTTAAGGTTTGATGTCGTTTTAAGTAGATATGGAATATGGAATGGAGTTCGAATATTGTTTGGAGTCTCGGATGGGATCCAGGACATCACGAGGAGGTCCGGAATGGTCCGGAGAATAAGATTCATATATAGGAAGTCACTTTCCAAGTTTGGAAATGATCCGGTGCATTTATGGAAGGCGCTAGAATGTTCTAGAACATTCCGGAAGAAATCACCATGGAAGGTGGAGTCCCGGTTGGACTCCACCAACCCTAACCAGCCAACCAAGTGGGAGGGTGGAGTCCATAGAGGACTCCATCTCCTTGGCCGGCCAACAAGGGGGGAAGGGGAGAGTCCCTGTCCCTCTAGGTTTTGTCCATATGGTAGTTTTTGAATTGGGGTCTTATTCGAAGACTTTGGGCAAATTCTTGGGGTTCCACCTATATAATGAGGAGGAGAGGGAGGGGGCAGCCTTGTACTTGGCCGCACCACCATAGGGGGCCCCTGGCCGGCGCCCCTAACCCCTCTCTCCCAAACCCTAGCACACCTCCCTCCTCATACACCTCGCGTAGCACTTAGGCGAAGCCCTGCCAGAGATCTCCACCACCACCGACACCACGCCGTCGTGCTGTCGGTATTCCGAGGAGGATCTACTACTTCCGCTGCCCGCTGGAACGGGGAGAAGGACGTGGTCATCAACACCGAACGTGTGACCGAGTACGGAGGTGCTGCCCGACTGTGGCACTGTCAAGATCTTCTACGCGCTTTTGCAAGCGACAAGTGATCGACTACATCCACAACGAGATCTAATCTCGTAGGCTTTGGAAATCTTCAAGGGTTAGTCTCATGATCTTCTCGTTGCTACCATCTACTAGATTAGATCTTGGCTTGTTATTCATTCTTGCGGTAGGAAACTTTTTGTTTTCTATGCTACGGATCCCATCACTTGGATCCTTCTTAGTCATGAAAATGAGTTAACTTGGCTTTCCTACCCTTGAATCCATAGGAAACTTTGTACTAATGCAGTGTAATAATCACCCGAGTTTTTACACCAACAGGTATGTCACTTACGTGTGGTGCCCATGCGTGAGGTCCCAAACTTCAGTGAGCACAAGTCACATGCGGTAGGTAGGCAAAATCCCCGATCAATCCAGGCGGTAGCTGTTAAGGACCCGATCGCATTTCTTGCTTTCAGACTGGGGTCCACCATGTAAAAGTTTGTTCCTTTTGGATGCATCGCTCGTATTTGCAAGTTTTTTGGGTGTCCCGCAAATTCAGGGTAGCATCATGCCCCCCTTCCCACACCAACACAAACAGAGTTCAACACAACCTAATTAAGCAAGGTTCAACACAAACATAGATCAACAACCCCTAATTAAGCTAATAGGTTCACTACAAGCGCTGCTGAGCAGCAAACATAAACAGAGTTCAACAAAAGATGCTGCTTTTGAAGCAGTAGGAGAGACAAACATGCACAACAGTTACGGGGTATATTTACCATCTTCTTCTTGTCGCCTCCTCCCGGTCCCGCTTCTTCTGCTTCTTGCTGCCCATACCTTTAACCTTTGGTGGCTTGGGCTTGGGAGGAGGCACACGACCGGTCTCGATAGCTTGGTTCAATTTCTTCCTTGGGAATAGCCCATAGGCCATGTGGTTGGCTATGAAGCCGGATCCGTTAACAGTTTCCCCAACTTTGACACAGCCGGACCCACCGGCTTCGGCATGCTGCAGGACTCTTTGAAAGTCCACCTTTATGCTCCTTGTGCAGAAGGGGCAGTTGTTCCTGGCACCAGTCCAGGGTTCACTCCAATACTTGTCGAACTTCCCCGCCTTAAGCTTGTTGAGAGTGGCCCTGGCCTTCCTATGACGCGACTCGACATCGCTGTCAACCTCATCAATAGCAACCTGATACATGCCAAATAAACAGGTGAAGCAAATATGTAGCAGTTGCAACTAATACCGAATATGAATCTAAAAAGATTCGACGCTAATTCAAAACCCTATAGCGCAAAAAAGAGGGAGAGACCATAGAGCAAATCGATACAGGGCTATGTTGAATAAGGGAGAGAGGTGAATCGGATGTGAAGCAAATATGTAGCAGTTGCAACTAATACTGAATATGAATCTAAAAATATTCTGACGCTAATTCAAAAAGCTATAGCGCAAAAAAAGGAGGGAGAGACCATAGCGCAAATCGATACAGGGCTATGTTGAATAAGGGAGAGAGGTGAATCGGAACATACTTCCTCCCCCTCGTCCATGATATTCTCGTCGAAGGTCAGCGGCTGCGGCTCAAAGATGAGTTCAACCTCGTCCTCGTCATCTAGCGGATGCGTCCCAAGAGAGTGGACCCATCTACCAACAGCATCAGATGCCGATGAGCGACCGATGGCCCGACCTTCGGCAATGGCCTCCGCTTCGTCTTTGGCATCCGCTGCATCGATGATCGCCGCCCTTGCGGCCATGCGTGCTGCGGTCGCGGCTCTGGCCGCCTCCTCTGCGGCTAAGGCCAGCCGCGCGGCTTTCACTTTCGCTGCGTTGACGGCGTCGATTGGGCTCTCCATCGGTGGAATGCACTACAAGAAAAGTTGCCATGGCCGACGAAGTTGAAGTGCGCCGTGGTTGCTGGTGCACCATGGCCGACGATTTTTGGTCTCTCCGTGGTGCATGTCAAAACTTTTTTTTCTCATTTTTGAGGCCACCTAGCCCGACGAAAACGGCCAAAACGTCTCCTATGGTGGCCCGGGACGTGGTGCATCTCGAATTCTCGGGTTCGCCGGCCGAGTCAACGCAAATCCGCACTGCCCAGGGATGTAGGGCCCAGATGGCAGCCTCTCTAGCATTGTTTTTTTCTCGATCGCGCCATCTCGTTCAACGCTCTCCGATCGAGCCGTTTACGATGCAGGATCATGGGTCCCGCATGTCATCCTCTATGAACCAAAATTCTTTCTTTTCTTGGATTTTTTGACCCCCTGATTTCTGGCTACTTCCTTTTCTTTTGATCCCGTGCCGCCTTGGAAACATTGAGACCGCTGCTGCTAAATGGGACCCGCATGTCATCCTCTATGAGCAATCAACTTTCTTTTCTTGGAGTTTTTTTTGGCACCTCATATTTGGTCACTTGCGTTTTTCTTTCGATCCCCTGCCGCCTCTCAAACGGTGATACCGCTGCTGCTAAATGGAACCCGCTGTTGACGTCAGAAACCCACTGGCGGGCAGCGACGGGCAACACAGTAGAGCCGGGAACAACTAGGGCTGCGGCTGGCCCTAGTCCCTCAGAGCGACGGCCCGCAAAGCCTCCTGGTCACACGTCCGATGCTATCGCAAGGGCGTGCCACCTGACCTATACCTGGTCGGGAAGGTGTTGGATGATGCCTCGCTTAGTTTCTCGCATGGCATACACGTAAACATTAAATACGAGCCTCGATCGGCTCTCAGGTTATCCTGTGAATCGGCTCAAAGAGCCGATCCACCCATGATTCGTACAGGGTGTCCGAATATATGGTGGTCCTGCTTGATCAAGATAAAGCTAATGAGATCTACGACGATGTAGGGTTTTCACCGCATAATCGGATCATCCTACTCACGATTGGGCCTCGCGCTCGTGCACGGTGACCGTAAGCCGATCCTAGACAGGGCCTAAAAACCAACACGAGGTTGATCCCGGAACATCCTTTCTAGGGCTAGCAAACGTCACCCTACACGCCGCTGGATCCTCCAACCCTTTGTAGGGCCTAACTATTGCGGATGTTAAACTAATCCTTGCAGAACAAGGAGAAACCGTAACGGATCAGATCTACTAAACTATGATCAAGCGGGGTGCCGCCCCTACACCTGAGATAGGTGTAAGGGCGGCTAGATGCATAAGGGTCGCACTACAACAGCATATGATACGAAGAACAAGGCTAACCCTAACACATCTAAGATAACTACGTTGCTCGCCATCAAAAAGGCTTCAGCACGAGCAACGCATGAACAACGTGGGTAGGCTTGTGCTGCCTAGATCGCAAGATGCGATCTAGGCAGCATGGTGCTTACCGGAGAAACCCTCGAGACGAAGGAGTTGGCGATGCGCCGAGATTTGTTTGTGTTGAACGTTGGTTGTTGTTTATTCCATAAACCCTAGATATATATTTATAGTCCAGGGGACTTTCTAATTTAGGCGTGCACCTAACCGTGCACGGGTCAAACTCTATCTAACCGACACGTATCCTAATATGTTACAGATACAAGGGCAAACTAGCCCAAACTTTGCATGTAAGGCTGATTCACGTATTTCTTCTATATATATATTCTTCAAGTCCATCTTGATCGCGGCCCACCTCTGACTCGGTCAAATTCTGGTGATAACACATGCCCCCCTGGTTTTGGAAATGACATTTCCAAAATCATTACGCTTTTCTTTCGTCGGGTCATGTTGTGGCAGAGCAGAACTGCCGCAGAACCTTCAATCATTACGCCTCGCCTCCTGGGCTTCTCTGTACGAATTGACAATTTCGGCATCACATCCTCGAGAACCGTCATGGCATTAAATCTCCACTACACTCCTTTTATTTATCTGTGCCAAACGGTTCACCACTCCATCCCCTTGCTCTGCTCTGTACACCAACGCCAAAAAACCCTCTTCCTCTGCAGCCATGTCTTCCTCTTCCTCCTCTGCCTCAGGCCTCTATCTCCAATCGTCGCCGAAGAACAAGGAAAAGGACGACCCCCGCCCCGGGACGAACCCCATCTCCTCTGACAAGGAGAAGAAAGAAGGAGAAGCAGAGAAGACCAAGGCCTCCCCCTCCGCCAGGCTCCCGTCGAAGAAGCGCTCCCGCATGTGGGCGGACAGCGAGGACGACGATGACGACGAGGAAGGAGAAGATGAGGAGGAGGAAGATGATTCCTCCTCCTCCGCTGGGTATCCTCCAACGAAGCGCTTCCGCAGCTGGGCGGATAGCGAGGATGATGATGATGACGAGGAGGAGGAGGAAGCCCCAGCCGATGACTGGGACAGCAGCGGCGAGGACTTCTCCGGCAGTAGCGCCGATGGCGACGCCGACGACGACGCTAGCGAGGAGTAGTTATGTAGGACCAGTAGCCCTTTGAGCAATCGGCTCTTCTTTTGTTCTTCTCTTGAGCAATCGGCTCTTCATTGTAAGAAATCCCAATATTAATGAAGAATTTCCTTTTAACTTGATTTCGCCGATTTTTCCTCATCTGACCTTGTCGACTGTTGGCCTAATCCATGCTTAATGACTGATGGCAACGCATCAGTTTCTTACGATAATCTGCGAGACAGGCCAATTCAGTCATCCATCCAAGCTAGCCAACTCTGCCGATGACGATGGCACAGCCGATCTTAGTAGGCTGGCGATTTGATCTTGAGCAGGCGTCTTTAAGAGAGCCCCGGAACTGTCTTGGATGCTCAAACTGATGATTCCGTAACAAAAAACACCACTCTCCAGACCAGTTGCGATGTAGGGCTAGCCGATTCCAACCAAATCGGCTCCCCAGAGCAAGGACTTTTAGGGCGAGCTGCCCCCCGAGCCTTAATCAAGGCGAATCAGCCAAATGTGCCGCCATTAGCCTCAAATCATGACGTAGCCAGCCGATTTTAACAACATCGGCTTCCCAGAGCAGAGAACCTTCAGGGTGAGCTGCCCCCCGAGCTTCTTCAGTCCACTTCTTTGTCTGAGGCAAACCACCCTTAGCCTGATCTGCACATCATGCTGCTCTTGGCATTGTTCTTGAAGAGAGGACCTGAGCCCTTAAACCACTCCATTGAGGAGTTCTTCCATTAGAGTCTCCCTTCGTGCTCTATTGACCCTCTGATCGTAACAGTTATTCCTCTCGAGTCGATGGCCATGCATCGGCTTTATATCCTTAAGTCGATGTCCGCTGCATCGGCTGTGCTTAAAATTTTCTTTGAAATTTTGTTTTTTTTTTACGGCCGATTTATGTATCGGCCCCCATACCTCCATACCCATCATCAAAGAATATCTTGGGCTGCTGGGCACTTGCACGACATTCCTACTGCATATCCTCGTGTTTCATCCACCTAGGTGCCCCCCGAGCCGATTCTCGTCAAGAAAATTGATGGTATCGGCTCTTCGAGTATCCCTCGTTGGATTAAATGCCGAACCCAGTGCAGTAATGGATGGTGAGGATAATTTTGGCCGATTGCTGGAATCGGCCTCCACGTTGCTTGCTCGATGAAGGTTTTGTAATGTCCCTCCATAAATTTTTGGGGCCGATCACAAGGATCAGCCTCGCCATGTTTGCTCATTGATTTGCTCTTGCTACTCGTTCAGGCCGGTAGATAAAACCAGCCCAATCTCTGATTTTATCATGTTGGTGCGCTTGCTGTCGTCCACCTCGAGTGCATCGTGTAACCGTGGAGCACTAAGCTTCGTCGGAAGGACGAGCACCATGTTTGTGCCAGCCGATGTTTCATCATCGGCTTTCCTTTGCTTGGGGCGCCACTCCATTTTCCGTGGACGACCCTCTTCATCTAGGGTTCGCTGAACTTTCGCAGCCAGATCAGGTCGTGCCTTCCTCAGTGTATGCAAGTATAGCCTTTCGGCTTCCTCCGAGGCCGCGCAATCGCTGAACCCTGCGCTTTTGGGAACGGCCGAGTCCATCGGGGCACCACCTTGGCCGGTGGTACTGTCTTCTTCTTCTCCCTCGTCTTCTGAATCTTCGAGATCTTTCAACCGAGGGGACTCGGCGCGTTTGCTTTGTGGCGGGAGAGGCCCTAGGCGCTTGAATACGGACACGTTGGCTGCCTCCTTTTTCTTCCGGTTGCATTCGGGCAATTGCCGATTGTGGGCAATCGGCTCATTCCTGAATCCCAGCGAGTGTCCGAAGAAGGGACAGTCCCAGTGCCTATCCTCGTCGACTCGCTCCCCCAACTTTTCCTTGGCACGGCGCTCGTGCTCGTCCTCCTCGCGATCATGCCGACGACGTCTCCTGTCGTCCCTAGCCAGACGATCTTCTTCATCATCGCCGTTGTATCGCCGGCGTTGGTCATACTGACCCACATACTTGTTGAGGAGGTGATCAGAGAGAGGTCGTTGATACCTTATGTTTTTCACTTCTCCCTCTGTGATGTAGCGCTTGCCGTCTTGGCGGAGCCGATCGCGTGGAGCGGCTTCCTCTGTATCTTTGCTATGAGAGCAGCTGCCCTCATCTCCGTCCTTACCAGAGTGGTGTCCAGGTCCTACCATGTTGATATTGCACGAGAAATCCGGCTGGCACCCTCCATGGTAAGTATACTCCACCATATTCACGGCGGGGAAGGGGTGTGTGTCGACCTTCATGGCGTACTGGTTGAAAATTAGCCGTCCATTTTCTATCGCCATTTGGATCTGCTGCCGCCACACCCTGCAGTCGTTGGTGGTGTGGGTGAACGTGTTATGCCACTTGCGGTATGGCTTTCCGTTCAGCTCTTGCACCGTGGGGATCTTGTGGCCTTCGGGTACCTTTATATGCTTCTCCGTGAGTAAGAGATCAAAAATCTGCTCGGCTTTGGTCACGTCGAAGTCGAACCCTTTTGGAGGGCCTTGTGGCTTCACCCATTTGCAGGACACGGGGCCTCGCCGCTCGAGTCCATTCAGCCACCGCTACCTCTCGATCTCCCGCAGCACCTTCATCCTCGTCCGCCTCAACCGGGGTCACCGCACGCTTGAATTTGTCCCGGTAGACATCCGGGTGGCGCCGCTCATATGCCGACAGCCTTCGCACCATGTGCGCCAATGAAGGGTAGTCTCGCTTGGGAGGCCACGTCCTTAATCGATGATGAGAGACCCACCACCGCCAACTCGATCGCTTATTTTTCACTTACATGAGCCGAAAAGCATCGGTTCCTAATGGTCCCGAAGCGCCGGACGTATTCTGACACTGTCTCCCCGCGCTTCTGTCGTACTTGTGCTAGATCGGCAATACCAACCTCGGAAGCCTCTGAGTGATACTGCTCATGGAACTGCTCTTCCAACTGCTTCCAAGTCCGGATGGAGTTCGGTGGCAGCGATGTGTACCACCCGAAAGCCGATCCCGTGAGGGACTGTGCGAAGAACCTCACACGCAACTCGTCTGATGCTGAGATCGTGCTCAGCTGTGCCAAATATCGGCTCACATGCTCGATGGAGCTGGAACCATCTGATCCACTAAACTCTGTGAAGTCCGGGAGCCGATATTTGGGTGGTAGCGGGATCAGTTCGTAGTCGTTGGGGTACGGCTTGGTATAGCCGAACGTCTTCCTTTTCGGCATCATGCCGAACTGATCTTTCAAGATTGCACAAATCTGATCCGCGGTGATGGCTGAAGGTGTCGAACCCTGAAGATTCGCCGGGGTGGCATACTTAACCAGCCATGCTTGCTTTTCTGGTTCTAAGCCAACTGCAGGAGCTGGGCTCGGAGGTTTGTCGGAGTGGCGTACTTAGCTAGCCACGTTTGCTTCTCAAGATCCGCTCCCGACGTTCCTCCCGATGTTCCGGAGGCCCTCGCTGTTGCAACCTGGTTCGAGAGTGCCCGGGTATTGCGGTCCAGTACGTATGCGCACGCGTATCCGTGCGGGATCTCCTTGGGTGCCTCAAGTAGGAATTGGTAGTCACTAGGATCACCACCAATCTTGTAGATGACGTATGCCGATGAGTTCGGCAGTTCCGGTGCTGCCCATGCGAACGGCAACGGAGGATGGGACTGGAGTGGCATCTCTCCATTGAAAGTCCCCAGAGCTGGTCCCGACGGAGAATACCGGTGGCTCATGATTTCCTGGACCACGCGCAGAGCGACACGCTCCAAAGTGTTCACCAGGCTCTCGCAGTGGCGGTGCAGCGAATGAGCCACCATGTAGTTGATTTCCGACGCAGCGACCTGGTGCGTTCTTCCGACGGGGCGGACAGGTCCACTCCATCGAGTGCGCCTTCAGGTGTGAACCCCTTCCACCCGACGCCATGGGAGCGGGTTCGTGGAAAGAGCCGATGAGTTCGGCTTCGAGGGTTGCCTTGATCTCGTCATGTTTCTTCTTGAGTTCATCAGGCAGATCCTCGTACTTGACCGGACTGCTTTCCGCCATCTCGGATGTAGATGGCGATGTGGTGGATGTCGAAGGTCGTCCCACCGGGCGTGCCAGAATGTGTTGACGTCAGAAACCCACTGGCAGGCAGCGACGGGCAACACAGTAGAGCCGGGAACAACTAGGGCTGCGGCTGGCCCCAGTCCCTCAGAGCGACGGCCCGCAAAGCCTCCTGGTCACACGTCCGATGCTATCGCAAGGGCGTGCCACCTGACCTATACCCGGTCGGGAAGGTGTTGGATGATGCCTCGCTTAGTTTCCTGCATGGCATACACGTAAACATTAAATACGAGCCTCGATCGGCTCTCGAGTTATCCCGTGAATCGGCTCAAAGAGCCGATCCACCCATGATTCGTACAGGGTGTCCGAATATATGGTGGTCCTGCTTGATCAAGATAAAGCTAATGAGATCTACGACGATGTAGGGTTTTCACCGCATAATCGGATCATCCTACTCACGATTGGGCCTCGCGCTCGCGCATGGTGACCGTAAGCCGATCCTAGACAGGGCCTAAAAACCAACACGAGGTTGATCCCCGGAACATCCTTTCTAGGGCTAGCAAACGTCACCCTACACGCCGCTGGATCCTCCAACCCTTTGTAGGGCCTAACTATTGCGGATGTTAAACTAATCCTTGCAGAACAAGGAGCAACCGTAACGGATCAGATCTACTAAACTATGATCAAGCGAGGTGCCGCCCCTAAACCTGAGATAGGTGTAAGGGCGGCTAGATGCATAAGGGTCGCACTACGACAGCATATGATACGAAGAACAATGCTAACCCTAACACATCTAAGATAACTACGTTGCTCGCCATCAAAAAGGCTTCAGCACGAGCAACGCATGAACAACGTGGGTAGGCTTGTGCTGCCTAGATCGCAAGATGCGATCTAGGCAGCATGGTGCTTACCGGAGAAACCCTCGAGACGAAGGAGTTGGCGATGCGCGGAGATTTGTTTGTGTTGAACGTTGGTTGTTGTTTATTCAAAAACCCTAGATACATATTTATAGTCCAGGGGACTTTCTAATTTAGGCGTGCACCTAACCGTGCACGGGTCAAACTCTATCTAACCGACACGTATCCTAATATGTTACAGATACAAGGGCAAACTAGCCCAAACTTTGCATGTAAGGCCGATTCACGTATTTCTTCTATATATATATTCTTCAAGTCCATCTTGATCGCGGCCCACCTCTGACTCGGTCAAATTCTGGTGATAACACCCGCATGTCATCCTCTATGTACTATAATACTTTCTTTTCTAGGATTTTTTTGGCACCTCATATTTGGTCACTTGCCTTTTTCTTTCGATCCCGTGCCGCCTCTCAAACGGTGAGACCGCTGCTGCTAAATGGGACCCGCATGTCATCCTCTATGTACTATAAAACTTTCTTTTCTAGAATTATTTTTGGCTCCTGATATTTGGTCACTTGCCTTTTTCTTTCGATCCCTTGCAGCCTCTCAAACGGTGATACCGCTACTGCTAAATGGGACCCGCATGTCATCCTCTATGTACAATCAAGTTTCTTTTCTTAAATTATTTTGGCTCCTGATATTTGGTCACTTGCCTTTTTCTTTCGATCTCATGCCACGTTTGAAATGTTGAGGAACCTGCAGGCTCATGGGACCCGCATTTCATCCTCTATGTACTATAAAACTTTCTTTTCTTGGATTTTTTTGGCACGTCATATTTGGTCACTTGCCTTTTTTTTTCGATCCCCTGCAGCCTCTCAAACGGTGATACCGCTGCTGCTAAATGGGACCCGCATGTCATCCTCTATGTACAATCAAGTTTCTTTTGTTGAATTATTTTTGGATCCAGATATTTGGTCACTTGCCTTTTTCTTTCGATCTCATGCCACGTTTGAAACGTTGAGGAACCTGCTGGCTCATGGGACCCGCATGTCATCCTCTATGTGCTATAAAAGTTTATTTTTTTGGATTTTTTTCACCCTCTGATTTTTGGCTATTTCCTTTTTCTTTTGATCCCCTGCCGCCTTGGAAACGTTGAGTAAGCTGCTGATACGTCCAATTTGCATCACTATTTTATATCATAATTTGCTGTTATTCATTGATATATTTCATATTTGGAGATAATACTTATGTTATTTCATCTATTTTGCATGTTTCATGATTATTGGAGGATCGCGCACCGGAGTCAGGATTCCGCTGGAAAAAGCGCCATCGAATGCAATATTTCGGAAGATCAACAGTTGACGGAAATTATATGAAAAATCCTATTTTTCCGGAAGACGAAGGGAGCCGAGGGGGAGCCGAGGGGACCCGAGGTGGGCCCACCCCATAGGCCGGCGCGGCCTAAGGCCTGGCCGCGCCGCCCTGTGAGGAGGGGGCCCACAACCCCCTCTCGCCTCCTTTTCTTCGCGTACGCCTTCGTCCCGAAAACCTAAGCTCCAGGGGTACATCGCGAAGAGCCACAGCCGCCTCTGCGGGGCGGAGAACACCAGAGAGAAAAGAGCTCTCCGGCAGGCTGAGATCCGCCGGGGAAATTCCCTCCCGGAGGGGGAAATCAACGCCATCGTCACCGTCATCGAGCTGGACATCATCTCCATCACCATCATCATCATCTTCATCATCATCACCGCCGGCTCCACCGCTGCACGCCGTCACCGCTGTAACAATTTGGGTTTGATCTTGATTGTTTGATAGGGGAAACTCTCCCGGTGTTGATTTCTACTTGTTATTGATGCTATTGAGTGAAACCGTTGAACCAAGGTTTATGTTCAGATTGTTATTCATCATCATATCACCTCTGATCATGTTGTGGGTATACTTCATGGGTGTACCATCGACAGTGCCTAGATCCGGCAAGCCCGGGTGGCCCACAGATGGTGATGAGGCATGTGGCCCATCGGGCGGCCCAGTTGCTGTTGATCCTGACGGAAGATTTCCGGCCCAGGAGCAGGGGAGCCGGATCCGACCGACCTTAGGAGGAACCCGGATCCATGAAGGTCCAGTAGGAACCCGGATCCGGGACGACGTATAGAGGAAGGCGGATCCTTGACGTGCACGACAAGACATAGTATCGTAGTTAGGCAAACCTGTAATCCGGCTAGGACTCTCCATGTAAACCCTAGATCCGTGCGCCTTTATATGCCGGATCCTGGGCGCCCTAGAGGCACAACCTCAACTCATTGTAACAACGCGAAAGCGCCCAGATAATTCCAGACAAGCAGCAGTAGGCCCTGTCATCGTGCAGGTGTTCCGAAGCTGGGTAAATCGCGTACCACCGTCCCGTGTGCACTCCGCCCTATGGCCCCTACTTCTTCTCCCCTCGTGAGGATCCCTCCTCCGAGGTACCGTCGATTAGGCAACGACAGCTGGCGCCCACCGTGGGGCTCGCGGCGTCTGGAGGCCGGAACCGGGAGGGTTCCGCCATGGGAAGCTATGACGACACCATCGCTGTGGGGCGTGTCCTTTACGCCGGAAATCTGCCGATCGTCCCTCCGGATGAGTGCTGGATTCCGGCTAAAACCGGCCCCGTCAAGCTATCCATCGTCCCAGTTGGCGGCATACACATCTTCATCGGGGAAACCGTCGATTCCGACGGAAACCCACTGGTAAGTAGCGCTGACGCGACCGCCGCTGAGCAGGATGCAGTCGCGAAGATCCGATCTGAGACGCAGGAACTTCCTAGCGAAGATTCCGCCTTAGATCCGAAAAAATCAAAACCCACCCAATCCGCCCCTGAGCAGGAAATAAAGGTGGAAGACCAATGCAGATCCGCCTGGGTCTCCCAGGTGTTAGAGAAGCAAAGGTGTCACTTCGTGCACTTCTTGGCCCATACCGCCGGAACCGCCCCTCAAGAAGCCGTGATAGGGCAAAGGTGGCCGATCTTTCGATGAGAGTATGATAGCGTCGATTTGTTGGTGGAGTTCGTGCTTGACGATCCGACTACACGTGCAAAGCTCGTGCGCCAATGCAATCGCTAGGACAATCTCCGGGAGTTACCGATCTTGCGGATGCACGATCAGCCTGACCAACGAGGGTCTTAATTCCTACCTGAAATCGAGAACAAGTAAGAACTAATAATGCAATCAGAAGTATTGCGGATATAGATGAAAGCTTTATTGAAAAGGTGGGATTCCGAATAGTCGGTCTTGTTCTGGGCGTTGGCCTCAAAAGAAGTACACGAGAGTTGCAGCGATGGCTAACTTTTAATCTAATCAAAATCCGAGTCTAAACGTGACGGCTATGGGGGGTATTTAAAGGAGGAAATGGTGGGGTTTCGGCCAACCATACGTATGGTGGTCGAACCAAACCCTAGAAGGCCTTTCCCCCTTCAATACGGACTCTAAAAAGTGGCTGACTTAAATCCTGCGAAAATGACATGGGCCTGGCCCAAAACTAAAGGTGACGCAGCACCATAACATGGTATGGACGAAATTATGAAGTGGGAAACTCTATATTTCGTCCATGTCTTCATCTCTTCTTATGGTGGCTTCAAAGTTCTGAAATCTCCACTTGCGGCGTCATCTTCAATCCTCAAACGCTTGCTGCCATCTCCTCCATGCGTGATCATGCTCCAATGCTTGTCCTCCTCATCCATGCTTGGTCCATCATTCCTAAGAGTAACAAACATATCTGATTTAGGAAGCATCATATTCTCATGTATGTGAGGAATAGTTCCAAGAAACGAAAGTACCTGATAGTTAAGTTGTTTGGCACGAGCTCGAGTGATTGGTCCTTGTAATTGTGTGGCTGTAGGTACAACGGCTGTATCAAGAGATGGGATGTCCTCATCATGCCCCCCTTCTTGAATTGAAGTCGTCCTCGACGAAAGCTCCTCTTCTTCACCAAAGTAAGGCTTCAAATCTGCAATGTTAAATGTAGGACTAACCGGACCCAATTCGCAGGAAGCTCAAGTTTATATGCATTATCATTTATTTTCTCTAACACCTTAAAAGGACCAGCAGCGCGAGGCATTAGTTTAGACTTGCGCAATTCAGGAAAACGATCTTTGCGCAAATGCAACCAAACAAGATCACCAACATCAAACACAACATGCTTTCTTCCTCTATCCCCAGCAATTTTATACTTAGCATTCATGCGTGCTATGTTGTCTTTAGTAGTCTCATGCAATTTTAGTATCAATTCAGCACGGTCTGTAGCATCCAAATTATTTTGCACAGAAGATGGTAAAGGCAACAAATCAATAGGTGCACGTGGAACAAAACCATAAACAATCTCAAATGGGCACATCTTAGTGGTAGAATGCAGCGAGCGATTGTAAGCAAATTCAACATGAGGTAAACATTCTTCCCACAATTTTAAGTTCTTCTTCAAAACAGCCCGCAGCCATAGTAGACAAAGTTCTATTTACTACTTCAGTTTGTCCATCAGTTTGGGGATGACATGTAGTACTAAACAGCAATTTAGTCCCCAACTTAGCCCATAAACATCTCCAAAAGTGGCTAAGAAACTTAGTATCACGATCGAAACAATAGTATTTGGCACACCATGTAAACGCACAATTTCTCGAAAGAACAAATCAGCAACATGTGTAGCATCATCAGCTTTGTGACATGGAATAAAATGTGCCATCTTAGAAAACCTATCCACAACAACAAAGATACTATCCCTCCCCTTCGTGTACGAGGCAAACCCAAAACGAAATCCATAGAAATATCCTCCCAAGGTACACTAGGAACAGGAAGAGGCATATATAAACCATGTGGATTAAGTCGAGACTTAGCTTTTTGACATGTAGTGCAGCGTGCCACAAATCTCTCAACATCTCGACGCATACGTGGCCAAAAGAAGTGTGCAGCAAGTACATCCTCCGTCTTCTTCACTCCAAAGTGTCCCATCAATCCTCCTCCATGCGCCTCCTGCAACAACAAAAGACGAACGGAACCATCTGGGATGCATAGCTTGTTAGCACGGAACACAAATCCATCATTGAGGACGAATTTGTTCCATGTTCTACCATCTTTACAATTCAGCAACATATCTTTAAAATCAGCATCATTCAAGTATTGTTCCTTTATTGTTTCTAATCCAAAAATCTTGAAGTCAAGTTGAGATAGCATAGTATAACGGCGCGACAAAGCATCAGCAATAACATTATCTTTACCCTTTTTGTGTTTGATAACATAAGGAAAAGACTCAATAAACTCAACCCACTTTGCATGGCGACGATTCAACTTAGCTTGACTACGAATATGCTTCAAAGATTCATGATCGGAATGTATAACAAATTCTTTAGGCCATAAATAATGTTGCCAAGTTTCTAATGTCCGAACCAGCAGCATATAATTCTTTATCATAAGTAGAATAGTTCAGACTAGGCCCACTCAATTTTTCACTAAAATATGCAACAGGTTTGCCCTCTTGTAATAACACACCTCCCAAACCAATTCCACTAGCATCACATTCAAGCTCAAAAGTCTTATTGAAATCAGGAAGTTGGAGTAATGGAGCATGTGTTAACTTATCTTTCAGAATCATGAAGGCGTCTTGTTGTGCATCGCCCCACACAAAGGGCACATCCTTCTTTGTAAGCTCATTCAGCGGCGCAGCAATGGATCCAAAATCTTTCACAAAGCGCCTATAGAAGCCGGCGAGGCCAAGAAAACTCCTCACTTGTGTGACCGTCTTTGGCTGCGGCCAACTCTCAATTGCCTCAATCTTGGCTGGATCAACTTCAATTCCCTGCGCAGTAACAACATAGCCAAGAAACGCAACTCGATTGGTGCAAAAGGTGCACTTCTCAAGATTACCATACAAACGTGCATCACGTAACGCATTGAAAACAAGCACGTAAATGATCCAAATGTTCCTCCAAAGATTTGCTATAAATCAGAATATCATCAAAGTATACCACCACAAAACGTCCAATAAAAGCACGTAAAACTTCGTTCATCGGTCTCATGAAAGTACTAGGTGCATTAGTTAAACCAAAGGGCATTACTAACCACTCATATAAGCCGAACTTAGTTTTAAACGCTGTTTTCCATTCATCTCCTAATTTCATACGAATCCGGTGGTAACCACTATGCAAATCAACTTTAGAGAACATAACGGAACCACTCAATTCATCAAGCATATCATCTAAACGAGGTATTGGATGACGGTATCGAATGGTAATATTATTAATAGTTCTACAATCGGTACACATGCGTGAAGAACCATCCTTCTTAGGTACCAAGATAATAGGAACAGCACATGGGCTAAGAGACTCACGAATGTAACCTTTATCTTGGAGAACCTGAATTTGTCGCTGAATCTCTTTCGTCTCTTCAGGATTGGTACGGTATGGTGCACGGTTGGGCAGCGACGCTCCTGGAATCAAGTCAATCCGGTGTTCTATGCCACGGATAGGTGGTAGTCCAGGGGGAACATCTTGTGGGAACACATCAATGAATTCCTGCAAAAGGTTAGCAACCGCAAGTGGAAAAGAAGGAGGCATATCCTCAAATGAAAACAGAACTTCTTTGCAAATGATAGCATAGCATTGAGTAGTGTCCACATCAAGTTCAGCAATATCAGATTTGCTAGCAAGCAAACAAGGATTTTTCAAACGAATTTCAGTAGCATGGTTCGAATCAGATTTAGTATTAGTCTTATGTGGAACAAAATCTGCAGCAACAATCTGATTCTCACTCTTAAGTTTCTCCTCGTTTTTTACTCTACTAGCTCTAGCAAGATCATCTTTTAGTATTTGTTCAGAGTCATAGGTTTAAGACCAATTTTCTTTCCATCATGCATAAGAGAATACCGATTAGTTTTACCATTATGAACAGATTCTCTATCAAATTGCCAAGGTCTACCAAGTAACAAAGAACAAGCTTGCATAGGTACAACATCACAATCCACAAAATCAGAATATGTACCAATAGTAAAATGCACACGTGTAGTTCTTGTTACCTTGAGCTTCCGAGAGCTCTCAAACCATTGAATGTAGTATGGATGTGTGCGCTGTCTTGTAGGGAGAGAAAGCTTCTCCACCATGTCAACGCTAGCCAGATTATTGCAGCTCCCTCCATCAATGATGATCCTTATAGCTCGCTCTTTTACAACGCCTCTTGTTTGGAACAGATTGTGGCGTTGATCATGCTCAGCTTTGCTCAATTGCACGCTCAACACACGTTGTGCAACTAAGCTCCTGTACTGATCAGCAGTGTCAGCTTCCATTACCTCCATCTCTCTCTCAGAATCAGAGTTGGTACCATCACGTGCAGCAATAAGGGCCAATGTGTCTTCATCAAAGTCACTTGCAGAATCATATTCTCCATCTTCACGCACCAACATCACACGCTTGGTTCTGCATTCTCTCTCTATGTGACCAAATCCCAAGCATTTGCGACATTGAATGTCGCGCGTCTTCCCCGTGGAGGCCATGGAAGATGAACTCCGAGGAGGACCAGCCGATGGTGTTGGTGTAGTGGCAGGAGGAGCTCGTGATGCAGGCGCGGTGTACTTGGAGGTAGTAGGTGCTGGTGCAGTACCACGAGATTGTGGCGCTGATTGTCGCGGAGACCACGACGATGTACGACCTGCAGAAACATTAGCTCTTCTCCATGGTGGTTGACGATCCTGCACTTCACGTTCAGCTTTGCAAGCAAGATGAAACAAGCGAGTAATAGTGTTGTACTCCTTATAATCTAAAATATGCTGAATCTCTTTATTCAAACCACCAAAGAAACGTGCAAGCATAGCCTCATTATCCTCTACAATACCACAACGAATCATGCCAGTTTGCAATTCTTGATAATAGTCTTCTACAGAATTTTTTCCTTGTTCTAAGCGAGACAATTTTTTTAGCAAATCACGTTGATAATGTGGAGGAACAAAACGAGTACGCATAGGAAGTTTTAACCCAGTCCAAGTAGCAGGAATATTTGCTGCATGTGTTCTACAATATTCAGACCACCAAATAGATGCAAAATCTGTGAACTCACAAGTAGCATGCAGCACTAACACGCAAGTGATCAGGGTATTTTAAACATGCAAAGCGTTGTTCTACTTCCAATTCCCATGTAAGATATGCATCAGGATTATATCTACCCTCAAATGGCGGAATATTCAGCTTCAGGTTAGCAACATGATCATCATCATTACGTACCGGGCGTGGAGGTGGTCGAGCGTGGCGGTTCAGCTGCCGTGGACGACCAGTGTGCAGGTTGTTGGACTTCCTCGTCCTCCGATGACGTTCTCATCTACCTGCTCGTCCGCGTCCCCTTCATAATCTTCGTAGCCTTCATCAGAAGGCGCGTCATGTGCGGCTGCTGCAGCAGGAGCGGTACCTGCAGGAACGTCCGCACGAAGAACGCGGCGCGCGCGGCGTTGCACGTTGGCGCGAGGCGGCGGCAACCGAGTCAAAAGCTCCTGGAACTTGGCGTCGAGCTTGGAGTTGAAAGCTGCCTCGAGGCCATCCAGTTTGTCCAGCCGCGTCGGTGAGTTTGGCATCCACGTCATCAATGCGCGCATCGGTGTCGCGAGCATGCCCGCCCAAAAGGTGGGTGAAGTGAGCATGCAACTGCTCAGGCGTCATCTTGGCCGGGTCAACAGCGGTCGGATCAACAGGTCCTGACATGGTTAGTACACAAAAAGCACAAATGTATATGCCTACAAACTACGGAATATGGTGGTTCACGCGCAATTCGTCAAGCAAAATACAAAGCTCTTACAAGTTCTTACCAAACGGGAGGAAGGTGATGTAACAACCAGCAAGGATCAGCGTCTCCAAAGATTGCCAAAGCGATTACCAGGTGTCGACACAGTGCACGTGGAGGCAATATGTAGAGCTGTAGGAAGGCTAATATGGTAGCAAAACAGCAATTGTCAAAACAGCAATGCAATATTGAAAGTATGCTCAACAACGGTACTGTGCTGGTCCTAGGCTAGACCGGACTAGAGACGCGAGCCTAGAACACGAGCGAGGTCACGGCGCGGCACACAAGCAACTAGCAGCGATGAGGTGGCGATGAGGTGGCGACGCGAGGTGTGAAAAATCACTATGATGGCAAGTGTCTCAAACTGATCCCCAAGGTCTAAAACCAGTATAGCCTCAGAAAAAAAATTTTGACGAAATTTCGGAGGTGCTCCGGAAAGCGCGCAGGCGGCAAGAAAAATGTCGCTACAACGGCCAGTGGCGAATTTTTTTTTTTTTTTTTTTTTTTTTTGCTCTCCTTCCAATTCTTTACTGGCGGCCGAAACTTATCTCACGGAAATTTTTCTGCAGCGCAAGATGTTATTAGAAGGTAACAGCTGAGTAGGAAAAACAATAAAACCTAATTCTACACGGGCTCTGTCGCGGCAGAGAAACAACACGAATCCTTGTCGCGGTAGGACACAGGGTATATGGTGGATACGGATGTATGTGGCAGGGTGTATATGGCAATGGCGGAAGTATATGGCAGGGTGTATATGGCGGTGGCGGAAGTATATGGTGGGTGTATATGGCGGTGATCTGCGTATGGTGCGAGTGGGCGGCGGCGGCGTGACTAATATGACCAGAACTCGAAACTCTAAGGAACTAGACGCTAAGACCAGCAACCCGACACGAAGATGCAGACACAAATTCAACTATGCAAAACTGAAAAGACAATGCAAGGCGTGGCAGGGGTTTATGGGACGATATGATCTAAAAACCCTAACAATATTTTTGGCTTTTTCGTGGTTTATGGGTATGATGGCAGATGCAATCTACACTAGAAAAACAGTAAATCTCACCGAGCAACCTGAAATCTGATACCACTTGATAGGGCAAAGGTGGCCGATCTTTCGATGAGAGTATGATAGCGTCGATTTGTTGGTGGAGTTCGTGCTTGACGATCCGACTACACGTGCAAAGCTCGTGCGCCAATGCAATCGCTAGGACAATCTCCGGGAGTTACCGATCTTGCGGATGCACGATCAGCCCGACCAGACGAGGGTCTTAATTCCTACCTGAAATCGAGAACAAGTAAGAACTAATAATGCAATCGAAGTATTGCGGATATAGATGAAAGCTTTATTGAAAAGGTGGGATTCCGAATAGTCGGTCTTGTTCTGGGCGTTGGCCTCAAAAGAAGTACACGAGAGTTGCAGCGATGGCTAACTTTTAATCTAATCAAAATCCGAGTCTAAACGTGACGGCTATGGGGGTATTTAAAGGAGGAAATGGTGGGGTTTCGGCCAACCATACGTATGGTGGTCGAACCAAACCCTAGAAGGCCTTTCCCCTTCAATACGGACTCTAAAAAGTGGCTGACTTAATTCCTGCGAAAATGACATGGGCCTGGCCCAAAACTAAAGGTGACGCAGCACCATAACATGGTATGGACGAAATTATGAAGTGGGAAACTCTATATTTCGTCCATGTCTTCATCTCTTCTTATGGTGGCTTCAAAGTTCTGAAATCTCCACTTGCGGCGTCATCTTCAATCCTCAAACGCTTGCTGCCATCTCCTCCATGCGTGATCATGCTCCAATGCTTGTCCTCCTCATCCATGCTTGGTCCATCATTCCTAAGAGTAACAAACATATCTGATTTAGGAAGCATCATATTCTCATGTATGTGAGGAATAGTTCCAAGAAACGAAAGTACCTGATAGTTAAGTTGTTTGGCACGAGCTCGAGTGATTGGTCCTTGTAATTGTGTGGCTGTAGGTACAACGGCTGTATCAAGAGATGGGATGTCCTCATCAAGCCGGAGCTGGTCCCGAGCAGGTCGAGGCCCCGGAAAACAACGCTGCTCTGGATCAGCAAGAGGCTGTCGGAGAAAGCGGAACTCCGGCTGAAGAGTCGATTTTGGGCAACCTAAGCCCAATTTCCGGAGATACCCAATCCATGGACACTGAAGAGTTCGATCGCAAGGTGAAGGAATATGGATACGGTGGTCAGCCTGAAGTTGACTCCGCCCAGCCAAAGCGTGTACTTGCGACCGTAGCGGCGCCGGGAGAACATGGATCAGAAGAGGCAGGCACCCAATCCGACCCCCAGCCATCCCATCAGGGATCTCCAATGTCGCGGGAGCGACCCCGCAAGGATTCTTCCTTGGAGGACCTCCTGTCGCCTGAAGAGATGGTCGCACAAGCAGGCATGGATGCGGTTTATCGCTCGGATATTCTTAACAAACCCATCACTCCCGAAGACGTAGAAGCATTAGAAGCTAAGAGACTGGAGCTGCTGGCCACAGCCAAAAAGTTTAAAGACACCGCAGCCGACATGCTGGAGGAAAGGAAGCACGCGCACTTTTCGTGGAAGACTTCATCCAACGTGAGCAGGAGGTGGACGAAGGACTGGCAAAGGTCAAGGAACTCCGAAAGCATTGGGAGGACAAGATCGTTGAGGCCCATCATGAGGTCGAAAGGACCCAGCGTGAGTTGATAGCTCCCCGCAGGATCACCTTCGCAACTCCAACGGAGCAGCAGCCGTTCGCAACCCCAAAGGACAATATGACGAAGGCTGCAGAGATCTTGAAGAAAAAGAACGAGGAGATCGACATCGACTACGTTCGCACGCTCGTCGCTTCAGCAGTGAAGCAGCAGAGCAAGGCAGACACTTCGCGCAAGTTGGAGTCTAACCCAGAGCATTGCGTCTCCACTGCGCAGAAGGACGCCCACGAAAATTGCCATCAAGATGACGAATCGCGAACCGGATCTTCGGAACGCAGAAGGAAAGCCTGGGAACACCCAAATCCGATCCCCGTACCATCAAAGACGCCACCGTCAGATCCAAGAAAGGGAAAGGATGCAATGTACTCTGGACGGGAAAAGTACCGCAACCCCTCTCCTCCGCCCAATGGTTACCCGCGTCCCTCTCGCCGCCGTAGTCCGGCCGGAAACACCAGGCCTCATGGGCATGGTGGAATTGTTATCCGCGACAACGTGCTGCCTTCAAGAAACAGAAACAGGGAGCGCACGCCGGAACCTCGCCGGAACCAGAACAACGATCGTGAGCCCGAGCCTAGGAGGAGTCGGGATGAGGAGCGCGATCCGGAACCTCGCCGGAGCCGGAACGACCAGGGCAGCCAGCGCCACGGCGAAGGCAGCCGCAGGAGCCGGAGCCAGCACCGGGAAGGCCGGGGAGAATCTGAAGGCGGAAGCAAGAAGTCGGATCGGCCCCCTCGCAGGTCTCCCTCACCACCACCTAGCGGTGGCGGCGGAGGTGGAGGCGGAGGCGGCGGCCGGAGATCTCGCTCTCGCTCACAGTCTCCCCGCCACGGCTCGCGCGACGCGCGGGAACGCCTCAACGAATACAGAACCGACTACATTGGTCCGAAGTGCTTCGGCAAGATGATTCGAGAGGAACCAAAGCCACGGATGAACCTCAAGCTACCCGGAAACCTGAAGCATTATGATGGCACCGAAAGGCCGGATACCTGGATTGAGGATTACTATAACGCAGTAACCTTTGCCGGAGGAACCCCTAATATCGCTTGCCGCATGCTCCAGTTGTACCTTGTAGGTCCAGCCCGGATCTGGCTCAGCGACCTCGAAAAGAACTCCATCTTTTGCTGGTTTGACCTGAAGACCGCTTTCGAGAAACACTTCAGAGGCACCTACAAAAGACCTGCCACGGCAAGCGACTTACAAGCTTGTATCCAGAAAAAGAGAGAATCCTCAAGAAACTTCCTCACACGATGGTTGGCATGCAGGAACGAGTGCGAAAATGTCGACCACACCACTGCCATGTACGCCTTCATTGGTGGACTGCAGAGAGGAGGATTGCTGAGGCATAAGCTCACTTGTTTGGCTAACGCAAATAAACTGACTTTGGATGAAATGATCTCCATTGCCAGTGATCATACGGCCGCCGATGATGACGCTGGCGGTGATCTCGCAGCTACAGCAATCCCCCTACATCAACAAAAGAAGAACCGTGATAACGGCAACAGCAGCAGCCATAAACGCAAGAACCCTGATGACCAGAAGAGTGGCGGATCCGAGATGGTCGCCATGGCGTTCCAACGCGGAGGTTCAGGAGGCGGAAGAGGACGCGGCCGTGGAGGCGGAGCCGGCAGGGGTCAGCAGCATGGCACTGAGGTCACAGCTGGCGGATCCCGCGCCCCGCAAACCTACGAGGAGTACAGAGACATGCCCTGCCTGGCCCAACTGGATCCGGTTACAGGGAAGTCCACTCACACTAACCGCAACTGCAAGTGGGTCAATGATCTGAAAACGACCCGGAAGCAGGATACAAGCGAGCCCGGAAGCACCGCCCTCGTGGCAAAGGAGGCAAGGGCAAGAACAAAGACAAGGAGGAGGACAGTTCCGAGGCGATGGACGAGGATGATAACTCGCCGGATCCCAAGGCAGGGTCCGCAGGCAAATCCAACCCATTCGAGAAAAAGAGCGTGGGGGCTTACCACACTTTCCTCGGAACTCCAACAGTCCGCGCTACCAAGTCAGCTACCCGGATCCTGAACGCCACAGTTCCGGCTGTGCAGCAGTATGTCAGGTGGTCGGAAGTCCCGTGCACATTTGACAGGGAGGATCACCCTGCCATTGTGCCAAAAGAATGCTACGCCTTGGTTGTAAGTCCCCGCATAGACGGGTATGACTTCTCCAAGTGCCTCATGGATGGTGGGGCCAGCTTGAACATCATGTACCTGGAGACTCTAGAGCGGATGAACCTCACCAAGGAACAGCTCAAACACAGTAACACTGAGTTTCATGGCGTGGTTCCGGGTAAGAAGGCAAATTCCCTCGGCAGCATCACACTTCCCGTGGCCTTCGGCGATGTTCATAATTTCCGCGAAGAAAAAATCACGTTTGAAGTTGCGCCCTTCAAGAGCTCCTACCACATCATCTTCGGCAGGCCCACCTACCACAAGTTCCACACAAGAGCGTGCTACATCTACAACAAGCTCAAGATTCCGGGTCCTAAGGGTATGATCACCGTATCCGGAGACTACAAAAAGGCTCATGAGTGCGAGTTGGGCGAAGCCGCCTTCGCAGAGTCTGTGATATCTGGAGAAGAGCTGAAAGGCTACAGAGCCGCGGTGGATCCGACTGAGATGCAGACCACCGAGAAGCAGATCTCCGAACAGAAAAACTCCTTCAGGGCCGCGATAGAGACCAAGAAAGTCAACTTCAAGGAAGATGACGCTACTAAGCAAGTCTCGATCGGAGCCAACATGGACCCCAAATAGGAAGACGCGCTCGTCGAGTTCCTCCGCGCCAACATGGATATCTTCGCATGGCAGCCTTCTGACATGTCCGGAGTACCAAGGGAACTCGCCGAGCACTACCTCAACATAAACCCGGGGCTAAACCGGTGAAGCAAGCTATGCGACGCTTTGGAGATAAGAAGCGCCGCGCCATAGGAATGGAATTAGCAAAGTTACTAGAGGCAGGTTTTGTAATAGAAGTAATCCACACTGATTGTGTCGCAAATCCCGTCCTTGTACCCAAAAAGAATACTGAAATACTAAGAATGTGCATCGATTACTCTGGCTTGAACAAACATTGCCCGAAAGATCCGTTTCCCCGCCGCGCATTGACCAAGTCATTGATTCGACGGTAGGGGCGGAACTTCGTGTTTTCTTGATGCGTATTCCGGGTATCACCAGATCCGGATGAAGGAGTCCGACCAAAAGGCGACCTCATTCATCACCCCATTTGGCACTTACTGCTATGTTACTATGCCTTTTGGCTTGAAAAACGCAGGTGCCACCTACCAACGTACGATGCAGCGGTGCTTGAAGGACCAGATTGGCCGGAACGTACACGCCTACGTCGACGACATCGCGGTCATGACTCGGAAAGGATCCGACTTGATCAGCGATCTCGCAGAAACCTTTGAGAATGTTCGTCGGTACAAGATGATGTTGAATCCGCTGAAGTGCGTCTTTGGCGTACCAGCTGGAAAACTCCTTGGCTTCATTGTCTCTAACAGGGGCATTGAACTAAACCCGGAAAAAATCAAGGCAATTTTGTGCATAAAAAGGCCAACTTGTCTCAAAGATGTGCAACGGCTCACTGGTTGCGTCGCAGCAATCAGCAGGTTTGTTAGCCGTCTTGGCGAGAAGGCACTTCCCCTGTACAAGCTATTGAAGAAAACAGACAAGTTTGTCTGGGACGAGGCAGCGGATGCAGCTCTTCAAGGGTTGAAGGACATACTCACCTCCCCACCTATCCTAGCAGCTCCGGGAGAGTCAGAGCCTATGCTCCTTTACCTGGCAGCTACTAACAGGGTCATCAGCCTCGTCATCGTGGTGGAACGACAGGAAGAAGGTCACGAATATGGAGTCCAAAGGCCAGTCTACTACATTAGCGAAGTCCTTACGGAGTCCAAACAGCGCTACCCTCACTTTCAGAAGTTAGCCTACGGAGTATTCCTAGGCAGCAGGAAGCTGAGACACTACTTCCAAGAGCATCCAGTAATCGGCCGTGAGCAAGGCTCCGCCGTCAACGATTCTCAACAACGCCGACGCAACAGGACGCACAGCAAAATGGGGCATTGAATTATCCGCCTTCGACATCGGCTACAAAGCCAGGACCGCGGTTAAATCCCAGTGTCTTGGCAGATTTCGTCGCAGATTGGACAGAAGCTCCGGATGCAAATCGGAGCCGGAACCGGAGACATGGGTTATGCACTTCGATGGATCCAAGCAAGCATCAAGGCTCGGGAGCCGGAGTCACCCCGAAGTCCCCTACCGGAGAAGAACTGCAGTACATTTTGCAGATCCACTTCGAAGCTACAAACAACATGGCGGAGTACGAGGCTCTACTACACGGACTGCGCATCGCTAAGGAAATAGGGATCAAGCACATTATCTGTTGCGGAGATTCCGACCTGGTGGCACAGCAAGTAGCCGGAACCTGGAACGCCAGAAATTCCGTCATGGCGGCTTACCGAGACGAAGTTGAAGAGATCGCCAAGTGCTTTCTAGGATACGAAGTCAAGTACGTCCGGAGAGACGACAACGCAGCGGCAGACATGCTATCCAAGCTCGGATCCGGCAGGAAACCAATTCTTCCTGGTACTTTCCTGGAGCACCTACGGATACCCTCGGTGAAGGGCGCTAACCCGGAAAACCCAGACGTGGCAGTATCTCGGGCTAAAGAAGTGATGGCTATCATTCCGGCTTGGACGCAGCCTTTCCTGGACTACCTCATCGATCGAAGTTGCCGGAGGACGAGGTCCTCGCGCGACGGATCATCGACGAGCAAGATCCTACACAATTGTTGATGGACAGCTCTACAAACGAAGCGCAACAGGGGTATTTCTCAAATGCGTCTCTAATCAAGATGGCATTGAAATCCTCAGAGAGATCCACGCAGGGGATTGCGGGCATCATGCCGCTCCCAGGTCACTCGTTGCAAAAGCTTTTCGGCTAGGCTTTTACTGGCTCACAGCTAAAGAAGATGCTGACAAGATAGTCAAGACATGCCGAGGTTGTCAGTACTACGCTACTCAACCAAACGCTCCAGCCCAAGAGCTGAAGACCATACCTATCACCTGGCCGTTTGCCGTCTGGGGGCTCGATATGGTTGGTAAGTTAAAAAGATCATCTCCCGGCAGTTTTGAATACCTCTTGGTCGCTGTTGACAAATTCAGCAAATGGATCGAGGCAAAGCCAGTGAGAAAAGCCGACGGTGCTACGGCACTAAAATTTGTCTGCAGCCTCGTGATGAGATTCGGCATCCCACACAGCATAATCACAGATAATGGCACAAACTTCGCAGAGGGAGAATTGAAGGATTATTGTGAGACAGTAGGGATTCAACTGGACCTTGCATCTGTGGCTCACCCACAATCCAATGGTCAAGTTGAAAGGGCTAACGGTCTAATATTATCAGGAATTAAGCCACGCCTTGAAGAACCGCTGCGACGAGCAGCTGGAGCTTGGACTGACGAGTTGGACGCTGTCTTGTGGAGTTTGCGAACTACCCCTAACAGGTCAACAGGCTTTACCCCTTTTTTCCTGGTATACGGATCCGAAGCCGTGATTCCCTCCGACATCATCCACGATTCGCCGCGAGTTTCCGCCTACAATGAAGAAACAACTGACGAGGCTAGACAGCTATCTGTGGACCTGATCGAGGAAGCTCGGAATTTAGCTGACCAGCGCTCCGCCATCTACCAGCAGAAGCTCCCACGTTATCACAGTCGTCGAGTTCGGAATCGCTCTTTCATGACAGGAGACCTGGTCCTCCGCCTTCGGCAGGTGAAAGACCATAAGCTGCAGTCTCCATAGGAAGCACCCTTCGTTGTTAGCAAAGTGCTTCATAACGGATCGTACTACCTTGTTGATTTCCGAGAGCTGAAGGACAGACTTGCTAATTGGCACCGGAAACGCAAGCGTGAGGATCCGGATGACATCTTCGACGAGACAGATCGCCCATGGAACATCGCACAGCTACGTCCTTTCCACACTTAGCGTATTTTTTCCGAGTTAAAAACTCTGTAATAGTTATACATGATCAATGAAATAAAGCTTATGGTTCACTCTTTGAGTCTTTTACCTCCTTTACTTGTTCATTTTTAGATCATGTGTGTTTTCCGACTAAAACCGCAGAGCTGGATATTTCCGCCTAGGCGTGTCTAAAAAGTTGTGATTTTCAAAAATCGTCCTTTAGGACGTAAGCTTAAGTTTTCTGATTAAATTGTTATCTGTTGCGAACTCGTGGATTCCTAGTAGCGATTTCCGGCACCTATGCTTGGGGGCTTGTTTCCGCGGTTATTGACGGATTGCCATTGGGCTTCGTCGCCGCTGGCGAGTGGTTTCCGGCTAAGGTTTTCCGGCTCGCGGAAGGTCAAGCGGGTAAGCCGGAAAACAACGAAGTCAGCACTTGCTTTCCGAGACAAAAACGAAACATGCACCTAAATATTAAAGGATAGCAGGATAAGTATTTCCGCCCCATGCATAGTCGTTTCGTCCCTAGCTACTTAAGAATTTAAAGTCTTATTACAAACCCACTTCGGGGCCAAAATGATGCAACTTTGTTTCATTGTTCAAACAGGAACTCTACTCGGAGCTCTCTTCTTCAGATTCCTGGTAGGCGGAGCCGTCGCCGTCGCTGTCGCCGGAGCCGGCCTCGGAGTAATCACCAGAGCCTTCTCCGGAACGCTCGATGCTTGACCCGGAACCTTCCCCGTAATACTCTGGCTCACCTTCCTCCTCCTCTGCATCGGAAAATCCCTTGGGCAGGGCGTGCTTGCTATACCAGAACGAGTGATTCACCCGCCTGACAAACAACTGCTCGTACCCTTGGGTTTCCGCGAGGATGGCGCCCATGTCGGAACCTTTTGGAGCTCCGCGCGCAACATCCGCAAAGTTGAGTGAAGGGAAGTGAGTCTTGCAGGTGGCTAAGACCAGGGAGGCGACTCCGCGCGCGGAAGATTTTTGCCAATCCTTAATGAAGTCCGGCACTTGTTCCATTAGCTGGGTCATCGTGTCGATCACGGAAGTTTTGGCCTTCTTCAAAGACAGAGTCTTGGCAATTCCGCGACAAGCTTCAAATAACGCGCCAATGGAAGTCCGCACTTCTTCTTATGCCTTCGTCCTCTTCAGATTCGACTCCTTTGACCACTCGAAGCCAAGGCTCGCTGTGGAAGAAGGAGGTTCAGTTCCGTTACGGAGAGTAAAGCATACGAGGGTAGTCGGAACAGCAACGCGGAAAAACACTTACGGAAGATAAGTTTGTCGATGGTCTCCGCCTCCGTTTCCAGAACTTTGTTTTTGGACACCAAGGAAGTCACACGACTCTGGTTCTTCTTGAGTTTATCATTCAGATCTGCCAGGTCGCGGGCATGTTTCTCGGAGAGCTCCTTCCTCGCCTGATTCTCCTTGTCGGAGGATTCTTTGATGAAGGTCTTGAGGGACTCGTTCTCCGCTTCAAGCACCTGGACCTTGGCGGATAACTCGTCGAACTTGGAGTGCTTGGCAGTCTCTTCTGTAGGCGGAAAGTTGTACATATTATGCATCTTGAGCAGTTATGTTAGTACAAGAAATCAAAACCCGGATCTCGTACCATGAAGGCGGGTCTCAAGAATATGGATAGCCTTTTGGCTATTTTCCGCGTTCTAACGCAGCCCTTCGATCTCCGTGATCTGCTCCAGCACATGTACGCGTAGATCTTCGTGCAATTTCCGCGTTGTCTGAGAGGCAGAGAGGAGTTAGCCGGATATTTAAAATCTTGGGGGCTGGCGAGGAATTCAAAGTCTTGGAGGTGTAAAATTTTAAATTTCCGCCTAAGGTACATACTGAGAAAGCATCGGCTAACACATGTTACACGGAAATGTTTCATCCAATGCTTGGGGGCTAGTATTACCTGCCGCACTTCCTTGTGCTTGGCAAAAAACACTTTCAGACCGTCCTCCAGGTCGGCGAGCTCTCGCATCTCCTCGTCTGGCTTCCCCCAAACTTTGTTCAGCATGGCGGAAACTTCCGCGTGGCGTTTTGCAAGGGTAAGCTTTTGCAGGGATGGAGTCGGTCGAGGGTCTACCCGAGTCGCGTTGGTGACTTGAAGGAGCTTTACCTTTTGCTCATGTTCTTCTTTTGTGGGATCCGCGAAAGTGGCGCTTGGTTGATCTTGCGGAGGAGCAGACGAGGAGGCACCCTTGGCGGAATCACCGTGGTCAGCAGGATCTTCCGGAAGGTCATCAAGGTTGATGACATCCTTGGGATCCGGCTTGGAGGCGGACGAAGCCTTGGGCGGAACCTCAACCTCAGGAGTAACAGGAATTGAAGCCGGAGACGGCTTGGCTTTCTTCTTCAAGACCCTTGGAGCCTTGGGGGGCTGGCTTCCGGAGCTTCAGAAAAAACAAAAAGTATGACAACTAAGTAAGGGTTTGAGTGTGAAACCAGAACTTGGATCTCGGAAACAGGCGCTTACCCGGAAGGCTTGAAGAAGTGCTAGATGGCGGGCTGCCCTTTGTTGCTGGTGTTAATCAGTTTGAGGCGCTTCTTTTCCGCCTCCGCTTTCCGGGTAGCCGCAGTGTTAAGCACTTCGCGGGCGCGCTTAGCGTAGGGGCTGGAAGGAGCAGGCCTCTTCCTCTTAGCAGGGCGCGGAGCCTCGGGAGCTTCCGCCTCTGACGCAGCTTCCGGATCCGTGTTGCCGGTGGAAGGAACCCGGAGGATAGTTCCGAGTTCACTTTCTTCAAGCGCCTCGAGCTAATCCAGAGTTAAACACTTAGATACAAAGTTTGAATGCGAAGAGAAACAATAGACTAGAGTCAAGACGACGTACCGCGGTTCCGGAACCATTCATGTGAATGTCTTTGTTGCACACGTGAACGTGAAGTTCACGTGGAATCTTGATGAGGAGCCGGATCCTCTTGTCGATGGCGTCGGCGGAAAGATTGTCTTCTGTGGCGCGCATTGGGTCGTCGCGCCCTGTGTATTGGAACATCAGGCGGTCCCTGTGTTGGAGCGGCTGGATCCGCTTGGTGAACCAGGAAAGAGTCAAGTCCTTCCCTGTCAGCCCCTCTTCCGTTAGCTTACAGATCCTCCTGACGGCGCGTGTGAGCTGGAGCGACTCGGAGATGTGGGGGCAGTGCGACCATGCCGGAAGCTCGGTGGCGGGGCAGTTCTTGAACGGCGGCAGTTTTCTTTTGCTCGCAGGGCCGGAGACGTCCTTCAAGTAGAAGAAACCCCCTGACCAGTACCGCGCGGATTCGTGGCGGTCGGTGTGGGGGTAGACGCGGCCCGGGCGGATCATGAAGGTGATGGATCCGCATGTTGCTAGTTCGGTGGATTGCCGGATCCTCTCCTTCTTGACAGTAAAGTAATATTGGAACAGGGAGAGCTCGGGAGTTACCCGGAGATGGCCCTCACAGAGGGTGACGTGATTGCTGATCGCAAGCACGCTGTTCGGAGAAATGTTATGGGGTTGGAGCCCATAGACCTTCAGGATCTCCAGGAAGAAGTCCGAAGGCGGAAATGAAAAGCCCCGCTCCACCAGTGCTTTCGTCAGCACCATCTCGTTGTCCTCCGGAGCTGGAGCTAGTTCGTTCGGAACTGACCTCCAGCTTCCGGGTTGCAGGAAGCCCTCCGCCTCGAGGTTCTTCAGCTCCATCTCAGTGGTGGTGCAGGGCCACCATTTTCCCTTGGCTTCGGAGTCTCGTTGACGAGCCTTTGATTTTTTGACGATTTCTTCCGCCTGGTGCTCCGCCTGATCCGCCCCGGAGGCTTTCTCCGGGTTAGCGGAAGTCCCTTCAGCCTCCTTGCCGAAATCCTTTGAAGGATCCAGCCTGACTGGGACGAAGGGTGGTGGGGCGGAGGAGATTGGGGTTGCCAGGATGGGTTCGGAGGTTGGAGGCGGAGTCGTTGAAGACATCTGAAGAAAAGACATTGGCGGAAACATTCCTTAGTCGGATCCGGCGTCGTCAACCTAACGTTCATCCCTACCGACTATGGCGCGAGAACGAGGCTCGAGAGCTCACCGTGATGGAGTCCGCGGTGGTCGGAGTCGCCGGCGACGAGGTTTCTGCGCGGTGGCTCGCTGAAGTTAAGAACAGGACGAACACCGTGCGGCGGCGAAGCAACTCCGGCGAAGCTCCGGCGAGATTCCGGCACGGCGGAGAGGAAGCTCGAGGCGGCGCTACGCAGAGAGGTAGAAAGGGGGGTGAATGAGGATTAAGGGGTCGACGGTGGATATTTATAGGCCGAAGGGACGAGATTCGTGCTCCGCATCCTGTGGTCGGATCGCAAGCGTCGCACCGTTGGATGCGTGACACGTGTCTCAAACCCTAAACGGTAAAAATGGCTAGAGATAAGTTACCGCACAAATCGTGCGAAAATGGCGCCAGAATTGACGGAACCGTTTGAGTCTTTTAAGATTCCGGGTAATTGCGTGAAGATAAGTTGGCTCTCATTCGCAAGCAGGGGGCAACCCGGAAATGTATTTCGAATCGTCGATGGATGAAGTCCCGCAGAATGGGAGCATTTTCCGACTAAAAGTTGGGAAAAGAAGAAATTGTAAAGTTGGAGTTCTTCAAGTTTCTCCGCGTTACCGATATTGTCGGAGACCATGGTGGACTAGCAAGGCGGAAACAGCAGGCGAAACTCGGAGAACTCTGGGGGCTACTATTGTGGGTATACTTCATGGGTGTACCATCGACAGTGCCTAGATCCGGCAAGCCCGCGTGGCCCACAGATGGTGATGAGGCATGTGGCCCATCGGGCGGCCCAGTTGCTGTTGATCCTGACGGAAGATGTCCGGCCCAGGAGCAGGGGAGCCGGATCCGACCGACCTTAGGAGGAACCCGGATCCATGAAGGTCCAGTAGGAACCCGGATCCGGGATGACGTATAGAGGAAGGCGGATCCTTGACGTGCACGGCAAGACATAGTATCGTAGTTAGGCAAACCTATAATCCGGCTAGGACTCTCCATGTAAACCCTAGATCCGTGCGCCTTTATAAGCCGGATCCTGGGCGCCCTAGAGGCACAATCTCAACTCATTGTAACAACGCGAAAGCGCCCAGATAATTCCAGACAAGCAGCAGTACGCCCTGTCATCGTGCAGGTGTTCCGAAGCTGGGTAAATCGCGTACCACCGTCCCGTGTGCACTCCGCCCTATGGCCCCTACTTCTTCTCCGCCTCGTGAGGATCCCTCCTCCGAGGTACCGTCGATTAGGCAACGACAGATCATGTTCCATATGATGTCTCGTGAGTAGTTCGTTTAGTTCTTGAGGACATGGGTGAAGTCTCAATGTTAGTAGGGAAGTATGGTTGAGTAATATTCAATGTTATGATATTTAAGTTGTGGTTTTATTCTTCTAGTGGTGTCGTGTGAACGTCGACTACACGACACTTCACCTTTATGGGCCTAGGGGAATGCATCTTGTACTCGTTTGCCAATTGCGGGGTTGCCGGAGTGACAGAAACCTGAGCCCCCGTTGGTATATCGATGCCGGAGGGATAGCAGGATCTCAGAGTTTAAGGCTGTGGTTAGATTTATCTTAATTACTTTCTTGTAGTTGCGGATGCTTGCAAGGGGTATAATCACAAGTATGTATTAGTCCTAGGACGGGCGGTACATTAGCATAGGTTCACCCACACACCACTTATCAAAACAATGAAGATTAATTAGCCGTATGTAGCGAAAGCACTAGACTAAAATCCCGTGTGTCCTCGAGAACGTTTGGTTATTATAAGTAAACAAACCGGCTTGTCCTTTGTGCTAAAAAGGATTGGGCCACTCGCTGCAATTATTACTTTCGCACTTTACTTACTCGTACTTTATTCATCTGTTACATCAAAACCCCCTAAATACTTGTCTGTGAGCATTTACAGTGAATCCTTCATCGAAACTGCTTGTCAACACCTTCTGCTCCTCGTTGGGATCGACATTCTTACTTATCGAAGATACTACGATACACCCCCTATACTTGTGGGTCATCAAGACTATTTTCTGGCGCCGTTGCCGGGGAGTGAAGCGCTATTGGTAAGTGGAATTGGTAAGGGAAATTTCTACAGTTTGTGCTGATTTTATTTCTGCCTGCTGCTATAATTCATTATGGAGAGATCTTCTCTTGAGTGTTTATTTGGGAAATCTACTACTACTGCAAGGGTAGTGGATGAAGCGCCAGGTAAGGAAGAAATACCATACAAAATACCTATGAAAATTATTGAGCGTGTAGTGGGTAACCGTTATACAGGGGATGGAACTGTCCACCCTGGAGATCATTTACTGTTCTTACATGAATTATGCGGTTTATTCAAGTGTGCATGTATTGCTATGGATGAAGTGAGGAAGAAACTATTCTCTATATCGCTGTCTGGTAAAGCGGCGCATTGGTATAAATTACTGGATAATGGGGATTCTCTTGAATGAAATGATATTGTGCCCCGGTTTTATTCTAAGTTCTATCCTCCAAGTGAGATTCACAAAGATCGGAATCGCATATATAATTTTTGGCCTCATGAAGGAGAGAGTATTGCCCAAGCGTGGGGGAGATTGAAGTCTTTAATGCTCAAATGCCCCATTCATGAGCTTCCTGGTAATATTATTATTGATAATTTCTATGCAAGACTTTCTTTTCAAGACAAGACCTTGCTGGATACTTCTTGTTCTGGATCATTTACACGCAACAAGGAAGAGTTTAAAAGGGACCTTCTTAATCGGATCCAGGAAAATACTGAAGGATGGGAGAACGACAAGGATAGAGAATCAGGTATAAATTATGATTATAAATGCATTGAAGCTTTTATGGATATTGATAAATTTCGTAATATGAGTGCTATTTATGGTCTTGATTCTCAAGTTGCTGCAAATCTTTATAAAGCTTTTGCTTCTCATTATGAATTGCCAAAGAAGAATTTTGATAAGTATCATGAACCGTATAAAGATAAAATTGATTCATCTATAAATAAATGTGTTGTAGTGGAAACTGTTGATCATGTTATTCCTGAAGCTTATATTGAAAAAACTCCTTTCCCTGCTAAAATGAAGGAGTACTCGTTATAAATAGTGCGGTTCATAAAAGTGAAAAGAAACCTATAGAACCTGAAGAACAAATAAAAGTTGAACCTGCTGTTGCAATAATTAAAGATCTTGTGACTGAAAATGTAGAAGATGGTCATATTATTTTATGTGAAGATGCTTCTAATATTGTTTCGCATCCTAATAAGTCTAGGAAAGCTAGTGTTCCTATGCTCTCTATTAGAATTGGTGATCATTGTTATTATGGTTTATGTGATATTGGTGCAAGTATTAGTGCTATTCCTTATGAGCTTTACACGGAGATTATGCACGAAATTGGTTCTTGTGAACTTGAAGATATTGATGTGGTTATTCGGCTGGCTAATAGAGAAACTATCTCTCCAATTGGTATTGTTCGAGATGTGGAAGTTCTATGTGGTAAGATTAAATATCCTGCTGACTTTTTGGTACTTGGTTCTGCTGCTAGTAAATATTGTCCTATCATTTTTGGTAGACCTTTTCTAAATACTTGTGGAGCTATTATAGATTGCAAGAAAGAGAAAATTTTGACTAAATTTGCTGGTGAATCTTATGAGTTTAACTTCTCTAAATTTACCAAAACTCCTTATAAAATTGATTCGCCTAATAATGATTTTAAAGTTGAACAGTGTGCATCTATTGCTCTTGCTCCTAGTAATCCTTTGCAGCAACATTTGGAGAATAGTGAGAGTGAAGTTTTTAGGGAAGAAAGAGATGAGCTTGATGAAATTTTCCTTCGTCAACCTATTCTTAAGCATGATTTACCGGTGGAAGATCCGGGTACAACACCACCACCAAAGGAAGATCATGTCTTTGATTTAAAACCATTGCCCGATAATCTTAAATATGCTCATATTGATGATAAGAAAATATATCCTGTTATTATTAGTTCTAAGCTTTCGAGTTTGAAGAAGAAAGGTTATTGGAAATATCGAAGAAACACCGAGGTGCTATTGGCTACACTCTTGATGACTTGAAGGGGATTTCTCCCTCTATTTGCCAACACGCCATTAATATGGAAGATGATGTGAAGCCTGTTGTTGAACCTCAGCGTCGTCTAATTCGTAAGATGAAGGATGTGGTAAGAAATGAGGTATTAAGACTCCTTGAAGCTGGTATTATATATCCTATTGCTGATAGTAGATGGGTTAGTCCTGTGCAATGTGTTCCTAAGAAAGGAGGAATGACTGTTGTGCCTAATGATAATGATGAGCTAATACCTCAAAGAGTAGTTGTAGGGTATAGAATGTGCATTGATTATCGAAAAGTTAATAAGGTTACTAAGAAAGATCATTACCCTTTGCCTTTTATTGATCAAATGTTAGAAAGGTTATCTAAAAATACTCATTTTTGCTTTCTTGATGGTTATTCTGGGTTCTCACAAATTGCTGTTAAACTAAAGATCAAGAGAAAACCACTTTCACTTGTCCCTATGGAACTTATGCTTATAGGCGTATGCCTTTTGGTTTATGTAATGCTCCTGCTACTTTTCAAAGATGCATGTCTGCTATTTTTCATGGCTTTTGTGAGAGTATTGTAGAGGTATTCATGGACGATTTTTCCGTCTATGGAAATTCTTTTGATAATTGCTTGCGGAACCTTGATAAAGTTTTGCGGAGATGTGAAGAAACTAACCTTGTTCTTAATTGGGAGAAATGCCACTTTAGGGTTAATGAAGGAATTGTATTGGGACATAAAATTTCCGAGAGAGGTATTGAAGTTGATAGAGCTAAAGTTGAAGCCATTGAGAAGATGCCCTATCCTAGGGATGTTAAAGGTATTCGTAGTGTTCTTGGTCATGCTGGGTTTTATAGGAGGTTTATTAAAGACTTCTCCAAGATTTCAAATCCTCTTACTAATCTTCTTCAAAAAGATGTACCTTTTGTTTTTGATGATGATTGTAAGGAAGCTTTTGAAACTCTAAAGAAAGCCTTAACAACTGCCCCTATAGTTGAACCTCCTGATTGGAACTTACCATTTGAAATTATGTGTGATGCTAGTGATTTTGCTGTAGGTGGTGTTCTTGGACAGCGAGTAGATAAAAAACTGAATGTTATTCATTATGCTAGTAAAACTCTTGATGCTACTCAAAGAAATTATGCTACTACTGAAAAAGAATTGTTAGCTGTAGTCTTTGCTTGTGATAAGTTTAGATCTTATATCGTTGATTCAAAAGTTACTATTCATACTGATCATGCTGCAATTAGATACCTTATGACAAAGAAAGATGCTAAACCAAGGCTTATTAGATGGGTACTTCTTTTGCAAGAATTTGATTTACATATTGTAGATAGGAAAGGTGCTGATAATCCTGTTGCTGGATAATTTGTCTAGATTGGAAAATATTGCTTACGATCCTGTTCTCGTTAATGATAGTTTTCCAAATGAACAATTGGCTGTAATAAAGGTGAGCTCGCGAGACAGTCCTTGGTATGCTGATTATGCTAACTTTATTGTTTCCAAGTACTTGCCTCCAACCTTTTCAGCTCAGCAAAGGAGGAAATTCTTTTATGACTTGAGGCATTATTTTTGGGATGACCCACACTTATATAAAGAAGGAGTGGATGGTATTCTGCGAAGATGTGTTCCCGAATATGAGCAACAAGAGGTATTGAGTAAATTTCATGGTAGTGCTTATGGAGGACATCACGCCGGAGATAGAACCGCGCAAAAGGTTCTACAATCAGGTTTTTATTGGCCAACTCTCTTCAAAGATGCAAGGAAGTTTATTTTATCTTGTGATGAATGTCAAAGGGTTGGTAATATCTCCGGACGCAATGAAATGCCTATGAATTATACTCTTGTTATTGAACCGTTTGATTGTTGGGGATTTGACTTCATGGGACCTTTTCCCTCTTCAGAAGGTAACACTCATATACTTGTTGCTGTTGATTATGTTACTAAATGGGTGGAAGCCATACCTACAAAAAGTGCTGATGGTGAGACCTCTTTAAGAATGCTTTTAGACATTATTTTTCCTAGATTTGGAGTTCCTAGATATATTATGACGGATGGAGGTTCTCATTTTATTCATGGTGGTTTTAGAAAAACTCTTGCTAAATATGGTATTAATCATAGAATTGCTTCCGCTTATCATCCTCAAACTAATGGGCAAGTAGAACTATCAAATAGAGAAATTAAATCTATCTTGCAAAAGACTGTTAATAAAACTAGAAAGAATTGGGCTAGTAAATTAAAGGAAGCACTATGGGCTTATAGAACTGCTTATAAAAAGCCCATGGGAATGTCACCTTATAAAATGGTTTATGGAAAAGCTTGTCATTTACCTTTAGAACTAGAGCACAAAGCTTATTGGGCTGTTAGAGAACTAAACAAAGATCCTAAACTAGCCGGTAATAAGAGGTTGTTGCAATTAAGTTCTCTAGATGAATGGAGAAGTGAAGCTTATGAAAATGCTAAACTCTTTAAAGAGAAAGTTAAGAAATGGCATGATAGAAGGATTATCAAAAGAGAGTTTAATATTGGGGATAAAGTCCTATTGTATCGGTCTCGTCTCAGATTCTTTGCAGGGAAATTACTCTCGAAATGGGAAGGACCATATATTGTTGAGGAGGTGTATCGTTCAGGAGCAATTAAAATTAGTTCTCTCCAAGGCAATGCCACGCAAGTGGTGAATGGACAAAGACTCAAGCATTATATCTCAGGTGATTCTTATAATGTAGATGTTGATGTTATTCGAGTAGAAACACCGGAGGCTTTCATCAAAGGTCAAATTGACGAGTCCGCCGAACTCGACTTTGAATAGGTAACGAGTACAGGTAATAAAAAGTTCGCGATTTGCTTTCCGAACAATGTTTTTGCTGTTTTTGGAAAATATGAAAAATTACGAGATCGAAACGGAGTGGAGGAGACGCACGAGGGCGTGCCCCCATAGGCCGGCGCGGCCAGGGCTTGGCCCGCGCCGCCCTATGAGCTGGCCGCCTCATCGCCCCTTTCCGACTCCGGTTCGACCTGGTACTTTCCTTATGACATAAAAATTCCTGCTATATAATCCCCCGGACCCCTGGAGGTCCGTATATCGTTTTCTCTACGTGTTTTGTTTCGAGCTGTTTCTGCCAGGATCTATTTTCAATCTAGGAGCACCATGGCCTCCAACAATAAGGGCAAGGGGCTTTCGGATGAAGATATTCAAGATCCCGAGTGGAAAGAGGTGGACGAGAGCGTCAAGAAAGAAGATGAAGAAGAAGTGGAGGAAGACTCGCGCGCATACCCGCGTGCTACCGTCGCAAGCATCAAAGTGGTGGATAACCCTTTTAGTGCAAACAGGAGCGCAAGAATTCGCACCGGAGGAAGGGTTCCACGTCATTACCTAGCTCCAAAGACATCTTCTTCAGGCACTTACCATCCCTTCCGCAATCTAATCTACAATAATCAAATTGAAAGGACTCCCAAGGCAGCATTGCCTAGCAATTGGGATATAGATCGTTTGAACACTGCAGGAAGGACGAAGCCTGAAACTGAAGGGTGGGGAAATAACTCCAAGAATTGGGACTCGCCGTCGGACATACTTCTTAATCGCGTCGAGCACAATTCGGAGATGATCCGCAACCTCATGTACAAGATTGATGAGCTTCAGGAGCTTGTGGAGAAGCTTGTCGGGAATTCATCACCACCATCGCCAAAGGAGTAATTCATCATCGGTATTGGCATCCCCTTGGTTTGTTCCAAGCTTGGGGAGTGCCGCGGTATCACATCATCACTACCTTTTACTTTTTACTATCAAGTAGTGTCATATCATGAGTAGGGAAGTTATCATATAAGATGGGTTGCAGTGTGGAAGTATCTCTCCTTTAGTTGGTTGTCTATGTATCCCTTGTGTGAGTTATCGTTATGAAATATTAATGAGAAGTCTTATCATTTACATATTGCACACCTTATTTTAGTTTGCAATTTCTATTATATGATTGATCTTGATTTTAGTATTGGTACCACTTTGGGAGCATTGAGTAAATCTATTTGGTTTTGGCAAACTTAGCATTGGTCAATAGCAACAACACCTTGAGGTTTAAGTAGAAAAGAGAAATATATATAGTTGTTTCATTGTCTTCCTTTCTTCTTAGCTCATAGCTTATTATTCTGAAGTTAAAATTGTTTGTGCTTACAAGAAAGATGCATGATTGTTTCTATCACATGTATATTCGTTTGTTTCCCTCAACTTTTGTGCTTGCTAATTAAACTTGCTAGCCAAAGACCTGTACTGAGAGGGAATGCTTTTCGTGCATCCAAACCTCAACCCAAACCTATGCCATTTGTGTCCACCATACCTACCTACTACATGGTATTTCTCCGCCATTCCAAAGTAAATTGCTTGAGTGCTACCTTTAAAATTTCTATCCTTTACCTTTGCAATATATAGCTCATGGGACAAATAGCTTAAAAACTATCGTGGTGAAGAATATGTACTTATGTGTCTTATTTCTTAGTAAGTTGCTTGTTGAGCGGTAACCATGTTTTACGGGGACGCCATCAACTCTTTTACCTTTGTTGAATATCATGTGAGTTGCTATGCATGTTCGTCTTGTCTGAAGTAAGGGCGGTTTTCACGATCAAATGGTTTGAGTATGCATACTGTTAGAGAAGAACATTGGGCCGCTAACTAAAGCCATGATTCATAGTGGAAGTTTCAGTATGGACAGCTAATCCTCAATCTCTTATGAGAATAATAACTGTTGTTGAATGCTTATGCATTAAAGAGGAGTCCATTATCTGTTGTCTATGTTGTTCCGGTATGGATGTCTAAGTTGAGAATAATCAAAAGCGAGAAATCCAATGCGAGCTTTCTCCTTAGACCTTTGTACAGGCGGCATAGAGGTACCCCTTTGTGACACTTGGTTGAAACATATGCTATGCAATGATAATCCGTGTTAATCCAAGCTAATTAGGACAAGGTGCGAGCACTATTAGTATACTATGCATGAGGCTTGCAACTTATAAGATGTCTTATACATAACACATATGCTTTATTACTACCGTTGACAAAATTGTTTCTTGTTTTCAAAATGAAAAGCTCTAGCACAAAAATAGTAATCCATGCTTCCCTCTGCGAAGGGCCTGTCTTTTACTTTATGTTGAGTCAGTAAACCTATTCCCCTCCATCTCAAGCAAGCATTTGAGTTGTTGTGATCAAACCATTATATTGTGATTTGCTTCATCATGTCTTTTACTCTTTCTTGTTTAGTACAAGTTTTATCTGAATGAATATAGCTTTGCAAGTTATCAATGATCATTATGATTGAGTATGCAAGATGAGCCATATAAACTTTAACATGAGAGCGCTGCTCGATAGATAAGAATAACCTGTTAATTGTTCTCTGACCAAGAACGAAGTTTGCCATCACCAACTATGATTTCTTATGCACCTTTATTTGTGATTACCTTATACTTGTTTCAAGTTGAGTCATATGAGGAAGTTGTTCACTAGAATGTCTTGTGTGAATGAATATGATGCTTCTTGTCCGTATTTGATTTATCGACTCTTCACTCCATAAACATGTGGTCCTGTTTACCGAGTTCAGTTTCGCTTGGGGACAAGCGAAGTCTAAACTTGGGGGGAGTTGATACGTCCAATTTGCATCACTATTTTATATCATAATTTGCTATTATTCATTGATATATTTCATATTTGGAGATAATACTTATGTTATTTCATCTATTTTGCATGTTTCATGATTATTGGAGGATCGCGCACCGGAGTCAGGATTCTGCTGGAAAAAGCGCCGTCAGAATGCAATATTTCGGAAGATCAACGAGTTGACGGAAATTATATGAAAAATCCTATTTTTCCGGAAGACGAAGGGAGCCGAAGGGGGAGCCGAGGGGACCCGAGGTGGGCCCACCCCATAGGCCGGCGCGGCCCAAGGCCCGGCCGCACCGCCTCGTGAGGAGGGGGCCCACAGCCCCCTCTCGCCTCCTTTTCTTCGCGTACGCCTTCGTCCCAAAAACCTAAGCTCCGGGGGTACATCGCGAAGAGCCACGGCCCGCCTCGCGGGGCGGAGAACACCGAGAGAGAAAGAGCTCTCCGGCAGGCTGAGATCCGCCGGGGAAATTCCCTCCCGGAGGGGGAAATCGACGCCATCGTCACCGTCATCGAGCTGGACATCATCTCCATCACCATCATCACCATCTTCATCATCATCACCGCCATCTCCACCGCTGCACGCCGTCACCGCTGTAACAATTTGGGTTTGATCTTGATTGTTTGATAGGGGAAACTCTCCCGGTGTTGATTTCTACTTGTTATTGATGCTATTGAGTGAAACCGTTGAACCAAGGTTTATGTTCAGATTGTTATTCATCATCATATCACCTCTGATCATGTTCCATATGAGGTCTCGTGAGTAGTTCGTTTAGTTCTTGAGGACATGGGTGAAGTCTAAATGTTAGTAGTGAAGTATGGTTGAGTAATATTCAATGTTATGATATTTAAGTTGTGTTGTTATTCTTCTAGTTGTGTCGTGTGAACGTCAACTACACGACACTTCACCTTTATGGGCCTAGGGGAAGGCATCTTGTACTTGTTTGCCAATTGCGGGGTTGCCGGAGTGACAGAAACCTGAGCCCCCGTTGGTATATCGATGCGGGAGGGATAGCAGGATCTCAGAGTTTAAGGCTGTGGTTAGATTTATCTTAATTACTTTCTTGTAGTTGCGGATGCTTGCAAGGGGTATAATCACAAGTATGTATTAGTCCTAGGAAGGGCGGTACATTAGCATAGGTTCACCCACACAACACTTATCAAAACAATGAAGATTAATTAGCCGTATGTAGCGAAAGCACTAGACTAAAATCCCGTGTGTCCTCGAGAACGTTTGGTTATTATAAGTAAACAAACCGGCTTGTCCTTTGTGCTAAAAAGGATTGGGCCACTCGCTGCAATAATTACTCTCGCACTTTACTTACTCGTACTTTATTCATCTGTTACATCAAAACCCCCTGAATACTTGTCTATGAGCATTTACAGTGAATCCTTCATCGAAACTGCTTGTCAACACCTTCTGCTCCTCGTTGGGATCGACATTCTTACTTATCGAAGATACTACGATACGCCCCCTATACTTGTGGGTTATCAGCTGCTGACTCATGGGACCCGCATGTCATCCTCTATGTACAATCAACTTTCTTTTTCTTTTGATCTCAAGCCGCATTTTAAACGTTGAGATCGCTGCTGCTAAATGGGACCTGCATGTCATCCTCTATGTACAATAAAGTTTCTTTTCTTGGATTATCTTTGGCTCCTGATATTTTGTAACTTGCCTTTTTCTTTCGATCTCATGCCGCCTTTGAAACGTTGAGTAAGTTGCTGGCTCATGGGTCCCGCATGTCATCCTCTACGAACAATAAAAGTTTTCTTTCTTGGAGTTATTTTTGACCCCTAATATTTCTGGCTATTTGCCTTTTTCTTTTGATCTCCTGCCCCCTTTGAAACGATGAGGACGTTGTTGGCAGGTCGGTCCCACATGTCATCCTCTATGAACAATAAAAGTTTCCTTTGATGGATTTATTTTGAACCCCTAATTAATTTCTGGATATTTCCTTTTTTTCTTTTGATCCCCTGCCGCCTTGGAATCGTTGAGGATGCTGCTGCCTCATGGGTCCCGCATGTCATCCTCTCAGAACGGTAAATGTTTCTTTACTTGGATTTTGTTTACCAAATGATTTTTGGCTTATTTTTTCTTTTGATCTCCTACCGCCTTTAAAACGTTGAGGACGCTGCTGGCTCACGGGTCCCACATGTCAGCCTCTATGAACAATAAACGCTGAGGATGCTGCTGCCTCATGGGTCCCGCATGTCATCCTCTCACAACGAAAATGTTTCTTTTCTTGGATTTTTTACCAACAGATTTTTGGTTTATTTTTTCTTTCCATCCCCTGCCGCCTTTAAAACGTTGACGACGCTGCTGGCTCATGGGTCCTTGATGTCAGCCTCCCCGTACAAGAAACATGTGATATCTTGATTATTTTGCAGACAATAAACAGTGTATTTCGCTCTGAGCTATTGCAAACAGATAAATTAAATCTTTATTTTTTCATAAACAAACTTATATGTTGAATCTCCTTGTTTTTTTTTGCGAAGCATAGGACTTTCCTGTTTTTTTATAGAAAAATCCGAACTTTCCTGTTTTGGAGTGGGCTGAAATTGTACGAGTCAAAAGGCCCAGCAGGATAGTTCGAAGGCCCAGATGTCCAGATGCAGCCCAATTGAAATCTTTCTTTTCTTGGATTTTTTTCACCCCCTGATTTCTGGCTACTTCATTTTTCTTTTGGTCCTATGCCGCCTTGGAAACGTTGAGACCGCTGCTGCAAAATGGGACCCGCATGTCATCCTCTATGTACAATAAAATTTCTTTTCTTGGATTATTTTTGGCTCCTGATATTTGGTCACTTGCCTTTTTGTTTCGATCTCATGCCGACTTTGAAACGTTGAGAATGCTGCTAGCTCATGGGTCCCGCATGTCATCCTCTATGAACAATAAAAGTTTCCTTTGTTGGATTTATTTTTTACCCCTAATTTCTGGCTATTTGCCTTTTTCTTTTGATCCCCTCCCCCCTTTGAAACGATGACGATGCAACTGGCAGGTCGGTCCCACATGTCATCCTCTATGAACAATAAAGGTTTCCTTTGATAGATTTATTTTTGACCCTAATTAATTTCTGGCTATTTCCTTTTTTTATTTTGATCCCCTGCCGCCTTGGAATAGTTGAGGATGCTGCTGCCTCATGGGTCCCGCATGACATCCTCTCAGAAAGGTAAATGTTTCATTTCTTGGATTTTGTTTACCAACTGATTTTTGGCTTATTTTTTCTTTCGATCTCTTGCCGCCTTTAAAACGTTGACGACGCTGCTTGCTCATGGGTCCCTAATGTCAGCCTCCACGTACTGCAAATCCTCTTTCTGCAAAGGTTGTATTTATAGATAGCTAAGGTGGATTCGAATCTGCCGTGGTTCAGGCAGCTCAGGTAAGCCTTTTTGCACTGATTAATGGAAGTAGTGTATAGCAAGGTCAAGACATGTGGCTCGGTGTAATGAATCTATTTGAATCATGTTGTGGATTCAATCTGATAGTTCTCTAACATGTCAGCCAAAATAGAAATTAAGTTTTTTTCTAAAATGGAAATGAAAATTAAGATGAACACAAACATTAGTTATCATAATAGCTGATCATACATACATACTTGCTAAGAGCAAAAGCTTGCCAGAGTTTTATCACCCATACAATTAATTAGCAGTTCAGATAAGATAACCTTATATAAGTATAACTACAAATGCATTTGCTAAGGGCTCATGGGACAACAGAACTAGACAACCGCAAACTTTATGACCAGCATGTCACAGCGGCATCGAAAGATCTTGACCTTCAACTTTGATCCAATGCGAAGTTTGGCACCGTCAATGAAATTTTTCCACCTGGAAGTAACAACCAAGCGGCCATCTGTGGGACTGACGGAGTACCGTCCCTCCACGGTGAGACCTTCACTCTCCATGACGAGGGATATCTTGCCCCTTCGGCCAGCATTGAGATCCTTGGAGATACTTTTAGGCAATTTCTGATTCAAAGCAAGAGATACCACCAAAAATTAGTCAATGGCACCAATGCACTGAAGACTGAACCATATGAGACTTTGAGCAGAGAAGACATCAAGATAAGAGCAGTTATGCTGTCATATACTCACGAACATAGCCTTCAGATGCGTCCTGGTCACCACACGGGTGGCCACAGCAATGAGCTGAGACCTCGGTGATCTGGCCGGGGCAGGTGCGGGAGCCTCGGGCTGGTACACGAGCCGGTGCTCGATGCAGGAGACTGCCGGGTAGGTGCGATAAACGGTGCCTCTAGAGGAACCGGTGCCGATGCAGGAGACTCGTTGGGCAGGTGCGATGAACGGTGCAGCTAGAGGAACCAATGATGATGCAGGAGCCTCGCTAGGAAGGTGTAGTATATGGGGCCTCTACGAGAACCAATGCCGATGTAGGGGCCTCGCTGGGTAGATGCGATGAACGGAGTTGGTACGAGAACCGGTGCCGATGCAGGAGAGTGGGAAGCCGGTGCCGGTGCTGGTGTGGGTGCCCTTTGTGACATCCGCTCCTCGTTCCATCGGGGATCTGCAGCTTTGATCATGTTAAACCCGAGCAAGCTAGAACAGAGGGAATGGTTTAGAACAACCGCTCGTAATGCAGTAATCAAAGGATAAGAGTACAAAAAAGTTACATATTATATATTTGGAAGTGTCTCCAACTCGTAAGCGATTACGTATATCTGCCCGTTTGAGTTTCTGATCCTCAGCTCGTCGCCCTTCTTCAGACCGTAGTCAAAAGCAAACTTTCTCCAATCATGTCCATACAAATATGTGATGGCATGCGTCTTGTAGACATACACCTCATATACCGTGTAGGTGTTCATCAATTTGCCATTGCCATGCATAGTGAAAGACCCTTCATGCGGACACATCTGGTTAATCATTGGACGAAGTTCACAAGGTACAGTCTGCAGTGAAAATTGATACTAATGTAAGAAGCAGGAAGACTAAAAACAAGACTTTACTATATGCCAATTCATGCTAAACCACTGAGAATACATACATGTAACTCTGTGAAGGAGTTATTAGAAAGGTAGATAGAGCCATAGGAGGTGTTATATGCGGGGTATGTACATGGGCCCGCCATATTCCTGCAAGCTCGGCATCGGGATGGTGAATGAAACATGGGAGGTACTACTGGTGCGTAGAGCTGAATGTAAGTGGAAGAATTAGGTTGTGTAAAGTGCATAGTGATGTCTACGCACGCTTCTATTCCTGTAGACAGTGTTGGGCCTCCAACAGCAGAGGTTTGTAGAACAGCAGCAAGTTTCCCTTAAGTGAATCACCCAAGGTTTATCGAACTCAGGGAGGTAGAGGTCAGAGATATTCCTCTCAAGCAACCCTGCAATTACGATACAAGAAGTCTCTTGTGTCCCCAACACACCTAATACACTTGTCAGATGTATAGGTGCACTAGTTCGGCGAAGAGATATTAAAACGCAAGTGGTATAGATGAATATGAGTGGTAATAACAATCTGAAATAAATATGGCAGCAAGTAAACATGCAGTAGAACAGTAAGTAAGCGGTGCCAGAAAATAGCTTGCTGGCGTGGGAAGCAATTCTCTGTGGTGTAACTTTTCTATTTGGAAACAAGGCCTAGGGATCCTACTTTCACTAGTGGACACTCTCAACAATGATCACATAAATAAATAACTTCTCTTCCTTTGTGCTACATACACTCTTTTGTTGGATGACAAACACCATTTATTGTGTAGGGCTACAAGAGCTCCGTCAAGCCGGAGTTAACAAGCGCCACAACATTCGGTGTTCATATTTAAGTAACCTCTAGAGCATAATAGACCGTTGCAATTTAGACCGAGTACTAACATAGCATACACACTGTCACCTTTAAGCTATGAAAGGGGGAATAGATCACATCAATACTATCATAGTAATAGTTAGCTCCATAATCTACAAGAGATTACAATCATAACCTACGCCAAGTACTACATGATGCACACACCATCACCTTTACATCATGAAGGAGGAATAGACTACTTTAATAACATCACTAGAGTAGCACATAGATTAATAGTGATACAAAGCTCATCATATGGATCTCAATCGTGCAAGGCAGTTCATGAGATCATTGTATTGAGGTACATGAGAGAGAGAGATTAACCACATAGCTACCGGCAGAGCCCTTAGCCTCGAGGGAGAACTACTCCCTCCTCATCATAGGAGACAGCAGCGGCGATGAAGATGGCAGTGATGTCGATGGAGATGCCTTCCGGGGGCAATTCCCCGTCCCGGCGGCGTGCTGGAACAGAGACTTCTGTCCCCCGAACTTGGCTTCGCGATGGTGGCGGCTGCATAACTTTTCTCATCTCGTGGCTTATTCCTTTAGGGTTTTCGCGACGGAGGCTTTATATAGGCGAAGAGGCGGAGTCGGTGGAGTCCTGGTGCAGCCACAACATAGGGGGGCGCCCCCCCCTTGGCCGCGCCGCCTTGTGGGGTGGGGCCCCCTGGCTCCCCTCTGGTCCCTCTTCAGTGCTCTGGAAGCTTCCGGGAAAAATAAGGTTCTGGGCGTTGATTTCGTCCGATTCCGAGAATATTTCCTTTCTAGGATTTCTGAAACCAAAAACAGCACAAAACAGGAACTGGCACTTCGGCATCTCGTTGATAGGTTAGTTCTGGAAAATGCATCAAAACGATATAAAGTGTGAACAAAACATGTAGGTACATAAGAAATTATTGATACGTTGGAGACGTATCAAGCATCCCCAAGCTTAGTTCCTACTCGCCCTCGAGTAGGTAAACGATAACATTGATAATTTCTTAAGTGACATGCTACCAACATGATCTTGATCAATACTATTGTAAAGCATATGAGATGAATGAAGTGATTCAAAGCAATGGTAAAGATGATGATTAAACAACTGAATCATATAACAAAGACTTTTCATGAATAGTACTTTCAAGACAAGCATCAATAAGTCTTGCATAGGAGTTAACTCATAAAGCAATAGATTCAAAGTAGAAGACATTAAAGCAACACAAAGGATGATTAAGTTTCAGCAATTGCTTTCAACTTGTAACATGTATATCTCATGGATAGTTGTAAACATAAAGCAATATAACAAGTGCAATAGGTAGATATGTAAGAATCAATGCACACAGTTGACACAAGTGTTTGCTTCTAAGATAGAAAGAAGTAGGTAAACTGACTCAACATAAAGTAGAAGAATGGCCCTTCGCAGAGGGAAGCATGGATTACTATTTTTGTGCTAGAGCTTTTCATTTTGAAAACATAGAAACAATTTTGTCAACGATAGTAATAAATCATATGTGTTATGTATAAGACATCCTATAAGTTGCAAGCCTCATGCATAGAATACTAATAGTGCCTGCACCTTGTCCTAATTAGCTTGGATTAACACGGATTATCATTGCATAACATATGTTTCAACCAAGTGTCACAAAGGGGTACCTCTATGCCGCCTGTACAGAGGTCTAAGGAGAAAGTTCGCATTGGATTTCTCGCTTTTGATTATTCTCAACTTAGACATCCATACCGGGACAACATAGACAACGAGATAATGGACTCCTCTTTTAATGCTTAAGCATTTAACAACAGATAATATTCTCATAAGAGATTGAGGATTTGTGTCCAAACCGAAACTTCCACCATGATTCATGGCTTTAGTTAGCGGCCCAATGTTCTTCTCTAACAATATGCATACTCAAACCATTTGATCATGAAAATCGCCCTTACTTCAGACAAGACGAACATGCATAGCAACTCACATGATATTCAACAAAGGTAAAAGTTGATGGCGTCCCCAGAAACATGGTTACCGCTCAACAAGCAACTTATAAGAAATAAGATACATAGCAGCATATTCAATACCACAATAGTTTTTAAGGCTATTTTCCCACGAGCTATGTATTGTAAAGGCAAAGAATAGAATTTTAAAGGTAGCACTCAAGTAATGTACTTTGGAATGGCAGAGAAATACCATGTAGTAGGTAGGTATGGTGGACACAAATGGCATAGTTTTTGGCTCAAGGATTTGGATGCACGAGAAGAATTCCTCTCAATACAAGGCTAAGCTAGCAAGGTTGTTTGAAGAAAACTCAAGTATAAAACGGTGCAGCAAGACGCACATATGAACATATTGTAAGCATTATAAGACTTTACATCGTCTCCTTGTTGTTCAAACACCTTAACCAGAAAATATCTAGACTTAGAGAGACCAATCATGCAAACCAAATTTTAACAAGCTCTATGTAGTTCTTCATTAATAGGTGCAAAGTACATGATGCAAGAGCTTAAAAATGATCTATATGAGCACAACAATTGCCAAGTATCAAATTATTCAAGACATTATACCAATTACCACATGCAGCATTTTCTGTTTCCAACCATATATCAATGAACGAAGCAGTTTTCAACCTTTGCCATGAACATTAAAAGTAGCACTAAGAACACATGTGTTCATATGCAACATCGGAGCGTGTCTCTCTCCCACACAAAGAATGCTAGGATCCGATTTTATTCAAACAAAAACAAAAACAAAAGCAAACAAACGCTCCAAGTAAAGCACATAAGATGTGACTGAATACAAATATAGTTTCACTAGAGGTGACCTGATAAGTTGTCGATGAAGAAGGGATGCCTTGGGCATCCCCAAGATTATATGCTTGAGTCTTCTTAAAATATGAAGGGATGAACCACGGGGGCATCCCCAAGCTTAGACTTTTCACTCTTCTTGATCATAGTATATCATCCTCCTCTCTTGACCCTTGAAAACTTCCTCCACACCAAACTCGAAACAAACTCATTAGAGGGTTAGTGCATAATTGAAAATTCATATATTCAGAGGTGACATAATCATTCTTAACACTTCTGGACATTGCACAAATCTACTGAAAGTTAATGGAACAAAGAAATCCATCAAACGTAGCAAAACAGGCAATGAGAAATAAAAGGCAGAATCTGTGAAAACAGAACAGTCCGTAAAGACGAATTTTTCAGGGGCACTTAACTTGCTCCGATGAAAATGCTCAAATTGCATGAAAGTTGCGTACATATCTTAGGATCACGCACGTAAATTGGCAGATTTTTCTAAATTTCCTATAGAAGGGGCTGCTCAATTTCGTGACAGCAAGAAATCTATTCCTGCGCAGTAATCCAAATCTAGTATTGACTTTACTATCAAAGACTTTACTTGGCACAACAATGCAATAAAATAAAGATAAGGAGAGGTTGCTACAGTAGTAACAACTTCCAAGACTCAAATATAAAACAAAAGTGCAGAAGTAAAATAATGGGTTGTCTCCCATAAACGCTTTTCTTTAACGCCTTTCAGCTAGGCGCAGAAAGTGTGAATCAAGTATTGTCAACAGACGAAGCATCAACATCATAATTTGTTCTAATAATAGAATCATAAGGTAACTTCATTCTCTTTCTAGGGAAGTGTTCCATACCTTTCTTGAGAGGAAATTGATATTTAATATTACCTTCCTTCATATCAATGGTAGCACCAACGAGTTCGAAGAAAAGGTCTTCCCAATATAATGGGACAAGATGCATTGCATTCAATATCCAAGACAACAAAATCAACGGGGACAAGGTTATTGTTAACCATAATACGAATATTATCAATCCTCCCCAAAGGTTTCTTTATAGTATGATCAGCAAGATTAACATCCAAATAACAATTTTTCAATGGTGGCAAGTCAAGCATATCATAGATTTTCTTAGGCATAACAGAAATACTTGCACCAAGATCACATAAAGCATTACAATCAAAATCATTGACCCTCATATTAATGATGGGCTCCCAACCATCTTCTAACTTCCTAGGAATAGAAGTTTCAAGTTTTAGTTTCTCTTCTCTAGCTTTTATGAGAGCATTTGTAATATGTTTTGTAAAGGCCAAATTTATAGCACTAGCATTGGGACTTCTAGCAAGTTTTTGTAAGAACTTTATAACTTCAGAGATGTGACAATCATCAAAATCTAAACCATTATGATCTATAGCAATGGGAACATTGTCCCCAATATTTTGAAAAATTTCAGCAGTTTTATCACAAGCAGTTTCAGCAGTTTTAGCAGTTTCAAGCAGTTTTGTACGCTTTGCACTAGGAGTAGAAACATTGCCAACACCAATTATTTTACCATTGATAGTAGGAGGTGTAGCAACATGTGAAGCATCAACATTACTAGTGGTGGTAATAGTCCAAACTTTACCTACATTACTCTCTTTAGCAAGTTTTTCGTTTTCTTCTCTTTTCCACCTAGCATGCAATTCAGCCATCAATCTAATATTTTCATTAATTCGAACTTGTATGACGTTTGCTGTAGCAAATAACTTAGTATCTTTATATTCATTAGGCATAAATTTCAATTTTAAAAGATCAACATCAGAGGCAAGACTATCAACCTTAGAAGCAAGAATATCAATTTTACCAAGCTTTTCTTCAACAGATTTGTTAAAAGCAGTTTGTGTACTAATAAATTCTTTAAGCATGGCTTCAAGACCAGAGGGTACATTCCTATTATTGTTGTAAGAATTACCATAAGAATTATCATAACCATTACCATTATTAGAAGGATATGGCCTATAGTTGTTACCAGAATTATTCCTATAAGCATTGTTGTTGAAATTATTATTTTTAATGAAGTTCACATCAACATGTTCTTCTTGGGCAACCAATGAAGCTAAAGGAACATTATTACGATCAACATTGGATCTACCATTCACAAGCATAGACATAATCACATCAATCTTATCACTCAAGGAAGAGGTTTCTTCAACAGAATTTACCTTCTTACCTTGTGGAGCCCTTTCAGTGTGCCATTCAGAGTAATTTATCATCATATCATCAAGAAGCTTTGTCGCCGCCCCCAAAGTGATGGACATAAAGGTACCTCCAGCAGCTGAATCCAATAGGTTCCGCGAAGAAAAATTCAATCCTGCATAAATGGTTTGGATGATCATCCAAGTAGTTAGTCCATGGGTTGGGCAATTCTTTACCAAAGATTTCATTCTTTCCCATGCTTGAGCAACATGTTCATTATCCAATTGCTTAAAATTCATTATGCTACTTCTCAAAGATATAATTTTAGCAGGAGGATAATATCTACCAATGAAAGCATCTTTACATTTGTAGCGACGCAGGAAAAATCCCCATAATAGATTTGCTTGTATTTTCTTTTCGTGCATCATCATGGCATATGCATCATATCATCCACAAGATTTATCGAATAAAAATTATTTTAAATAAAAAACTATTTTGTTTCTTCATCTCTTATGGTTTAATAGAACCCTCCAACCTTTATTCATATTTTCTATTGAATCAAATAAAAATTATTTTAAAATGCTTTCAAGTGGTTTAAACTAAACACCTAGTTCTCTTTTTGTAAATAGTGCCAGTATTTTAAAATCTTATCAAACCTTCCCTGTATTCCTTCCCGTTTCCTTGAGAAAAAGAAGAGAATAAGTATATGATAAAGGGAGGAGAAGTGAAAGAAGCCCACCCAAGCAACCACATCTTTCTTCCTTCTTTTCTATGCCACCACCGTAGCCCACATTTTCTTCTCTAACGAGCTCAGCCCATCTACACCTAACCCTTCCTGGCATCTTCGTCCCCCTGTACGGCATACCATCGAAGCTAGCCACGTCAACATGGGGCTGATGTGACGGTCGATCAAGCTGCAGCTCCATCCTATAAAATTCCTCCGCAGTCTAGCCTGAACCCTACCTAGCGCTATTTTTTTTCGATTTTTTTTCGATAAAGGGGATATATTAATATCGATAGATATCAATTACACCCAGCCTCTGCAACAACGCATCACCCTAATGGTAGTACGGATGCACACAGCCAAAAAAGAAAAGGAAAACTAAGAAAAAGAAGTCCCGCTAGGTACTCCAGTTCTAGCAACAACAGTACAACCACCACCAAGACAACACCTGAAATCCAGGCTCTCCACAAGCGACGCCTTCAAGAAGGGAACAGTGCACAAGCGCCGTCGTCGCCCGATCAAAAGATCTTTGGTTTTCACCCTGGAGATAGTCTCCGCTCTCAAAACAATGCCTTCAACAAACCATTGCCAGGCACAACGAATTAAGGCCAGACCTTGGATTTTCACCCTGAAAGGTAAGACTCTGTACTTCACCTGTGCTGCTGCCCCCACTTGCATACTGCTGTTACGAGACCCAAAATACCAAGAAAATCCCTCAACAACACCACGATTCGATCCTCCGCTGCTAGTCCTCCAATCCGGCCTTCAAGAAATTCTCCGTCTCTGATACACCATGGACTAAAATGTCATCTACTGGCAACACAAAACAGAGCTTCGCGTCGCTCCCTCCAGAACCAAACGGTCGGAATAAAATCATGGGTGCGCACGATCGAATACCTCCCAAACCAGCAAACTCCAAGCACGAGCACTGTTACATTTGCAAGCGGAGCCTTCCGAAACTCAACATCGAGCCAAATCCAGATAGACATGTATAAGGAAGATCCTCGTCTTGGCGAGAGAGATATGAGCATCTCCCATGACGTATTGGCCTCAGTCACAAATTCACCATGGTAATCATAGTAGACGTACCCAATGGCGGTGAAAAAGTGGGGCTTCGTGTGGCCTAGAACCACATCAATGGATGGTGCCGCCACGCCGGAGCCTAGAGCCAAACAGATCAGCCATAACAAGTTGCGTTGCATAGCAGTGAACATGGTGGCCGCTGCGTGCGCCTTCAACCGAACAGATCGACAATGATGCCGCTGCATAGCAATGAAGGTGTCAACGCGGCGTGCCAGCGGTCAGCTTCAACGACGCCTCCAAGCGGTTGGCCTGGATGTTAATTGCAATCTGTAGACCACACGTTGGCATGCATGTCCTTCACAACCTCCAACCTGCCAGATCCACATGGAGGTAGACCTCACGTTTGTCTGGCTTCAACGGAGATATAGCATGGATCAGCAGCCAGATGCGCCATATCCAGCTGCTAAGATCAGGTTGATCTGACCCCGGCCGGCGTGCATCGTGATGAAGATCGATCACCTTCCCGAGGCGTGAGCCAGCCAAGGATTTGGAAGATCCAGAGATAGGGAAAATCACCAGGGCAGGGAAAAAGAACCTGCAGGGACGCCTCGCCGCCGCCGTCCGCCGTCGGACGACCTCCTCCGGCGGCGGCGTGGTGATGGGACGGCTGGGATGAGGTTTTTTGGTGGTGGCGGCGGGACCTCCGGAGTCGCCCGCGAGGCGACCCGGGAGGCTAGGGTAGGAATGGCGTTCCAGTTGCTTGTCCATCCCCGCTATTGTTTTCCATCCCCGCCGCCACCTGCTTGTCCCTCTCGCTAGCAGAGCACCTCAAGCCCGTGAGCTTCCGCTCGCTTGTCTCCGTCCACCTCCGGCCGTATCGTCTACACCGGCAGCTGCCGCCCGCTTGCATCGCAGCGGCCGCTCGATCGCCGCCCGGTCGCCTCCTATCATCGTCGACAGCATGGCCGGTGACATGCGCTGCACCATCTCCGTCTCGGTGTGATCCTCCCGGTCTCCTGCGTTCAAGATCGCCATCATCATCCTCCAGAAGCGCCCGCTTGCACTCGAGCCTTCGTCAACGTCTGTCGCCCTCCGCTGCTTCGCGCCGCCGCCAAGTTCTGCTCGGGCTCGTCCATGTCTTCTTCGCCTACTCCTGCCTCCTACCTCCCGGCCACCTCGTCTTCCTCGTCGCCGGCGACTTCCTTCACCTCGTCAAGCAACCCAGGGTGAGCAGCCTCCCCTCCTTCCTCCCCTGCATGCTACCACACCCCTGGATCGAAGAAGAAACAACGGGAGAACGAGATATTTTTGAATCGGAGAACGAAAACACACAGCTTTTGTTCTGTTTCGCGGTGTCAACTTTCGATGAAGATCCCCGGCGAACCAGGTCGTCTCAGCACGCGATTCTTCTTCCGTTAGATGCACGCCACCACCAGTTTTCTCCTGATCTTTGTTTCGTCCAAAACGGTGCAGTGTCGGCGACACCATCGTCGACCAAAGTTCGGTCCAGAAAACTATTTTCAGATTCAGTCAGTATCACTGTTTCGTCCTACCATTTTCCGGCGAAGCTCACCGGCGTTCCGGACCTTTTCCGCACGAGCCTATGGGTCCTTTCGATGCTCCCCACAACCAGCTCCATCTTTGCTTTTGGTTCGCGCAAAACCGTGCCCCTTTTCTCGTCGTGGCCGAAACTTTAAAATCTGTGCAATATCGATGTCTACAGTAAATCGTTGTTGTATTCGTCAGTTCGTAGTGTCGCGTTTGCTGTCTAGTTTTCAGTTAAACCGTGGATACACGTTACCTTCCCTGCATCCCATACACTAGCAAGTCTGAATCACTAGCCAACTGGCACCACCCCTGATCCTCACTGCAGGCAACCTAGGTTCGAATCCATCCAGAACCAAAGTCAAAGTCAACTCCTTTTTTGATTCATCTGTGAATGAAAACTTTGTCTCCATAATTTTCTCTACTATTAAGAGCAAACTGGTGAATGCTTGGTGTCACATTTTTAGGATGGACAATAATACACCCCACATCACAAAGAAAACGCAACTAACAAAACAACCCATCCACGCTTACTAATCTCTACTATTAGGCGTGGATAACAAACAACTCCACACCATTAGGCGTAGCTGTTCAAAATTTCAAATAGCACAACAAACCAGCTCTACGTTCTCAACTTCACGCACCAGTATTACATAATTTTCTCAACAAACTGGCCCTACTCTCAACTTGACGCACCACTCCTACACATCCTCAACAACATTTGTCCGGATCCTATTGTTTCTCAACAACTAAGAGGCATTTCTCAACAACATTTCAAAAAAGCATCCTGCTAGCTCGCTACTTTTTTTTGCACAACTAACAGCAAACATGCGTTCCGGATGTTTCACAACAACATTTAAAAAAACAACCCGCTGACTAGGCATAGCAAAGACCACGACATAACACCGACCAAAGTCCGATGCCGGTCATCGTCTTCATCGCCTTCTCCAAAGACGCCGCCGGCCACCGTCTTCACCAGGAGAACACTCACAACCATAGTATTCATCGAGCAAGGGGACCTTGGCCGCCACTGCCTCGCATCAGGAGCCGTCGCTATAACCTCGATTGTCTTCATCGCCCTGACCAAAGTCGCTGCTGGCCACCGTCTTCGTCACACACGGCCATCATCTTCATCAAAGCAAGGAGAACTTCCTCGCATCGGTTCCGTCTTATACTGTTAGGTTCCTCGTCATCTCCACAATTTTAATCCATCTTCACAATTTTAATCCATCCGCAATCACTGGAACAATTTTAATCCATCCGCAATCACAATAGAAAGCACACCTTGGTTGGTGATGTACACTGCAACATTGAACTCCTCAGCATCCGAGCCGGTTTTTTGTTGTAGTTCCACAGCACATACGGTTTCATGAGTTGCTTGATCTTTTGACGTAGTTAGGTAGTTACGAGTAGAATACCCGACGCTCCGCAAGTTCACCCCTACCACTGGAATCAACACGGAATAGCGCAATCACGGAATCCACAATCTATTATTTCAAGGTAAAACAAAAACACATAAGCACGAGTTCGGATCTATCAACTTATAAAATTTGCAGCAAGGTCATGCCTACCGGAAGCTCGGCAGCAAGGCCCGGGAGCAATTTGTACTGGTGCTCATAGGTGTATGATTGCTCATGATCAAACAAATATGTTGATATAATCGTTGGCATACAATTTCCCTCGCGCGAAGCTATGCGATACACGTCGATTCATTTTTTTTCTATATATATCCACCTCAGGAATGACCGACTGGAACTGGTTTGGGGCAAGAGAGAAATATCCAACGACAGTATTAAAGAAAATGAACATAACAAAATAGCATCTAAGAGATAAGGGCTTATCCTAACAACCTAGCAGATTACCAGGTAGATAAGGCTTAACCCTAACAACCTAGCAGATTAAGTTATATTTAATAGACCAGGTACGCTTCTTTTGATTTTAAAAATCAGCTGACTTGATTCCCTCGCCTAGACACTTATCTTCTCTCTGCTGCCTAGTGACGCACTCTCCACCGCCTAGAGTCGCGTCTGCCGCCGCCAAGAAGGTATCTGCATTGTTCATTCCGCTTAGATTTCACGGTCGATTTATATTATGGTTTGTCGTTGACTTGTGTTACCATGGTGGACAGTCACGGATGGAGCCAAAGGTTCAAAGTGAATCTGTCAGAGTGTTGTCCTTCTTAGCGTCGTCGGACACATGCAGATCTAGGGCTAAACGATATGCTGACGCCGTGGCCTCCTTAGCGAGGCTTGGGCATCCCTATATTTCGCTCTGCTTCACTGGGGATGCCAAACCTGTCAAGCTGGGTTCTTCATCCATGAAACAGACACTTCATGCTGGAGATGCTCGGCCGACTTCATGTGGGAAATCGAGCGTGCGCAAGCCGGAGTATGCTAGCTGCGCTGGTAAGGGACCAGCTTGCCACCAAGCCATGAATAAACTAGGTCTAGCGTATCAATTGCCCGCCATCGTGGCCATTTAGCTATACTTTAAAGATATCTGATTGGATCTTCTTGTGTATGGAAGTGCCTGTTAGTCCAAAAGTGTTTAAATAATTGTTCCTATCAATATTTGGAATTGCTCATTTAAGGGGATTTTCTCATGCTTTATTAGCTGATAAGAAATCCTTATGATTTATTTGACTACTTTCTGCCCGTATTCAGAAAGCATACTTCAATGCATAACGAAACAATTATAATTGGAAGTAGATAGTTTACCTGCAACTCCAAAACATCATACATATAGTGAACCCTATGTTTACTGGTCCCGCCTCATTTGTGAGATATCCTGTATTCCATACAGATGTGTCACACAGTAGTAAAAAGTAGTATAAGGACATGAACAGCTACGAAATTAAGATTATGCTGTTTACCAAGTCCCGTTTGTTTGTTAATATTAAGATTATGTCTGTTTACCATCAAAGGGTCCTTGATAATGGTCTGAAAGTGGTAAGGAAATTCAACTTATCAGGATCTCACATTCTCAAATTGTAGTTTAAGGCCATTGGATGTCCTATAACTATAGAGATATTACATAGTGGAATCAACACTTACTGTCAGCTTTTAATTCTGCATTTGGCACACTTTCAATGACTCCAACACCATCAACATAAGCATCAATAATCGAAATTCCATCCGGAGTTCTAGAAAGCAAAAGCCCAACTCCTGAAATTGGATGCAAGTAAAGTCAAACAATGAAAAAATAGCTGCAGAAAGGGGTGAAACATGAGCAACTCCAATCTGAGCCAGAAATCGCGAGACAATAGATTGAGGGGAGTTTGGGTAGGAACTTGAACCGGCATTGTGAGCGATGCTAAATCTCTAATCCATCCTCTTATCCATGTGTTTTAATAATTGTTCAGATCAAGTATGGGATTTGTTCATGTAAAAGGCGCATGCTTTATCATCTGATAAGAAATTGATACAGTTTATTCATCTACTTTGTGTCTATGCTCATAAAGCACATGGGCGAGCTGATAACAAAATCCCATTTCATTAAGATGGTCTACTTACTAATCATTGGTGCGGTGTAAGAAAGATGTGTGACTTGTCTATGCTATAGTATTACACCTTCACTTGCAGCTTGTTTCGATAAAAAAGAGTTACTTCGCTACGGGCTTAGCGAGATCTCCTTGAACCTTTAAAATCTAACATATTACAACTAACAATAAGATTAATACAAGAGAGAAGATTGCAAATCCTAACAACGAGTGAAGATAGTTTTATTACATGCGGGATTGGCTGCGGTTAATACGGCCATAATCTTATTTAATTATACATTCCAAGATATAATATTTTTTCATCCTTAATAAGTTCCAAAGGTTAACACTGCATAAGTAAATACCACATATCGATCTCCTTAAAGGATGAAGAAAACGCCTTACCTTTCTTGGAGAAATTTCTGTGTGTAATCTTTGACGCAAATTGGCCTTTCTGTCTCATGAACCTGAGCGCAAATAATTCAAGTACAAACAAATAAGTAGATTGCACATTTAATAAGAGAACACAACGGAGTTTTCCTGGTTTTCAAGTTCTGACCTCATCAGTTCGACAAGTATTTAGGGCCGGACAGAGTAGTAGAATTCCCTGTGACAAAAGACATGTCAGTGAGCAAATAAGTTAAATGCCCATGAATTAAACTTCCCAAGGGCTGTAACTATAAGCACTACCGCTGAACTCTAACATCATGCATTCATGATATTTTTTAGGATTTTGCCATCTAAGAAACATAGGGAAAAACAACCAAAACTTGACTAAGCATTAAGATTAGAAGCTCGCTGGTGTTCGCCGTGGGAGCTACTAAAATATCATCATCAAATACCTAAATGGATCCGATTTAGAAATCCCAGGCTGGTCTTATCCTCCATGCACAGTAATATTTGTTTTCCATAGTAATGCACTGGTTAGATAATTTATTCAATATTTCGTGGATTTATTTCCATTGTTCAGGCCCTGATTTTAATTCATGTCCTATTTAGATTTTTGCTGCATGCAAATTGTGGTTCAGAACAACTACTGGCTGCAAATATGGATACTTTCCAAAGTTCTTTAAAAAAAGGGCCTAAATCTCTAGCTTCGTAATCTGAAGGACTTCAACCAAGAAAATTTCTACATGTGGATCGTAGTAGAAATTTTAAGGTGTAGCCGAACAGGCATGTCCCACGTAGAGTCATAAAGTTCCGTTTAAACAACAACTTGCTTCAATTTGATTCGCACGAAAATTGCTAACAGATTCCAGGAATAACTAACTAACCTAGCTATATACGATTACAAATCCAAACAACCCTGCAATTTTTTCTCCTGAGGCCTAAACATAACTCTGTTTCCGTACGAACCTTTTATCTCAAGCGAGGAATCCTCCAGGCAGCTAGCAAACGCCCACCGGCATCAAGGTATTCCCTCTTCCCCTCTCCACCGGCGTCGATTACCACGCGTGCACCGCACACAATCGAGTCGGCGACGCCGATAATCAAAGGAGATCCATGGCAGCTGCGGCAAGAAGGAGAGAGCCACGGGGATGCACCACGGTGAGCCGGTCCAGGTTGGGGTGGACACACGCGGTGTCGTGTCCCCATCCTCCTGCAAGACGAGCGGGAGCAGCTCCTTTGGAGGAACGCCGACGCCCGCCATTGCCTAGCGGGAGGTGAGGAGGAGCGAAGCCAGGGAAGCGGGTGGGTCCAGGCGCACGGCGGGAGCCCGAGCGCAGCTTCCGCGGACGCGGCGGAGTAGGGGCCGCCTGCGGCCAATGGCGATGTGGCTCGGTGCCGTAGGCGGGACGGCCTGCAGCCGGAGCCTTGCGCCCGATGGCAGGTTGGCTCAGCGCCGGAGGGAGGGCGGCCGTGAGATCTGGCCGATGGAGGGGTGGCCCGACGCCGGCGGGCCGGGCGGGGCGGCCGGCAGCCGGAACCATGCGCCGGTGGGCGGGTGGCCGTTATAGCGCTGGAGGGAGGCGGGTTGGCTCGGCGCCGGAGGGTGGGCAGCTGTGAGAGCGCCGGCCGAGGACGGGAGGTGTGGGAGTCTGGGAGAGGAGACAGCGAGGCATGGCCATGGCGGCTGAGTGAGGAGGCGGCGCTGGTAGGAAAACGAATTGGGAAAGGGATAGGGTGAGGAGATGTGAGGAAGAAAGCAGTGACATCAGACCTGTCCGTCTCGTCTTTAATTTCTTTTTTCTTGCCGTTTTGCCCTGTTGACTGAGACGAGTATGCAGCCTCTGCCTCTCTAACAAGCGATCGTGTTTACAAATTCTCTCAACTTAATTATTTGACTGTTTTGAGATCGCAAATATCCATTTCTTACAATGTGTATTAGCTATTGTAGATCATGGGCGAAACTGAGACAGATACTACAGATGCTTTGAAAGAACCTATCGATATAGGTTCAGATACAATGTTGGTGGAAGAGACGAGTTTTACTGAATCAACTAAGGTGATTTTGATTATATTTTTCTAAACCCATGTTCCTAGATAAAAAGATATTTATAATTAATTTCGTTTTTGCAGGTCATGGACAATATAAAAATGGATGTCGATGTTTTAAAAGAAGCCATCACCAAAGGCCTCGAGGCTACCTTGACGGAAGGGAGCCTAGACTCACCGACTCTTACAAATCCAGAGGAGTCAATAAACCAAAAAAATAAAACACAAACGTTATCCCAAAAGGTACTTAGTTCCGCCTTTTCCTTTTTGCTATATTACTTTTTATGTAATTAATGTGGCACACTTATATATCTTGCCAGACTATGTCTGCACCGCGAAAGATTTTGCCGTCATTGAATCAATAATGTCTGCACCTAAAAATACCAACTTTGTGAAGATCGGTGATGCATCGCTATCTAATGACCATTTAAAGTGTCTTACCTGTGATGACGGATTTCTGCCCGATGATGTAAGTCAACAAGAAATCACTATTTACATAATTTGTGTCTATTTTTAATTTAAATGTATTTTATGTGTTCAATTGTAGGTAATAAATGCCTACATATATTGCATGCGTGTATGTGATCATCTACTTAACAGAGCTGACAATAAGGTATATATGGATAAAACATACATCTCCAATACGCTGAAGAAAGACATAAAAATATATCGCCATATCATAGAGCAGGCATATATTTATCTAAAGCATGACATGGTCGAACTAAATCCCTACCTATGCATCTCATTTATTATATTTTTAACATGTATATACCTACTTATGTAATATTTTATTTTAGATCTTCCTACCGATAAATATCAGTAAGACCCACTGGTATTTAGCGGTCATCAATGCGAAGAAACGCCTGATACAAGTATTAGACTCACTTGGTCCTGGAATGGGTAGAACTGACCTCACGTTTATGGTAAGTTATTTTATTATGATCTCCTCTTGATATTTTTCATTTTCCTCCGTGTCTAATATATTTTTTTCTCATATAACAGCTCCGAGGACTTGAGAAGCACTTAAAGACTGCGTCCCAAAGAAGGGGATTTGACAAAGGTGAAAAGTGGCACGATCTCGATGTCACGACATGGCCAATAGTAGAGCATATCGAAAAACCACTACAGACTGATGGGTATATTGAATATGTTCAACTTTCGAATGTGAAAATTACGGTCTAGATAGAATTCTACTATAACATTTGCTAATTTTGTAGCGCATCGTGCGGGTTGTTCATGTTAAACTTTATGGAATATTGGACAGGCGATATGCTTTACGATTGCATCACTCAGGTATTATTTTTGTTTAGAGACCGTTAGTAGTATCTTGCATCTTAAATTACTAATTTACAATATCAATGTTTCTTACTACTTTGTAGGAGGATATGAAAGCATTCCGAAGAAAATTAATTGTCATATTGCATGATTCGGAACTAAACAAAATAAGAGGCAGTCCGATATATAATCAATCTAAAGATCAAGAAAATGGATCCGACTCTGATATTACGGAATTGCCAAGTCTAGGTAAAGAACACCAAGGAGATGTAGCCAAAGAAAATATCCATCTTCCTATTTGCACCTTGTCCACCAAACCACATGAGTTTGTTGACGAGATATGCAAATACATCATGTCCATTGACGATGCAACATGTTTGAAGTAAGCCTCATAAGATAATGATCAAGCGTCGGTACATACTATTATCATATCATTATTCTTATAAATTATTTTGCAGAAAAGAATGGGTGCGAAGCTCCACACCTTATCCACTAGGATTAACTCTAAAGCAAATTCAGGACATACTCAGGATGGACCAGCCAATGGACAAGGATTGTTTCAACATGGCTGTGCGCATAGTGGCATGTGATGAGATACAATTTTTGATAGAGCCTCCCGTGCACAACATGGACTTAAGATTTTGTGTAAGTTATTATAATCGCATATTTATTATCACTGTTATGGTTATAAACCTTTTTTTCATCTCAGTCGGCGATACTCGATGGTAGAAAACATCCACTTTGGCGTGTTAAGCCAGATATTAAGGAGTTGGCAACATTTTTTCATAGCTGGCCTGGGATAGACCATAATATATCATCATGCAACATGGTAAGTTAGTCTCTTTTCCATTATTAACATGATTTATGTGTTTTAATGCTCACCACTTGCAGATTTTATTGCCACACGCATTTCTTGGCAACTTCATCTTGTTCACCATCGACAAACATGAGTGTCGTGTATGTATTTTAGACCCATGTTCTGAAACTCTATCAGAAGAGAGGTACCAACTAAAATTACAAAGGTGTTCATTCTATCTAAATGATGCTCTTGAGATAGCGCAACTTGGCTGGAATTCCGATATTTATTTCTGGCCACGTAAATATCCTCACAATATCCCAATACCAACAAGCCCCGACAGGTGATTTTTCTCCGTTATCTTTACAAGCATCTTATTTTATCGTCATTCTAATGACCAAGATAATGATATGTTCCATTTATTTGCAGAAAATTGTCTGGATACTTAGTATTTAGTTTTATGCTTTCATGGGATGGTACAAGATTTGTTCATCCAGTTTGCAGCGTGAGTACTCTATATTCACAATCTTATATTTTTTTGTGGGAAGAAAACTTCATGTTAACATGATATACCAATTGTGCAGGATGGTTACGAGCTAAGGAAAAAAAAAATTGATACACATACTCAAGTATCTGGCTAATGAAGTTGAAGACAACATTCCTGAGATCGTGCGAGAATACCTTAGACGCGTCAACGGACCATCGCTTTAATAAATAGTGTATTCAGTCATTTCTCTTCTACAAAATGAATTGTGCGAAGTGGATCTTTAAATATTTTAAGTATTATATATTTATTTTATACACTTTAATATTTGCATGCATTATTTACATGTTTATGCATTTGACACTACGTTAAAGGGCCGTGGCGAAGCACGGACATTCTACTAGTTCTGGTTAAAGTTATGAAAGTTTCCTTCTGTACAAGATCTGAAGCTCAGCGCATTTGTTTGTTTCCCTGGAGTTTCAAGGTGGAGGTTCTGTGTTCAATACCAGCCCGGTACACCTCTTTTTGTTCCAGGTCCGGCCCAGCCCGTGTTCCTGCTTCTAACCCCTTTTGCAAATCTTGTTTAATTTATATCTCCTAATTCGCAACTCGGATTAAAATGTATTTTATATGTTTTTCGATCAGAAAAATGAGAGGAACATGAATATGACATCCATACATCTGTTTGCATCTCATATCATGACGCATCGTGGTAGTTTTGCATAATCACCTAACATATATGCGGAGCCTTTCGGAACACTGACGTGGTTTCCCCCGCTCAGTTTAACTTCGAAGTAGCTCACCCCTGCCATGTTGTGCCATGCTAATCAACACTTAACTTTGTCGGTAGAAATGCAACTCCAACCTTAATTTGTTTGTTCGGGGTTCCAACTCCGCTTAATTTGGATAAATTGCATCGCATCATCCTTGCCATGTCATGCATATCATCTTGAGCATGCTCGTTCTTTATCCGTAGTAGTAAGTTTTGCATCCGTTGTTTGTTGTAGCATTTGCTTCTTCCCGGATAGGATCGCGAAGTGGTGTGGTGAGATACGACGAGTTTCTCCGGATGTCCCTCGGTAAGCTTTAACAGGCAAGCATTTCCCTTATACTCCTGCCCCTGCAGAAGTCGCTCACCTATTTTATTTTGCCTTCTCCCTCATGCTATCCTTAAGTTGCGTTCTTGTCACGTGTCCTTTCCACTTGTTACCTCAAGCAGCCCATATTGCCACCACCACCTCCTACGGCTATTGTTTGGTTATCGGGTCTGCCTTGCGAGTCGTAGTGCATGCTAGTGCTGTTTATATCTCGTTACCGTTACCGCTATCTTATCGGGTTATCAGTTGGGGATCATGACACATGGGTTATTGATATATCTGTTGGAGGTTATCATGGTTACTTGTTAATAGTTGTTAGCGGAGACATCGGTGGGTCAGTTGCTCGTTTTATGACGGCTCACTTGTGTTTCCATGAAATCTAGGACCCTGAGTTCTTGTTATCTGTTCCGAGACTGAGCGCTCTAACCACACGTGGGTATGCTTATGGGTCTCCCCTTGACCATTGCCGAAATCTACAGCTTTGTCCAGTAGCCACAACTAGATCGTAATGTTTTACCATTTGTTGTTTGCGTGCATGCTAGCCTGTTACTTCTTTATTTTGGGAAGCCCCTGGGTGCCTTGTATCCCTTGTTTCTGGTATGCACGTATAGGTCGCGGAGCCTCTGTGAAGTGGTTTATCGCCCCAGTGTGTGTTTAAACCACCTAGCACGCTGGCGCACATAGCTAAGTCCGCTTCGGAGATACGACCGGACTTCGATACGGGTTCAACTTGGTTAGGTGGCTTCCTGGACATTGTTGTCGTGAAAGAGAGTGCGAGCAGTGATGTCCACCTGTCGTAAGTGGGTCGATCGGTGCGTGTGGGTACATTTGGGCAACCCCTGCAGGGTGTACATCTTATCGATAAGCCGCGTCCGCGGTTATGGACGACTTGAAGCTGTATGATTTGACCATAGACAACTTACACATGTTGTTTATTAATAATAACTTGCGTAGTAAGTTAGTACAACTTCAATAATAAATGGTTAAAACTTGACAACCGTGTGAGTGCCTTTGTAAGTACTTCCTTGCGAGGGGGGAACGCATCGGCGGTGTTATGTTTGCAGAGTATAGAATTGCTAGCTTGTGCGCTCTCTCATCTTCTCTGATTAGACGACAGTTGTAGAGTGTCTCTATAGGTTTTTAGTGCTTGCGCGCTGCCGCTTAACCCCACCATATTGCCTATGACGTTCCTCTTGCGTCCTCTAAGTCCCCTGTGTGCCTCAAGTACAAAGGATGACTGGTTGACGAATGCTTATACGTCTTGAAGTCTTGTTAAGTACGAACCCGTAGTTATTGCTGCTTCTACGGGACATAACCGGGCAGGTATGAAGATATGTTCGATGAAGACGACGCTAGCAAGGTTACCCTTCCGGCTTGGCCTGGGCAGGGTTATGGACGCCACTGGTTATCTTCAGGACTCTTAGTCCAATTTGTATCTTGTCCGTACTCGGACGTATTTGATCTTTTGTATGATTTGGATCTTTGTATGTATCTATTTGTATCTTGACTCGTTGGAGTCGTTATTGTAATATATGTTTCTTGTGGGCTCTATTGTAATCATGTTGTAATGTTACCAATCGTGATTGATTCCACCCGCATCGCGTGCATGCTTCGGCGTGTACGAGGCGCTTGGTGGTACGTCTCCTAAAATCGATATCGTGCGGATTTCGGCGGATTCGCTGGGATCCTCATGGTACCGGTTTTGGGGCGTCACACATTTAGTCCATGAATCAATACTATTCTTAGGCAAAGATAGCAACCAATCTTTAGCTCTTCCTCTTAAGGAGAAAGGAAACAATTTCAGTTTTATAATATCACCATCTACATCCTTATACTTTTGCATTTCACAAAGTTCAACAAAATTATTAAGATGGGCAGCAGCATCATCAGAACTAACACCAGAAAATTGCTCTCTCATAACAAGATTTAGTAAAGCAGGTTTAATTTCAAAAATTCTGCTGTAGTAGCAGGTGGAGCAATAGGTGTGCATAGGAAATCATTATTATTTGTGCTAGTGAAGTCACACAACTTAGTGTTTTCAGGAGTATTCATTTTAACAGTAGTAAATAAAGCAAACTAAATAAAGTAAATGCATGTAACTAGTTTTTTTTGTGTTTTTTTTAATATAGAGAACGCAAACAAGACAGTAAATAAAGTAAATCTACCAACTAATTTTTTTTTGTATTTTTGATATAGAGAACAAACAAAGCAGTAAATAAAATAAAGTAGAGTGATACGTCCAAAACGTATCTACTTTCCCGAACACTTTTGCTATTGTTTTCCCTCTAATTTGTGTATTTTGGATGCAACTAACACGGACTAACGCTGTTTTCAGCAGAACTGTTCTGGTGTCTCGTTTTTGTGCAGAAATCCAACTTTCAGGAAAATCCTCGGAATTTATGCGGAAGGTCCTATTTTCCCAGAATATTGGCGGAGCTAGAAGGGCGAGCCAGGTGGGGGCCCGAGGGCCCCACACACTAGGCCGGCGCGGCCCAGGACGGGCCCGCGCGGCCCTAGTGTGTGGCGGCCTCGGCTAGCCCCCGACGCCCTCTTTCGGACTACTTATTGCCTTCGACCTAAAAACGCACGGGAGGAAGTCGTGGTCGCCAGAAACCCTCCAGAACGCCGCCACATCGCGAAACTCCGTCTCGGGAGCCAGAAGTCTCCGTTCTGGCACTCCGTCGGGACGGGGAATTGGAGGAGATCATCGCCACCATCACCACCGACGCCTCTCCATCGACCAGCCATGTTTCCCCCATCCATGTGTGAGTAATTCCCCCGATGTAGGCTGAAGGGGATGGTAGGGATTGGATGAGATTGGTCATGTAATAGTGTAAGATTGTTAGGGCATAGTGCCTAGTGTCCGTAATTGGTACTTTGATGATATTGTTGCAACTTGTTATGCTTAATGCTTGTCACTAGGGCCCGCGTGCCATGATCTCAGATCTGAACATGTTATTATTTCATCATGATATTCATTGTTTATGGTCTTACCTGCAAGTTGTATACACATGTCGCTGTCCGGAACCAATGGCCCCGAAGTGACAGAAATCGGGACAACCGGAGGGGATGGTAGTGATGTGAGGATCACATGTGTTCATGGAGTGTTAATGCTTTGCTCCGGTACTCTATTAAAATGAGTACCTTAATATCCAGTAGATTCCCTTGAGGCCCGGCTACCACCGGCTGGTAGGACAAAAGATGTTGTGCAAGTTTCTCATTGCGAGCACGTACGACTATAATTGGAACACATGCCTATTGATTGCTTTGTACTTGGACACCGTTTTATTATTATCTGCAAATGCCCTGCTTGATTGTTACATAAGTTTCTCTCATCCATGCAACGCCCGTTATCCGTCCCCGTGCCTACAGTATTTTAAACCTGTTGTTTACTATAATCACTACTGCTGTCTCTGTTACTCTGCTGCTGTTATTTCACTACTGCTACTGCTATAAAACTGCTACTACTGATAAACTCTTGCGAGAAAGTCTGTTTCCAGGTGCAGCTGAATTGACGACTCCGCTGTTAAGGCTTTCAAGTATTCTTTGTCTCCCCTTGTGTCGAATCAATAAATTGGGTTTTACTACCCACGAAGACTGCTGCGATCCCCTATACTTGTGGGTTATCATAGAGCAAGACAAAAACAAAGTAAAGAGATTGGATGTGGGAGACTCCCCTTGCAGCGTGACTTGATCTCCCCGGCAACGGCGCCAAAAAATAGCTTGATGTCTACGCACGCTTCTATTCCTGTAGACAGTGTTGGGCCTCCAAGAGCAGAGGTTTGTAGAACAGCAGCAAGTTTCCCTTAAGTGAATCACCCAAGGTTTATCGAACTCAGGGAGGTAGAGGTCAGAGATATTCCTCTCAAGCAACCCTACAATTACGATACAAGAAGTCTCTTGTGTCCCCAACACACCTAATACACTTGTCAGATGTATAGGTGCACTAGTTCGGCGAAGAGATATTAAAACGCAAGTGGTATAGATGAATATGAGTGGTAATAAAAATCTGAAATAAATATGGCAGCCAGTAAACATGCAGTAGAACAGTAAGTAAGCAGTGCCAGAAAATAGCTTGCTGGCGTGGGAAGCAATTCTCTATGGTGTAACTTTTCTATTCGGAAACAAGGCCTAGGGATCCTACTTTCACTAGTGGACACTCTCAACAATGATCACATAAATAAATAACTTCTCTTCCTTTGTGTTACATACACTCTTTTGTTGGATGACAAACACCATTCACTGTGTAGGGCTACAAGAGCTCCCTCAAGCCGGAGTTAACAAGCGCCACAACATTTGGTGTTCATATTTAAGTAACCTCTAGAGCATAATAGACCGTTGCAATTTAGACCGAGTACTAACATAGCATACACACTGTCACCTTTAAGCTATGAAAGGGGAAATAGATCACATCAATACTATCATAGTAATAGTTAACTCCATAATCTACAAGAGATTACAATCATAACCTACGCCAAGTACTACATGATGCACACACCGTCACCTTTACATCATGAAGGAGGAATAGACTACTTTAATAACATCACTAGAGTAGCACATATATTAATAGTGATACAAAGCTCATCATATGGATTTCAATCGTGCAAGGCAGTTCATGAGATCATTGTATTGAGGTACATGAGAGAGAGAGATTAACCACATAGCTACCGGCAGAGCCCTTAGCCTCGAGGGAGAACTACTCCCTCCTCATCATAGGAGACAGCAGCGGCGATGAAGATGGCAGTGATGTCGATGGAGATGCCTTCCGGGGGCAATTCCCCGTCCCGGCAGCGTGCCGGAACAGAGACTTCTGTCCCCCGAACTTGGCTTCGCGATGGTGGCGGCTGCGTAACTTTTCTCGTCCCGTGGCTTATTCCTTTAGGGTTTTCGCGACGGAGGCTTTATATAGGCGAAGAGGCGGAGTCGGTGGAGTCCTGGTGCAGCCACACCATAGTGGGGCGCCCCCCCCTTGGCCGCGCCGCCTTGTGGGGTGGGGCCCCTTGGCTCCCCTCTGGTCCCTCTTCGGTGCTCTGGAAGCTTCCGGGAAAAATAAGGTTCTGGGCGTTGATTTCGTCCGATTCCGAGAATATTTCCTTTCTAGGATTTCTGAAACCAAAAACAGCACAAAACAGGAACTGACACTTCAGCATCTCGTTAATAGGTTAGTTCTGGAAAATGCATCAAAATGATATAAAGTGTGAACAAAAGATGTAGGTATTGTCATAAAACTAGCATGGAACATAAGAAATTATAGATACATTGGAGACGTATCACATAGTTCAGAGCAATGCAAATGTTGACAAGCGAGTGCATAACACTATGTTACAAACTGAACAGTCAAAATTTAGTGTATGATGAATATAAGCATGCTAATTTGGCGTTTCTGAATTCCAAAAAGCATTAGACAGAGCCGGTGATAATATCAGACATAAATCATGGCATGTATATGTGGCTTAAGAAAATATACCCGAACCCTTGGATGGTTACGGCCCGGCTGGTCCTTGGACTTGAGCTTATATGAGCATCCGGAAGGTGGGGCTGACGATAACTTGGTGGCAGCCTCTGCAGATGCCTCATCGGCAGCGGTTGCAATCCTTTTGACCAATGAAGGCTTAGCAGTTTCGATTGCATATGAAAATTCAAGAGCAATAGACATCAGCAGTGATATATAAAATGAATCTATGAGACACTGATGCATATAGTGCTGGATGTAAGTGGAAGAATAGGGTTGTGTGTGTTTCTGAACTATTGGTAAGCATTAGACAAAGCCGGCAATAAACAGACAAATCAAATCATGTATGAGGATTAAGAAAATATACCTGCTATCGAAAAGGATACCACCCAGCTGGCCCGTGGCCTTGTGCTTGAGGAGGTTTTCGGAAGATGGTGGCGGCACCATCATCTTCACGGCGAGCCTCATCAGGATCATTTTTTATCCATTTGAGTAGAGGCACAGAAGCTTCATCCTGCATATGAATAGCAACAGAACTCATCATTGATATTTAGTAAATCTATGAGATAGACTGATGCAAATAGTGCGGGATGTAAGTGGAAGAATAGGGTTGTGCATAGACAACAGTTGATAACAATGCAAATGATTACAAAAGAAGCCAACGGAACTCAATAGTTTATATACTGGATGAGACAGACTGAAAAGTGAAAAATTAGTGTATGATGATTGTAAGCAAACGCAGTGTTTCTGAACTTTTGGTAAGCATTAGGCAAAGCCAACAGTAATTAAACAGATAATAATAAAATCATGTATGTGGATTAAGAAAATATACCAGATTCATTAAAAGGTCACCACCCAGATAGCCCATGGCCTCGTGCTTGTAGAGGTTTTCGGAAGATGGTGCCGGCACCATCGTCCTCACAGCAGCCTCATCAGCCTCATTTTGCATCCACTTGAGTAAAGGCGCAGCAGTTTCAGCCTGCATAAGAATGGGAACAGATCTCGGCGGTGATATTGAATGACTCGAGACAGATCGATGCATATAGTGCTGGATGTAAGTGGAAGGGTATGGCTGTGTATGGACAACAGTTCACAACCATGCAAGGGTGTGTTCGGTTCTGAAACAGCGTGGAATGGAATGGAATGGTTCCATTTCAGAGGAATGGAATGGTTACATTTTTGTTCGGTTGGGAGAAATGGAGAGCAGAACAGATCGAGTTTAAACTAATCATTTGTCTCAAAATTGTAATTAGCAATTGCAAATGACATTTTAATCTCAAAGTCGTAATTAACAACGCCTAATGGTGCTCTTTTAATCTAAAAATCGTAATTAACATCATTTTTTGTTGGGTTAGGGGAACTGGAGAGTAGATGAACATTAATGTATGATGATTGTAAGCAAATGAATTTGGTATTTCTAAATTTTTGGCTTCGAGATCTTGTGGGTTTCAACTCTAGCCTGCCCCAACTTGTTTGGGACTGAAAGGCTTGGTTGTTGTTGTTGCTGTTGTTGTAAACTTTTGGCAAGCATTAGAAAAAACCGACAATAAACAGACAAAAATCAAGGCATGTTTTGTGGATTAAGAAAATATACCATATTCATTAAAAGATCACCACCCAGCTGGCGCGTGGCCTTGTGCTTGTAGAGGCATTTAGAAGATGGGGGCGGCATCAACATACTGGGAGCCTGATAAGCCGCAGTTTTGATCTTCCTTTTGAGTAAAGGCCCTAAAGTTTCAGTCTGCATATGAATAGCAAAACAAAAGGAAGTCCTCAGCAGTGATATTGAATTACTTGAGATAGACTGATGCATATAGTGGATGCTCTTAGCCTTTTGCACCATGAACACTAGCTATGGACAGACAAAAAAACTAGTTGACTCAGCTTTGTCTAGATACCTCCATCCCAAAGCTTAAGGCTTATTTATTTTTGAGAAATCAAAACAAGTAAAGTTTGACCAAAATTTTAGAACATTCTATCAACAAATATAATATTGTGTAGATACCGTAGGAAAATATATTTCACAACCTATTTAATGATATTAATTTTGTATTTTGCATGTTAATGATTTTTGGTAAAAGCTTAGTCAAACATGGTATAGTTTGACTTTCTAAAAATAATATAAGCCCTAAGCTTTGGGATGGAGGTAGTAGTATCTAGAGCTAAAACACATCTAGATACATCCGTATCTAAAGATAGTTGAGTCAATTAATTTGGATCTGAGGGAGTATCAGATTCAGACTACATCATGGTAAGTTGGTTAAAAAAATTACCCCTCGGCAGTGGCATTTCGCTTCTTGTGCTGCAGATCGGGCGATGCTCCTGCAGCAGGTGGGGCGCTATCGTTCCCCATAGCCTCAGCACGGAACCTGGAGGTACCAACCTGATACAGAGAATATAGAGCATGGTGTCACAGAGGCTTTACGCACAAACAGCTGAAGACATGTGCTACTTTAAGCATTTTCCAGAACGATAACAGATTGAGGATGCGGACACACGAGTGGATAAGAAAACGGAGTACTCGCTTTGTGGGGCCGGGGACGCAGCTCAGGCTCAGCCAACTGCCCACATGCGTCGTGGCCTTACGCTCCATTGCCCCCCCACCACCACCGAGGTCTTTCCTTTCCTGTACAAGCTGACAAAAGATACAGTGAGGATCAGCAGAAACTACAAAGGTTGCAAATTTCGACAAATAAAGGAAGAACACCCCAATCCAAGCAAAGGTAGCCCCTGCCCCTCACCCCCATCAATCACTCCCAGCGCGAGGGTGACCAGAAAGACACCCCTTCGCCCAGAATAGGAAATAGATGCGCAAGATATCGAGGTGAGGAAAAAAGAACCGATCTCGAGAAAGGAAAGAACATTACTAGTACTACCTAATCCGCTTGGTCTAGATGCAGCTTGCCCCTTCAAGCTGGATGCCTGGACGGTGGAGGCGAAAGGAGGGGATCCAGCTAGCGGCTTGCATCCGTCGGCTGTCGGCACTCGATTGGGAGAGAGAAGGGGGGCTACATAAAGGGGAGGGGTAACATATTTTATTACACAGTGAACTTACTGATGTGACTAGTCATTACATGTCTCACTGAAACTGGGGCCCATAGTGTGGCACCCCAAATTCACTTGAACCTGCCCGACGGGACGCATTGGCGCGTCAAGGAAACCCCTGAATTGTAGCGGGGAAATGAAACATTTCACAAAAATTCGAAATTCAAGCACACCGCCACGCGCCAAGCACGCGGGCTGTTCCTTCCTCTTCCTCGGTTCCTCCTCCCCTATCCGAAAAAACCCCAAATCCCAAGCTCAAACAACAAAAGAAAACCCAAATCCCCTGGCCGCCATGCATGTCCTCGTTAACCCGCTGGAGATCGTTCCCGGACGAGGCGGACCCCCCGCCCTGAGATCCCGAGTTCGTCCGTTCCATCCACTGATGCGTGTAGCTGACACGTCCGTTGGGAACCCCAAGAGGAAGGTGTGATGCGCACAGCGGCAAGTTTCCCTCAGTTAGAAACCAAGGTTTAATCGAACCAGTAGGAGTCAAGAAGCACGTTGAAGGTTGATGGCGGCGGGATGTAGTGCGGCGCAACACCGGAGATTCCGGCGCCAACGTGGAACCTGCACAACACAACCAAAGTACTTTGCCCCAACGAAACAGTGAGGTTGTCAATCTCACCGGCTTGCTGTAACAAAGGGTTAACCGTATTGTGTGGAAGATGATTGTTTGCAAGAAAACGAGTAAAGAACAAGTATTGCAGCAGATTTGTATTTCGAGTATAAAAGAATGGACCGGGGTCCACAGTTCACTAGAGGTGTCTCTCCCATAAGATAAAAGCATGTTGGGTGAACAAATTACAGTCGGGCAATTGACAAATAGAGAGGGCATAACAATGCACATACATGTCATGATAAATATAGTGAGATTTAATTGGGCATTACGACAAACTACATAGACCGCCATCCAGCTGCATCTATGCCTAAAAAGTCCACCTTCGAGGTTATCATCCGAACCCATTCCGGTATTAAGTTGCTAACAACGAGACAATTGCATTAAGTATGGTGCGTAATGTAATCAATAACTACATCCTCGGACATAGCATCAATGTTTTATCCCTAGTGGCAACAAGCACATCCATAACCTTAGGGGTTTCGTCACTCCCCGCATTCACGGAGACATGAACCCACTATCGAGCATAAATACTCCCTCTTGGAGTTACTAGCATCAACTTGGCCAGAGCCTCTACTAATAACGGAGAGCATGCAAGATCATAAACAACACATAGGTAATAACTTGATAATTAACATAACATGGTATTCTCTATCCATCGGATCCCGACAAACACAACATATAGCATTACGGATAGATGATCTTGATCATGTTAGGCAGCTCACAAGATCCAACAATGAAGCACAATGAGGAGAAGACAACCATCTAGCTACTGCTATGGACCCATAGTCCAGGGGTGAACTACTCACTCATCACTCCGGAGGCGACCATGGCGGTGAAGAGTCCTCCGGGAGATGAATCCCCTCTCCGGCAGGGTGCCGAAGGAGATCTCCAGAATCCCCCGAGATGGGATTGGCGGCGGCGGCGTCTCAGTAAGGTTTTCCGTATCGTGGCTCTCGGTACTGGGGGTTTCGCGACGGAGGCTTTAAGTAGGCGGAAGGGCAACATGGGGGGCCACACGAGGGCCCCACACCATAGGTCGGCGCGGCCAGGGCTTGGGCCGCGCCGCCCTAGTGTGGCGGCGCCTCGTGGCCCCACTTCGACTCCTCTTCGGTCTTCTGGAAGCTTCGTGGCCAAATAGGACCCTGGGCGTTGATTTCTTCCAATTCCGAGAATATTTCGTTACTAGGATTTACGAAACCAAAAACAGCGAGAAAACAGAATCGGCTCTTCGGCATCTTGTTAATAGGTTAGTTCCGGAAAATGCACGAATATGACATAAAGTGTGCATAAAACATGTAGATATCATCAATAATGTGGCATGGAACATAAGAAATTATCGATACGTCGGAGACGTATCAGCATCCCCAAGCTTAGTTATGCTCGTCCCGAGCAGGTAAAACGATAACAAAGATAATTTCTGAAGTGACATGCCATCATAACCTTGATCATTCTATTTGTAAACATATGTAATGAATGCAGCGATCAAAACAATGGTAATGACATGAGTAAACAAGTGAATCATAAAGCAAAGACTTTTCATGAATAGTACTTCAAGGCAAGCATCAATAAGTCTTGCATAAGAGTTAACTCATAAATCAATAAATCAAAGTAAAGGTATTGAAGCAACACAAAGGAAGATTAAGTTTCAGCGGTTGCTTTCAACTTGTAACATGTATATCTCATGGATAATTGTCAACATAGAGTAATATAACAAGTGCAATATGCAAGTATGTAGGAATCAATGCATAGTTCACACGAGTGTTTGCTTCTTGAGGTGGAGAGAGATAGGTGAACTGACTCAACATAAAAGTAAAAAGAATGGTCCTTCAAAGAGGAAAGCATCGATGGCTATATTTGTGCTACAGCTTTTATTTTGAAAACATGAAACAATTTTGTCAACGGTAGTAATAAAGCATATGAGTTATGTAAATTATATCTTACAAGTTGCAAGCCTCATGCATAGTATACTAATAGTGCCCGCACCTTGTCCTAATTAGCTTGGACTACCGGATCATCGCAATACACATGTTTTAACCAAGTGTCACAATGGGGTACCTCCATGCCGCCTGTACAAAGGTCCAAGGAGAAAGCTCGCATTTTGGATTTCTCGCTTTTGATTATTCTCAACTTAGACATCCATACCGGGACAACATGGACAACAGATAATGGACTCCTCTTTAATGCATAAGCATGTGGCAACAATTATTATTCTCTTATGAGATTGAGGATATATGTCCAAAACTGAAACTTCCACCATGAATCATGGCTTTAGTTAGCGGCCCAATGTTCTTCTCTAACAATATGCATGCTCCAACCATTAAGGTGGTAGATCTCTCTTACTTCAGACAAGACGGACATGCATAGCAACTCACATGATATTCAACAAAGAATAGTTGATGGCGTCCCCGAAACATGGTTATCGCACAACAAGCAACTTAATAAGAGATAAAGTGCATAAGTACATATTCAATACCACAATAGTTTTTAAGCTATTTGTCCCATGAGCTATATATTGCAAAGGTGAATGATGGAATTTTAAAGGTAGCACTCAAGCAATTTACTTTGGAATGGCGGATAAATACCATGTAGTAGGTAGGTATGGTGGACACAAATGGCATAGTGGTTGGCTCAAGTATTTTGGATGCATGAGAAGTATTCCCTCTCGATACAAGGTTTGGGCTAGCAAGGTTATTTGAAACAAACACAAGGATGAACGGTGCAGCAAAACTCACATAAAAGACATATTGAAAACATTATAAGACTCTACACCGTCTTCCTTGTTCAAAACTCAATACTAGATATTATCTAGACTCTAGAGAAACCAAATATGCAAACCAAATTAGCAAGCTCTATGTGTTTCTTCATTAATGGGTGCAAAGTATATGATGCAAGAGATTAAACATGAGCACAACAATTGCCAAGTATCAAATTATCCAAGACATTTTAGAATTACTACATGTAGCATTTTCCAATTCCAACCATATAACAATTTAACGAAGAAGAAACTTCGCCATGAATACTATGAGTAAAGCCTAAGGACATACTTGTCCATATGCTACAGCGGAGCGTGTCTCTCTCCCATACAGTGAATGCTAGGATCCATTTTATTCAAACAAAACAAAAACAAAAACAAACCGACGCTCCAAGCAAAGTGCATAAGATGTGACGGAATAAAAATATAGTTTTAGGGGAGGAACCTGATAATGTTGTCGATGAAGAAGGGGATGCCTTGGGCATCCCCAAGCTTAGACGCTTGAGTCTTCTTAGAATATGCAGGGGTGAACCACCGGGGCATCCCCAAGCTTAGAGCTTTCACTCTCCTTGATCATATTGTATCATACTCCTCTCTTGATCCTTGAAAACTTCCTCCACACCAAACTCGAAACAACTCATTAGAGGGTTAGTGCACAATAAAAATTAACATGTTCAGAGGTGACACAATCATTCTTAACACTTCTGGACATTGCATAAAGCTACTGGACATTAATGGATCAAAGAAATTCATCCAACATAGCAAAAGAGGCAATGCGAAATAAAAGGCAGAATCTATCAAAACAGAACAGTCCGTAAAGATGGATTTAATTGAGGCACCAGACTTGCTCAAATGAAAATGCCCAAATTGAATGAAAGTTGCGCACATATCTGGGGATCACTCACGTAAATTGGCTTAATTTTCTGAGTTACCTACAGAGAATTAGACCCAGATTCGTGACAGCAAAGAAATCTGTTTCTGCGCAGTAATCCAAATCTAGTATTCACTTTACTATCAAAGACTTTACTTGGCACAACAAAACTCAAAACTAAGATAAGGAGAGGTTTCTACAGTAGTAAACAACTTCCAAGACTCAAATATAAAACAAAAATACTGTAGTAAAAACATGGATTGTCTCCCATAAGCGTTTTTCTTTAACGCCTTTCAGCTAGGCGCAGAAAGTGTATCAAGTAACATCAAGAGATGAAGCATCAACATCATAATTTGTTCTAATAATAGAATCAAAAGGTAACTTCATTCTCTTTCTAGGGAAATGTTCCATACCTTTCTTGAGAGGAAATTGATATTTAATATTACCTTCCTTCATATCAATAGTAGCACCAACGGTTTGAAGAAAAGGTCTTCCCAATATAATGGGGCAAGATTCATTGCATTCAATATCCAAGACAACAAAATCAACGGGGACAAGGTTATTGTTAACCATAATATGAACATTATCAACTCTCCCCAAAGGTTTCTTTTTAGCATTATCAACGAGATTAACATCCGGATAACGAGTTTTTCAATGGTGGCAAGTCAAGCATATCATAGACTTTCTTAGGCATAACGAAATACTTGCACCAAGATCACATAAAGCATTACAATCAAAATCTTTGACCCTCATTTTAATGATGGGCTCCCAACCATCCTCTAGCTTTCTAGGAATAGAAGTTTCAAGTTTTAGTTTCTCTTCTCTAGCTTTTATGAGAGCATTTGTAATATGTTTTGTGAAAGCCAAGTTTACAGCGCTAGCATTGGGACTCTTAGCAAGTTTTTGTAAGAACTTTATAACTTCAGAGATGTGGCAATCATCAAAATCTAAATCATTACAATCTAAAGCAATGGGATTATCATCCCCAAGGTTGGAAAAAATTTCAGCAGTTTTATCACAAGCAGTTTCAGCAGTTTTAGCAGTTTCAGGTAATTTTGCGCGCTTTGCACTAGGAGTAGAAACATTGCCAACACCAATTATTTTATCATTAATAGTAGGAGGTGCAGCAACATGTGAATCATTAGCATTGCTAGTGGTGGTAATAGTCCAAACTTTAGCTACATTTTTCTCCTTAGCTAGTTTTTCATTTTCTTCTCTATCCCACCTAGCACGCAGTTCAGCCATTAATCTTATATTCTCATTAATTCTAACTTGGATGGCATTTGCTGTAGTAACAATTTTATTTTCAATATCCCTATTAGGCATAACCTTCGATTTCAAAAGATCAACATCAGAGGCAAGACTATCAACCTTAGAAGCAAGAATATCAATTTTATTGAGCTTTTCCTCAACAGATTTGTTAAAGGCAGTTTGTGTACTAATAAATTCTTTAAGCATAGCTTCAAGTCCAGGGGGTGTATTCCTATTATTGTTGTAAGAATTCCCATAAGAATTAGCATAACCGTTACCATTATTATAAGGATATGGCCTATAGTTATTACTAGAATTGTTCCGATAAGCATTGTTGTTGAAATTATTATTTTTAATGAAGTTTACATCAACATGTTCTTCTTGGGCAACCAATGAAGCTAACGGAACATTATTAGGATCAACATTAGTCCTATCATTCACAAGCATAGACATAATAGCATCAATCTTATCATTCAAGGAAGAGGATTCTTCAACAGAATTTACCTTCTTACCTTGTGGAGCTCTTTCCGTGTGCCATTCAGAGTAATTAACCATCATATTATCAAGAAGCTTTGTAGCCTCCCCCAAGGTGATGGACATAAAGGTACCTCCAGCAACTGAATCCAATAAATTCCGCGAAGAAAAATTTAGTCCTGCATAGAAGGTTTGGATGATCATCCAAGTAGTCAGTCCATGGGTTGGGCAATTTTTAACCAAAGATTTCATTCTTTCCCAAGCTTGAGCAACATGTTCATTATCCAATTGTTTAAAATTCATTATGCTACTCCTCAAAGATATAATTTTAGCAGGGGGATAATATCTACCAATAAAAGCATCCTTGCATTTAGTCCAGGAATCAATACTATTCTTAGGCAGAGATAGCAACCAATCTTTAGCTCTTCCTCTTAATGAGAAAGGAAACAATTTCAATTTAATAATATCACCATCTACATCTTTATACTTTTGCATTTCACACAATTCAACAAAATTATTGAGATGGGCAGCAACATCATCAGAACTAACACCAGAAAATTGCTCTCGCATAACAAGATTCAAGAAAGCGGGTTTAATTTCAAAGAATTCCGCTGTAGTAGCAGGTGGAGCAATAGGTGTGCATAAGAAATCATTATTATTTGTGGTTGTGAAGTCACACAACTTAGTATTTTCAGGGGTGGCCATTTTAGCAGTAGTAAATAAAACAAACTAGATAAAGTAAATGCAAGTAACTAATTTTTGTGTGTTTTTGATATAGCAAACAAGACAGTAAATAAAGTAAAGCTAGCAACTAATTTTTTTGTGTTTTGATATAATGCAGCAAACAAAGTAGTAAATAAAATAAAGCAAGACAAAAACAAAGTAAAGAGATTGGGAAGTGGAGACTCCCCTTGCGAGCGTGTCTTGATCTCCCCAAGCGCAAATTGCTTGATGCGTGTAGCGACACATCCGTTGGAACTCTGAGGAAGGTGTGATTGATGGCGTGTATTTCACACGTCCGTTGGGCAACCCCAAGAGGAAGGTGTGATGCGCACAGCGGCAAGTTTTCCCTCGATAAGAAACCAAGGTTTAATCGAACCAGGAGGAGTCAAGAAGCACGTTGAAGGTTGATGGCGGCGGGATGTAGTGCGGCGCAACACCGGAGATTCCGGCGCCAACGTGGAACCCGCACAACACAACCAAAGTACTTTGCCCCAACGAAACAGATGAGGTTGTCAATCTCACCGGCTTGCTGTAACAAAGGGTTAACCGTATTGTGTGGAAGATGATTGTTTGCAAGAAAACGAGTAAAGAACAAGTATTGCAGCAGATTTGTATTTCAGTATAAAAGAATGGACCGGGGTCCACAGTTCACTAGAGGTGTCTCTCCCATAAGATAAAAGCATGTTGGGTGAACAAATTACAGTCGGGCAATTGACAAATAGAGAGGGCATAACAATGCACATACATGTCATGATAAATATAGTGAGATTTAATTGGGCATTACGACAAAGTACATAGACCGCCATCTAGCTGCATCTATGCCTAAAAAGTCCACCTTCGAGTTATCATCCGAACCCCTTCCGGTATTAAGTTGCTAACAACGAGACAATTGCATTAAGTATGGCGCGTAATGTAATCAATAACTACATCCTCGGACATAGCATCAATGTTTTATCCCTAGTGGCAACAGCACATCCATAACCGTAGACATGAACCCACTATCGAGCATAAATACTCCCTCTTGGAGTTACTAGCATCAACTTGGCCAGAGCCTCTACTAATAACGGAGAGCATGCAAGATCATAAACAACACATAGGTAATAACTTGATAATTAACATAACATGGTATTCTCTATCCATCGGATCCCGACAAACACAACATATAGCATTACAGATAGATGATCTTGATCATGTTAGGTAGCTCACAAGATCCAACAATGAAGCACAATGAGGAGAAGACAACCATCTAGCTACTGCTATGGACCCATAGTCCAGGGGTGAACTACTCACTCATCACTCCGGAGGCGACCATGGCGGTGAAGAGTCCTCCGGGAGATGAATCCCCTCTCCGGCAGGGTGCCGGAGGAGATCTCCAGAATCCCCCGAGATGGGATTGGCGGCGGCGGCGTCTCAGTAAGGTTTCCGTATCGTGGCTCTCGGTACTGGGGGTTTCGCGACGGAGGCTTTAAGTAGGCGGAAGGGCAACGTGGGGGGCCACACGAGGGCCCCACACCACAGGTCGGCGCGGCCAGGGCTTGGGCCGTCCGCCCTAGTGTGGCGGCGCCTCGTGGCCCCACTTCTACTCCTCTTCGGTCTTCTGGAAGCTTCGTGGCAAAATAGGACCGTGGGCGTTGATTTCGTCCAATTCCGAGAATATTTCGTTACTAGGATTTCTGAAACCAAAAACAGCGAAAACAACGAATCGGCTCTTCGGCATCTTGTTAATAGGTTAGTTCCAGAAAATGCACGAATATGACATAAAGTGTGCATAAAACATGTAGATATCATCAATAATGTGGCATGGAACATAAGAAATTATCGATACGTCGGAGACGTATCATCCACCTCGAGGCACAGCGTGCTGTCTCGCAGCGGCGGCTTGAGGGCGCTGCAGAGGATGTTCCGCCGGAAAGTGCTCATGGCAACCGTGCAAGCCCACCGGCGTACTGTATCCCGAGAGGAACTGGTCAAAGCTTTGCTATTCGCAAAAAAAAATGCGGGCCAAGATCTGGTCAAAGCTTCGTCGATCGCTTGCCGCAAGAGGCTTGGAGTCTAGAGTCAATAAACTAGCTGCTCGAGGACTTGGACGGTTTACACCGATTCATATTAACTGACTCAAGTTTGTTAGTTTAGTTAAGAAATGCATCTAGATACATCCATATCTAGACAAAATTGAGTCAACTAATATGAATCAGAGGGGAGTGCCTGAAAGTGTTTCATGCTACCAAATAATGCACTCGGCAGGATCGGCTGTAGAATTAATTGTGCTACTATTCATACGATGAACTGATTGTGTGGGTGTCAAATTTTGCAACGCGGTCATCCACTGAATGCTTAATTATAGTTCTAGCGCCAAAGGCGTACAAATCATAACAAAGATAGTACATACTACAGCACCGAACATAAGAGTAGGAATCATAAAGTAGCTCAACATTTTGCATCAGGGTTGGGTGGTCCTGAGACTACCGGGATGCCCCTGATGATCTCCGGGCGTGCATCCACTTCAACGCAAAGCTGTGTACTCGGTCCACGACCTCCTTCTGTAGGCTGGATAATCTCAGGTGAAGGACCTTCGTCTATGAAAGGCTCGTCATCAGTACCATCCACATGTGCATCAGGGATGGGTGGTCTTGAGACTACCCGGACGCCCCTGATGATCTCCGGGCGTGCATCCACTTCAATGCAAAGCTGTGTACTCGGTCCACGGCCTCCTTCTGTAGGCTGGATAATCTCAGGTGCAGGACCTTCGTCTATGAAAGGCTCGTCATCAATACCATCCACAGGTGCATCAAACTGAGATTCATCTTCAAATCTCCCATCAAACTGAGAGACCTCTTCAACTCTATGCTTCTGCAATTAGTACATCAACCGATTAGACAAACATCTAAGGGATGCAACCTGAACAAATGTCGTTTTACATATTTACCTTCTCATCTGGCACAGCACATGTCCCAGAGCTGAAACCCGTTTCCTAAAGCAAGCGCTTTTTCTCTCCTTCCCGTCCATCCATCTGCAACAAGTTAAATTTGAGTACAGAACCTTGCACAACAATGCAAACTATTGATCAAAACAGCGACGACATCAATATAAATAATTAACTACATATGCCAGCACACATACAGTGTGAGCAAGATCTGCTTCTCCCGCTGAAGGATCATTATATGGTTCACCATGATAAACCCACCTAACATATGTGCGGTCCATCCCAAAAATGTGTAAATGATCTTCCACTACATGGTGAGGCATGTTCTCACCATTCATACATGTGCAGCGCGGGCAATACACGTCCAGGTTGTGACCTTCATGAGCTCTAATAAACCCCATAAAGGGTTGAACACCATTTATATATGAAGGGGAACATAAGTGTCCATGCAGTATCCAAGTTCTGTCCATCCGTTTAATTATGAGATACAATGGTTGGTGATTAATTTAAGGCGAAGTAGGAAATGTATATCCATCGAGTACAAAACTATACTACATGATTATGCATTTCAGCAATCATGTCGAGTACAAAACAAAAAATGCTCATCGACATTTTAGCAAACAGATCGTGTACAAAACTCTGCCATGGCATTTCAGCAAATTAACGGATCGAGTGCAGAACTGACTCTATATGCCCACGCAAATGAACAAATTGATCGAGGACAAATCGAGCGGAAAACTATAAAGTGCCAATTAGTTCGAGCATACTGACGATTTTTTTAGCAGCATCAAGAAAATATAAATCGTTAGGCCATCTTGCCCGATGCATGATTGAGCTAGAGATAGCAGCCCTACCGTGGATCAACTTGACCGCCGGTGCGTCTCGAGAAGAACGACGGGGAGGGGAAGCTTCTTCTTTGCACGGACGGGACGGGGAGGGGAAGCTCTTCGCACGGACGGGGATAAGTTGTGTAGGGGTGGGGGGGGGTCATGCGGTCGGGCCGCCGGGGTAATGATTAAGGTCGGTAGGTGGTGTTTAATGGAGTTGCGTGTGTAATTTGCCGTGCACAAGGTTGAGGAATAGGCGGTTACCTTTGCCGCGCGCAGAATTCAAACTATCCCACCCATGTAGTTTAATTCGCCCTATTTTCGTTAAATCGACATAAAGTCATGTGAGTGGGGGAAAATTAGCAAAGTTGCTTGAAAGATAGTAAAACTCTGGAATTATCCTTTAAATATGCTCTACTTCGTGTGAAAATCGGGGTGTGGAGGCATGTTGAGCTGTTTTATTTGTATTTTCTTCATTAAAACTCCCATTTTATGCACTTTGGATTGAAAGAAATCATTTGTACATAAATTTTGACAACGCCATTTGCAAACATTAATTGTTTTACATGCCAAGATGCACCCATCCACCAAATATGGGGCAAAAGTTTCTCACAATCTAGATATATATGTATAATTAGTGAGGGACCCCTTTTGATTTTGTGCAATTTCCACTAATTAGCTAGAGAGAAGGGGTCAATTAATTAGGCCATGTTAGGGGCTATGTGTTTTAGATTAGGGTTGTGTGGATTCAAATACAACTTCTTTATTTGTGTGCTATGATTAATCAAAACTAGATCGATCGACTGCGAACACATTATTAGAGGTACATGCCTTTGCGCACAAAGTGCATGCGTGTGTTGTTGGCCACAAACAAGAGAGCGGCGAGAGAGCGATTGAAATCCCCAAATTAAACACATATATAAGCATGCATGGTTGGCCATGCATGCATATTATATATATATATATATATATGGAAAATAGCCAGATGACCACATGGCTAGCTATCCATGGGGTCCTGACCGTTGATATACACACTGATGATATAGAGAGCCAACGAAATTCTTGACGTCGGCAGTATAAGCCGTTACATCAAGAGCACACTCACGTAGACCTTTTTTATGCATGTTTTTTTTGCTGCGAGGTGATGTGGTACCCATCGAGTTACTTTCTCTCTCTTCCCAACCCACCGAGGAAAACTTATCTTCCTCTCTCCTTCCCCTCTGCCAAACCAACCGTGCCCCTCCAGAACCTCCCCCTCCGATCGGCCGCAGCCGGCTGATGTCCCAGCGCCGAAGTGGTACTGTGGTGAGGGAGACGCCGGGCCGGAGGCACGAGCGAGATCGGTCTTTGTATTTTTTCGATCTGGGTGTTCTTCACGTCCTTTTCTCGATCTGGATTTTGCATCACTGTTCGATGGATTCAGTTTGTTGTTGATTTTTTTACATGGTTTCTTTCGATCCAGATCCCATGATCATTCAAATAAAGGGTAAAGATTATGAGGGGAAAGTTCTGTTAATTATCTAGTAATATATTTTGATCCAGATCCCATTTTATGAAGTGTTCATCTTGATTCTCAAGATCTATGCGCTTCCGTACTGAAATTTCGTGGATGACCACCTCCGTTTCTTCTATCTTTTCTGATTTTTTTTTTGACTTGGATGTACAGACTAATCACGTCCGTGATGTAAATCCAGATTGTATATTTTTTGCTGCACGGTTGTACTTGGTACTCAAGATCCATGCCACCTCCTCCTCTTGTTTCTTCCTATCTTTTTTTTTTCTTTTTGATATTCTGTTGCATGAATGTTCTTGAGCAGGGAAAAAGAAACAAGCCCAGGCCCTGCTTGGGGCAGCAGACTGCGTCGACCGCCTGGAGCGTAGTGAGCACTATCCACGGCGGACGGGGCCATGTGCAGACTATTTAGCATTTGAGATTGACCCATTTTTCTGGATCCAAATTTATTTCACCTCGTTATTTTTCAAATTTCTTTACCGTTTGATGGAATGTCTATGTTGATTTTTCTTTGTTGTGCTCACTGGAAAAATCCAAATGGGATTTGTTTGTTTAACGTGTTGTTTTGGAAAAACTAGAATGGGAGTCTGATGTTGCTCCAGCTCCACAATTTTGGATTCAAATGTGCTGTAATTTCTCTCTCTTACTCGAATTAGGTTTGCTTTTTTTGGAGACAAAAACTTTTGGAGTCGGGGCCAGCTATCGATCTGGGGCTCACCGATGTCCTACCATCCACCTTCGCAGAGTTTATCATTTTAGTTTAGTTCTAGCACTTCAGAAGTACGTGAATTTGCTTCACATCCTTTTTTCGATCAGTTTCTAGGTAGATGTTTTAGTTGCTGTTTTTTGGGATTTGAAGGAGGAGCAGCTACGTGTCGAGGGGCAGTGACGAGCTTCCTTTTTTCTCTGCCGATTTGAGCCCCTGCTGACTGGACCATGGCGGAAGGCCGATGGCCGCGTCAATAGGCTAGACGGGTAGCAGGGGCGCAGACTGAACTTATGCTCAAGATCCATGGCCCCTCCCTATCATGTTTCTAAATCTAAAACGTTGGAAATTTGGATGCAGCACAGGCTCGGCAGTTTGGTTTTAATTTTTCTGTGAAAGATTCTCGAGCTAAGCTTATTTGATTAGTTGTATATGTGATGGATTTTTCACCTCGTTTGACTAATGCCATTTTAATTGATCTACATCATATCGATTAGTGACCTTCAAGCCTTTGGGGAGCAGGCTTCATTATTTTCTTTTGTGGATCCTGGACACATTAATATTTTGCCGTTTCATTACAGATTGAGCAGCAGTTTGTCTTTGATTAGCTGAGGCACACACGAGGCTGTCCGTGTTTTTTCTTCCATCTGGTTTTTCTTGTGTTATCTGATCTAGATTCCTTGGTGATTTTCGTTGCATCGTGTTTCCAGGTCCCATGGTCATTCAAAATAATAGTAGAATTTTCGATTAGGATTTTGCTTCATGGTGCGATGTTGATTTTGCGTGTGTAGGGCGTGTTAATCTGTGTGCTGGTAAAGCACATAAAGTGTGATTCTCGGGATGATATTTCTTCTCATATTTGCTGATATTTCGGTAGCGGTTGTGATCCAACCCCAATCAGCATTTTGGTATCATTATTTGGCATCGTTAATTTCGGTTTACATTTGGTTTAGTAAGGACGAAGTGGAGACCATGAACAATCCTACCATAGCTGTCTAGAATTGTCACTGTTTCCTTTTTTTCCAGTGATTAAAAGTATCTACCTTTATTTGGTTAACCTCATAATATGATTAGTTTAACCTGTTTAACATCTGCTAAGTTGTTTACACTTAGTAATACAAGAATTACATTTCGATCCTGACAAGCCAAGAAAACTATACCTAAACATGTGACCCTTCCGTGTCTGCTTCTAGTATCTGCCCCATCTTCTTTTCAATTTTCATGTCTGTGTAATAAATTGAGTGATTCAGCTCAGTTTTACGGACTGATGATGATATTCAAAATCTGTGTCATGTGCATGAGCAAGAATTTTCTTACCGGTCTCTGCCTTCTGCAGGTCGAAGGGCCTAGCAACAACTTGCTCCATGGGAGCCTCCTTCTGTCGGAGCTCGCTGAGCACGAGAGGCTCATGCTGCTTTGACCTCTGGAGGCTCACCGGAGGGCTGTCGTAGTTCGTGCAGTGCATGGTGTCGCCGAAGGACCTGCAACCAACAACCCGCTCAGAGGGAGTGTAATGCGCTCCGACCGGGAGAATATGGCGAGCCTGGCCACACTGGAGTTGTCCGATGTTAGGCTGGTTGGGAGCATCCCGGAGTCCATGGCGGCGATGCCCAGGCTGCGGCTCAACCACAACCGCCTCTGTGGTGCCATTCCGACCAAGCTCCTCTTGATGCCGAGCATCAGGGAATCTACATGTCGTAGTTCCTCCCTCTTATGCATGATCTTTTTCTCTTCATGAGGTTTTCTCTATAGATGCTAGTTGTACCTTAGTACACAAATTCACATACTGTCTCAATTCACGTCTGCAACTTTTACTTGTTATTGGCTAGCCGCACCATTCCTGTATGTACATTCTTATGCCAACAGAATTTATATCACTAGTTTCTTATCACTCTTTCCTAAATTTTTTGATGTCACATGCACCATATCGCGGAAAGTGACCACGGTTACATGCAAGTACCCCAAATCTATCTAGTACCAATCGCATGGCCAACTAGAACATTTAATTACCCAGAAAATTAACACCAAGTTAATCACTCAGAAAAACCATCTTTGCAGCTAAATTGTTTGCTACCCACCTATTCATTTCAAAAAAAAACCATGCCCAATAGGTTCAGACTACATGATCTGGTCATTGTCTTGATTAGTAGATGCCTACATGCAACAAAATGGCACGTGCATTTTTTTTGCTGAATCATGAAAAATCCTGCACAACTCCATGGATAGAATCAACAAAACGACATGTACAATACTCGTCTCACCAAAAAAATCTTGCAGAACTCACGCGACGAGGATAGACGATTTACTTGTGATCCTTTTGCTCATCCATGCTAGCGTTCAAATTCCATGAGATTGCCCTGCCCCCTACGTGCCTTTGCATGCACTGACGGAAAAGCTCACAGCGTTGGCACCTCACAAACAACTTAAAGGACCCAATCTGCTACGTTGAGCACTCATGCTCCCTTTATCCAACGGCAGCCTACCTATGCACAGCTAGCCACCTGGTTAGAAAATCCGCGTCGATATATATATATATATATATATATATATATATTGTGAGGCAAACTAATTAAAGTGTGTTTTCATTTTAGACCTTGTCAAAGTTTAAGTTAATTAATTGAATTATCAATACTTATTATATAATTAATGAATCCCAATAATGTCTATATATATATATATGATCGATACAGGCCATATATTAATTGGGGTTAATCTAGGGTTCACTAGCTATATATATATCAAGGTTTTATTAGATCGGGTTATTAATTAGCTTGGGGTTATGTGTTTTAACGAGGGTTTGATTAGCTAAGGTTAGTTTTCTATATACGGTTTAGGGTTTAGGGTTAATGACACATATATTTAATTAGAGGACCGCGAGGACGGCCAGGACAGCGAGCCGGGGCAGCGGCTCCCATCGAGGCTGGATAGGAGGAAGGAGGACGGCTTGCGAGGCGGATAACGGGGAGGTGAGCCCTGGCTGGTGGTGGGGAAGATGGGGCACTGGGCGAGGGGAGGAAAGAGCCAGGTACTTCTCAACCGGAGTCCCCCTGGCGGCTCTGGGTACCAGGGCGCTGCAGAGGCTGTCGATGCAGGTCCCGGCGGCGGGGCGGACGGCGGAGCTCCCATGCAGCATCGGGAGGTCGGGTTGGGGACGCGAGGCCCAGTCCATCCGCGGGATGTCAATTCGACGCGAGAAGGCGGATGGAGGGGGGAAAGGGCGCGGCCGCCGGCAGCGGCGCAAATCAATCCGAGGGGAGAGGGCAGGGGAACCACAGCGGAGCGAGAGGAGGCGGCGTGAGTCGGCACTGGGAAGAGGAGAGGCTGGCCGGCGCGCTGCAAGGAGGTGCGTGGCGGGGATGGCCGGCCGCCGGCGGAAACGGGCCATCGAGGAAGATGCTCGGGAAGGAGAAGGGAACGGAGCAGGTGGGGGCGTTTGACATTTTCTCAGATAGAACCGGTTCGGTTTTGCAACGCGTCCTTATATAGGGATAGGTGGTGCTCAGAATAATATTCTGAGCATTGGTTTTAGAATAGTGTGATCCTACCAGCACTATTCTGCAACCGGTTGCAGAATAATATTCTGAGCACCGACTTGTACTTCCCTGGACACAAGGTTGTACTTCCCGGATAACAGAGTTCAACTTTCTGTCGAACTTACCTGAACTTCCCATTTTCTTCAGAGCTAATGATTCTACTTCGTGTTTCCCAACCATTTGTCGGAACTATGCAAATGATATACCGTTGGATAGATAGTGAAAAACCGTAACTTTTTCATGTTCACAGTTTTCACAAATTTTGCACGGTTTAAATTTAATTTTGAAAATACGAAAACACTTCTATATGGCTAGAAAACGAACTTTTAGTTCGGTTTTTGAATCGCTTATCGAAACTGTGCAAATGACATACCCTTGGAAATATAATGAAATTGCGCAACTTTTTCATGTTTTATGTTTTTTCAGAATCCTCACAGTTTTTGAACAATTTTGAAAATACCGAAATTCGGACGTACTCAAAAAACGAGCGGAGAGTAATTTGGATGATTTGTTTCAACCGTATATCAGAATGATGCAAATGATATGGAGTTGGAAAGCTATGGACTAGGCGCAACTTTCTTATTCCAATTGTTTTCTCTAATTCCTTACAGTTTCATAGAATAACACGAATTACTGTCCGCCTTTTTTATGTGATGGGCACCGAATGATTTGCCCCGCGATTTCCATGCGGTATATTTAAACAATGCAAATGATATACGGTTGGAAAGGTCTCAAAATGGCGCATCTTTTTCGTATCTACCATTTTTGACAACTCCAAACAATTTGAAAGTAATTTTAGAAGTTTTGAAATCATGTTTCCGGTATATTTTGTGGGATAACAATTTGAATTTAATAGATTAGATCCATTTATTTGTTGTTAAATGTTGTAGGTAATGAAATTAGACATATACTCTACCAGATAAAGCTTTTGGTAACAATGATTGAAGTGGTTGGTGATCAAATCGATGATATTTGAACAATAGATTTCCGCCCCGTTAAAACAAAGTATTGAACTTCCCTCGACACGAACTTGCACTTCTATGGAAATGCGGTTGTACTTCTCGACGTTGTTTCACGAAAGTGTTCGATAAAATGACTATAAGTTTCTCATACGGTGTCCGTTTGAGGTCCATGACCACACAAAATGCTCAGCACAACCACGTACATCTGAACTTCCTGCGACATGTCCTTGTACTTCCTGGCTTTCATGGTTGTACTTCCTGGAAATGTTTCTTGTACTTTGTCGGTTTCTTGTACTTCCTGGCCTTCATGGTTGTACTTGTCGGTTTCTTGTACTTCCTATATTAAGTGGGTGTACTGCTCGTGTCGAATGGTTGTACTTCTTGACGACAAGTATATGTACTTCCTCGCGGGTGACCGGATTATTTTTGTTTTTTTGTATATTTGGATTTTGTCTATTTTCTTGTACTTCCTATATTAAGTGTCTGTACTTGCTCGTGTCGACTCGGTTGTACTTCTCGTCGTCAAGTATATAAACTTCCACGCGGGTGACATGATTTTTTTCTACATTTGGATTTTGTCGGCTTTCCTGTAGTTCGTATAATAAGTGCATGTATTGCTCGTGTCAAACGGTTGTACTTCTCGTCGTTAAGTATTTAAACTTCCTCGCTAATGATGGGATTATTTTGGTTTTTTTGTATTTGGATTTTTTCTGTTTTCTTGTACTTCCTATAATAACTGGTTGTACTGCTCGTGTCGAATCATTGTACTTCTCATCGTTGATTATTTGAACTTCCTCACGGATGATGGGATTTTATTTTTATTTTGTTTATACATTTGGATTTTGTTGGTTTTCTTGTACTTCCTATATTTAAGTGGGTGTACAGCTCATGTTGAATGGTTGTTCTTCTCAGCATCAACTATTTGAACTTCCTCACGGATTACGGGATTTTTTCTACGTTTTATTTTTACAGTAGATTTTCACCCTGTAAGAACAGAGTTGCACTTCCCTCGACTTGAGCTTATACTTCTCGGGAAATGTGGTTGTACTTCTCGGCGCAGTGTCATGAAACTGTTTGGAAAGAAAGATAAAATTGTATTTGAACATTTTGTCCTTCCCGTAGTTTCTGCTTGTACTTCTTGTAGTCACCGCTTGTACTTCTCAAAATCACTATTTTGTACTCGTCGCGGATGAACTTGACTTTTTTGTTTTTTGTATATTTGGATTTTGTCGGTTTTCTTGTACTCCCTATATTAAGTGGACGTACTACCTGTCTCGAATGGTTGTACTTCTCAGCTTTAAGTATTTGAACTTTCTCGCGGATGACGAGATTATTTTCTTTTTTCGTACATTTGGATTTTTATTGGTATTCCTGTACTTGCTATATTAAGTGGGTGTACTTCTCGTGTCCAATGGTTGTCCTTCGCAACATCAAGTAATTGAACTTCCTCGCATATGACGGGATTATTTTGTTTTTTTGTACATTTGGACTTGTCGATTTTATTTTACTTCTATGTTAGAGTGGCGGCAGCCATGGGCGGGAGATATGAACATGTCCATACATCGTTCTACCGCACATCGTCGTTTTCCACGCAGAGGACCGCGGCGGCAGTGGTAGGGGCCTGCATCGCTGGTGGTACGGGCCTGCAGCAACAACGGTAGGGGCCCGTGGTGGCGGCGGTGGGTGCCCGTAACGACAGCTTAAAGGAGACGCCGGGGATAGAAGAGGTCGGTAGCGAGAACCTGGACGACGAGGATATAAAATAGCAAGCTATACTTCCTTCGGTAACATTTGAACTTCCGCGTATTTACTTAGTGCACATCTCGACGTAATTGTTTTTAGGGACGTTTTAAACCAAATGGCTATTTTTTGTGATTTAATTTTTGTTATACTTCCAAAAACACTCACAGGGCGGTGCTCCAAGAAATACAAGTGGGCAGACATTGCTCTCGAAGCTTAAGGGCCGGTGGTGCTTGAAATATTTTTCTCTACCGCTGGGATTTTATACTGCTGTTGTTTGTGTGTTTCTTGTGAGTACCGGTTTTGACTATGCGTCTACACTTATTTTTTGAATACGTGCATCTGATGCACACTAACCTTAGCAAAAGTAGAAAATTTGGATAAAATCATAGAAATATAAGAGCAAACCTGTACGAGGCACACATCATATATATTTGGTTTCTTTTTTGCAAGCTACAATCATGTGGTGGAAAAATTCACCATGGCAAGTCAGAGAGCATGAGGAAACGACTGGCCAGCGTATTCACCACCAAATCCAGTGACCCCGCTGGTATGCTGCTGCATCGCTGGAGAAATAACACGTTCAAAATAAAGAGCAGCGAGAGCCTAGCACGAGGGATGACGGTTCATCGGCACTCCTCCTACACGTGCACTTCCTGTGGCCAAACTTCTGTACTGCATTTGGCGAAGCGATTGTACTGCGAGCTAACAAGCAGCCTTCAGAGAGAGATAAAAGACAGAGAAACACGGCGTCATTTCCATCCCCTCTGCATCAGATGCGGGCCTGTTATCTTTTCTGCTCTCAATGCGTAGCTTCTGTTTCACGAACATAATTTAACAATAGCTAGCAGTACATGTTTGCTGGAATTCAAAAATCATCTTCACTTCCGTTCACCACAAATTGCGATGCATCTCTGTTAACAAATTTGTACTTCTGTTGACAACGAAAGCCACCTGCGCGTCTCCTCCAGTCCGTGGTTCGAGGAGGTCTATCTATACTTCTCCAACATATTGACTGCAGTATCGATGGTCTATTATACGTATAATTGTTTTACAACAAAGTGTGACTGTGTGAGACACCAATTGGTAATTAGCAATTCACTTCAGAGCATAGGTGCAGACTTCAGAACTACTACGTATCAACCAAAGCAAAGACAAATGCCAGCGCATACTGTTAATTACCCTGCGTCAGCTGAGCTATACGTATAGAGAATTTAAATTGCTCAGTTTAAGCACAAGATACACAAGTAGACTTTGAAAAAAAAACACGTAAATAAGATATAGAGCTTCAGCATATAAGACATATAAAAGAACCTACTACAAAAATCTAACGGCTTCAATGTAGAACAAGCCTTATACTACTGCACCCCGCAAAGAAAAGCATTATACTACTGCTTATGTGTTGTATAATTCATTAACGGAAATTTCTGTCGCCGTTTTTCAGATCGTGGATTACCCAGGCGAGAAACATGTCATTCCGATGTACTGCCTTCAAGTAAATTCCCAAAGCCAAATTATACTACAGTACTGCTTATGTGTTGTATAGCATTAAGGGAAAACTGTCGCTGTTTTTCAGATCGTGGACTGCCCAGGCGAGAAACATGTCCTTCCTTCAAGTAAATCCCCAAATCCATCTTGCACTACCGATTCCAAGTCCCATGTACTTCTTAACACAAAATAAATCAAACAATAAAACCGAGAGAGGAGTGGCAGGGCGGAGCAATTCCTCACAAAACGCGGCCATCGGACCCGAGCCCGAAGTGTGCAGCAGCCAGGACGGCCAGGACAGCAGCCAGGGCAGCAGCTCCCATCAGGCTGGATAGGAGGAAGGAGGACGGCTTGCGAGGCAGATAGCAGGGAGGTGAGCCCTGGCTGGTGGTGGGGAAGATGGGGCACCGGGCGAGGGGAGGAAAGAGCCAGGTGCTTCTCAACCGGAGTCCCCCTGGCGGCTCTGGGTACCAGGGCGCTGCAGAGGCTGTCGATGCAGGTCCCGGCAGCGGGGCGGACGGCGGAGCTCCCATGCAGTATCGGGAGGTCGGGTTGGGGACGCGAGGCCCAGTCCATCCGCGGGATGTCAATTCGACGCGAGAAGGCGGATGGAGGGGGAAAGGGCGCGGCCGCCGGCGGCGGCGCAAATCAATCCGAGGGGAGAGGGCAGGGGATCCACAGCGGAGCAGAGGAGGCGGCGTGAGTCGGCACTGGGAAGGGGAGAGGCTGGCCGGCGCGCTGCAAGGAGGTGCGTGGCGGGGATGGCCGGCCGCCGGCGGAAACGGCCCATCGAGGAAGATGCTCGGGAAGGAGAAGGGAACGGAGCATGTACGGGGCGTTTGACATTTTCTCAGATAGAACCGGTTCGGTTTTGCAACGCGTCCTTATATAGGGATAGGTGGTGCTCAGAATAATATTCTGAGCATTGGTTTTAGAATAGTGTGATCCTATATATATATATATGCTCAAATGGGGTACCAAGGAGCCTGGGCACCATGCATGGTGACCGCATGATGGGTATCTAGATTCTGCAGGCTGATCGGGTTTTTTACTTTCGGGTTAACCCGTTAGCGTAGGTATATCAGGAAATATTTACATGCACGCTGCATGAGAAGAGAGATGTGATTTTCAAAGTTGCTAAATATTTTGTTGCCGGGCTACCCTAGCTAGCGATCGGTTGCTCAAATCAAATTGAGCGATCGGTTTAGGACATAATTTTTTTCCCATTTTAGGAACGTTTTGGACTGTAGTACATCCTATTTTAGGAAAGTTCTGCATGCATGTAGAAGGGAACAAATCTGATGACGTAAGCGAGAATCTTTCTGAATTTGAAATTTAAAATGTTTTATCTCACAAACGACAACTCCGATTTAAGATCTGTTTTGACCTATGAGTCGGTCTCGTCGAGATCTTCAAAACTAGCACCCATGTTGATATGTTTCGAGAAACTTTTTTTCGGACTAAAAGTTATTAACCCTCTCTATCTGAATAATCAACCCCTCCGTACTTGAGTGATCAACGGTAAATGTATAAAATTATCAACCTGTGTGCAGGCTATTGAGGGAAAGTTCTGCATGCATGCACAAAAAGACGAATCTGCTGATATCAGCGGAATCTTTTCCAAATTTGAAAATTCAAAACGTTTTATCTCACAAACGACAACTCCAAATTAAGATTCGCTTTCACCTATAAATCGATCTCGACGAGATCTTCAAAACTAGTACCCATGTTGATATGTTTCGAGAAACTTTTTTTCGGGCTAAAAGTTATCAACCCTCTCTATCTGAATAATCAACCCCTCCGTACTTGAGTGATCAACGGTAAATGTATAAAATTATCAATCTGATGTAGGCTATTGAGGGAAAGTTCTGCATGCATGCATAAATAGACGAATATGCTGATGTCAGCGGAATCTTTTCCAAATTTGTAAATTCAAAACGTTTTAACTTTCAAACGACAACTCCAAATTAAGTTTCGCTTTCACCAATAAATCCGTCTCGACAAGATCTTCAAAACTAGCACCCATGTTGATATGCTTCGAGAAACTTTTTTTCGGGCTAAAAGTTATCAACCCTCTCTATCTGAATAATCAACCCCTCCATACTTGAGTGATCAACGGTAAATGTATAAAATTATCAACCCAAAGTTAATTTTATTTGAAATAGTTTAGCGATTTTTTTTAGTTTAGAAGCTATCAACCCGGTGTCCTGTTATTTATCAACAGTAAATATAAATAACTACCAACCCTAAAAATCTAATTTTATTTCGAATATTTTGACGACTCTTTTTAGTTTACAAATTATCAATCCGGTGCCCCATTATTTATCAATGGTAATTATAAATAACTACAACCCTAAAAAGTATTCCATTTAGAATATTTTAGCGAATATTTTTTTATTTTACAAGCTATCAACCCGGTGCCTCGTTATTTATCAATGATAAATATAAATAAATAATAACCCTAAAAAGTATTTCATTTAGAATATTTTAGCGACTCTCTTTTAGTTTAGAAGCTATCAACCCGGTGATACGCTATTTATCAATGGTAAATATAAATAAATATCAACCCTAAAAATTTAATTTAATTTAAAATATGTAGCAACTCTTTTTTTGTTTACAAGTTATCAACCCGGTGCCCGTTATTTATCAACGGTAAATATAAATACCTAGCAACCCTAAAAAGTAATTTTCATTTAGAATTTTTTTAGCAACTTTTGTTAGCTTACTACTTAAAACAGTACTTAATTTAAGTAGCAAGTGGTAGTTCATTTGAGTTGCAAGTGGATCTGCCCACCCATTATTTTCCCCCTTAAAAACCACTGGCCCGAAAAAGGGAATTGTAAAAATTAGTCAAAAAACACATAAATTACCTTACGAAATAACAATAAAAGTGGAATTGCAAAAAGAGAATTAAGAAAAGGGAATTGTAAAAGTTGATCAAAACACATAAATTAATGTACCTAATAGAAAAGAGAATTGTAGAAGGGAACAAAAAGAAAAAAGAGGAAATAGCATGCGCATGGAATTTTTGCGAAGTACAGAAGGAAATGACAAAAGGGAATATAGACACGAAAATTGGCAAAAGCAAGCAACGTGCTGTATGCTCGTGATTAGCTAGCTACAGCTTGCATGCTCGATTAACTGGCAACAGCTTGCGGCACGTGACGACAAACAGCAATTAATGTGCCTGGTTTGTCCCGGTTGAGAGTGGACAAAACAAAACGGAATTGACTCGCGCTAGCCGCGCAGCGCGAGCGCTTCGCGCCAACTTGACCGCGCACGCGATCGATTGCCAGGAAGTGGTTTCCCTTGTTGCCTTGTTTGATGAACTACATAATTTCATACCTGATCAATTGCCTTGTATGCACCGTTCCTGATTATTGGGCTTTTATTGATCCGAACGAGGTATGTAGATTGATTTGGGCGAGAATTAAGGTATATGTCGGCCCAGCCATCCTCTATTTTGAAAAATCCGTCGTCCTTCATTAGTGGGCTTTTAATACAAGGGAATTAGGAAAGCATAGCCGTGTTCCAAAAGGCATTTGGTGGCCCAGCATTTCTACATTTGGAAGTACCCTTCGCCCAAAATTAGCAGGCTCATTACTATAAACGAGGATGGTGCATATTTGTCATTCAGTTTATATGGTGGCCCAACATTTCTATATTTGGAAAATCAAATTGGGAAGATGCACAAAATAAGTTTGTCACGGTTAATAGAAACAATTTTGGAAAGTTTAATTCGGGTATTTATAATATTAACTGCTCCTTAATATCTACTGTATATTTATTTACTCATTCTTTATGATACGTGGTTAGCAAATACAGAGTACTATTAGTGCCGCACATTTTACTGGGTATGCATACGACCAAGTATGGTTGTCAAAATGGGAAATGACGACCACTATGTGTACTAGTTAAACTACATAGTCTATAAATTCTAACGTCACATCAGTTGTATTCACATACCTTCATCTGATCTTTAGTCAATGTAAACAATGGACACCTCTTAGTCGATGATCTTATGTAAAATAATCTTGCGACAAATCAATTTGAGATGTTGCAATATATAATCATTGATAGGTCTTTGTGTCTTATTTGCCCGAGGTATCGAGGTACCGAGAAATTTCCCTAGGAATATGTAGTTCAGCTCGATACCTTGAGGTGTGAGGGTGTGATGACGCGTAAAGCACACGCTGTCGAGGGTACTCCTCGCCAATGCCCTCCGATAGGGGCTTAGGGTTGATGGAATTCTGCAAGCTGACACGAGACATCGGTTCACAGACAAGCGGGGAGAGCGATTTACCCAGGTTCGGGGCTCTCGATGAGGTAAAACCCTTACGTCACCGCTGTCTGTTCTCGATTATGATGATAATGGGTTGCAATGGGGTGCCGAATAGTTCGGCTGAGATCTCGTCGAGATGGCTATTGCTATGATGACCTAGCTCTAAGCTTTTCGGCTAAGATTGCTAAGATCGATTACGTCCCTCGGCAGCCCTCTCCTGGCCTTTATATAGGAGGCCGAGGTCTCAAGAGGTCTCACCGAGTACGACTAGGTTCTACGGTAATTTTAGATCCGATCTTTCCTTGTTCGATCGCTTCCTTGCCTTGTTCGTCAA